>NW_022103917.1:12927435-12969295 GCF_000313985.2 Echinops telfairi
CCCCCTGCCTGGGCTGCGGCTCCTATAGGAAGGGCAGTGCCCTCCCATCCCCACCCACCCCGACGCTGGGCTCTTCCCCTCCCCTCCCCTCCCCTCCCCCGCCGGCAACTTCCTCTTCTTCCCCGTTGGGCCCTGGGCTGCGCTGCACTCTCCGCCCCAGTTCGCAGATTTCCGCCCACCTTCCGCCTCGCCTCGCCTCGCTGCAGCTAGCGGGGTGCTCTTCCCCCCTCGGGTAGGAGTTAGTGAAGGTGAGCCTCATGAGGGAATACAAGGTAGTGGTGTTAGGGAGCGGCGGGGTTGGCAAATCTGCCCTGACTGTGCAGTTTGTCACCGGGACTTTCATTGAGAAATATGACCCCACCATTGAAGATTTCTACCGCAAAGAGATCGAAGTGGACTCTTCTCCCTCCGTGCTGGAAATTCTGGACACCGCAGGAACGGAGCAGTTTGCTTCCATGAGAGATCTCTATATCAAAAACGGCCAAGGTTTCATCCTGGTGTACAGTCTGGTTAATCAGCAGTCTTTCCAGGTAACCAAACCCAAATCGTGTCATTTGTTCACCGGGAGTGGGGGGTGGGGGGGTGGATCCTCTCTGCTCTGCTGGTCTTGCAGTGATGACTCCGTTTTGCTTTTGAAAGTTAAGACGTGGGGCGTTGGGGAGGGTTGTTCCTTGCGAGGGAAAAGTCTCCGGTTGTTTCAATAGAGTGTGCTCAAGTCCCAACTGTCAAGAAATATTGCCGAGGTGTTTGTAAGCGGAAAAAGAAACAGGTCCGTCTGTGTGCATGTTGTCTGGACTAGAACCTTCCCAAGTAGTTCGTTTCCAAATCAACAAGTATGGATTGACGTGCTGAACAACGACGACAAAAACCGCGTTCTTTCCCTGATAAGATCAGGTCTACAGAGCACATTGGAAAGAAAATGATTTGGCGCCCATTATCTAGTGCCTAGATAAATCCTCCGCGGCTGCTTTTCCTCCCGCCCCAGCTCTGTTTCCACCCAACTTTCTCAGCAGAGCGAGTAAATCATACCGTAGTAAGTGGAAGACCCAGAAACCTGCCTTCCAGGCATTGTCACTTCCTGACTTCTGGAGTTTGGTATAAAGGTTCTTTGCTAATTGAGAAAATTCCTACCCAGAATGAACAACCAGCAAGAAAGCATGAGTGGATCCTTTTTTTTTTTTTTTTTTTACAGTTAGACCAAATTGTTTCTGGCAACACTGACTATATTTATAGAAAATATGTAGATCTGGGAACGCGGAACAAGTGCAGATCCCTCACTGGCTGGGTGGCCAAAATGGAGGTGGTCCAATTTCTTAGGAAAATCTGCCCAGTCCTTCCTTGGGAGAGAGACCCGAAGGTTTAACGCTATTTTAAGAGATGTAATAAAGGTTGCTATTTATTCCTTGAAAAGAAATGACCTGGTATCGAGCCATTGTATTGACTTTCATTGACTTAGGAAATGGATATACATATATATATATTGCATTTAAAGGTATGCACTGAAGGGTTGTTTGCTTAAGAGACAGTAAGTACTTTGGCCAATACAACTTGCTATTTTCACTTTGTTTTGTATTTTAAATTTAAAGTTCTAGACTGAACTTTCCCAGTAGCCTAAGTAAGGTAGCAACTTCAGAATTTTTGGTGAAGTGTTAAGTTCTGGGTAAATGAATCAGCTGTTAGGTCCAAACTAAAGTTCGTTTTATGTAGGCGTAAGTTCCAAAGCAATCATATCATAAAAGCATTTCCCCCCAGAAAGTACCAAAGTACTGAAGGTGCTATTTGACAGGCGTTTTCTTTCTGAAGAGTTCTCAGGAGATCCGTTATATTCTATAAGCTGACTCTCATGAGGCTAGAAGTCTCTTGAATTTTTGGTAAGATTTCCATTATATCCACTTCGGTTACAGACATAAATAGGGAGTGGGCAACTGTGTTATCATTTCGATACAGATTTCAACTCCTTTGATCCCAAGTGCCATAACTCTGGATTCTTAGCTGAACTTGGCATCTCTCTTAAGGCCACAGGAAAAACTTCACCCAGAAGACTGAACAGATAGCTACCATTTTTCCCCTAAAGTTCCCAGTCCCCATTTCCCCCCTCCATCCCTCATGTGACTATTGCATGTATGCTGTAGCTACTCCAATTGAACACATGTTTTATATTACAGTCAAACCTTTTAAGTTATGCAGAACCCCAAACTGTTTTTGTAACGTTACGATTAAATCTGTAATGTTCTCTTAAGTCAATGGCCCCTGCTCCCCCAACCCCTGCCAAAACGGAGGCAGCTAGAGAATTGTTTAGGTTCTCTTTGATTATTTGTGGCCTTCATTGGCGTGGAAAGTAGAAAAGGGAATACACGTGAAAAAGAAATCACGTCATGCAAGCAAAGAGTTAAAAAGGACAGTGTGACTCCTTCCTGCCTCTGGACTCCCTCCCTCTTCAGTGTCCTCCCTGGAAGTTGCTCACTGTTCATGTGTATTTACAGGTGGTTGCTTTCCTTGGGATAGCGTCAAATTGCAAGTGAAACTTGTTATCGCTCTTAAACTTTGGTCTTCTAGGTAGTCGAAAGTGTTTTGCTCCAACATAAAACACTTTTTTTTGTCCTCCAGCCCAATGGAATAGGAATACATAGGTGCTGCAGCCTGGTGCTAGGGTCGCAGGTGTTACCAGGCGTGATGGCTTGCAGGCAGGTTTAGGGAGATGGCAGACAGCTTCACATATGAAGAGATTAGTCCTTGGGAGGGACCTTACTTTTTAAATTAGTGCTAGGATTGGAAGGCATGGTCACATGAGGCCCAAGGTTAATATGTAAGTCTCTGTTTTTAAAAAATATTCCGGACATTAAAACAGCAGGTAAGGCCTGCAGAATTCTTTTAATTCCTATGTCAGAAAATAGTTTGCTCTCTCTTCGGGTGCCTGGTTTTATTTTGCTTTCAGCTTTATATACTCACCAAGGAATGTCTTTTCTTGACATTTTATTCTCTTGAAATTATACAAATAGCATAATTGTTTTCTTTTTCTTTGTGATTGTTTGACTAGGATATCAAGCCAATGAGAGATCAGATTGTCAGAGTGAAGAGATATGAAAAAGTTCCACTAATCCTAGTAGGAAATAAAGTGGATCTGGAACCAGAACGAGAGGTTATGTCTTCGGAAGGCAGAGCTCTGGCTCAAGAATGGGGCTGTCCGTTCATGGAGACCTCCGCAAAAAGCAAATCAATGGTGGATGAACTTTTTGCTGAGATCGTCAGGCAAATGAACTATTCATCGCTGCCCGAGAAGCAAGATCAGTGTTGTACAACTTGTGTTGTCCAGTAAAAGAGAACCTCAATCATGGCCATACCGAGCAGGTTAGTGGTGGATGGTGCCCTGGGGGTCAGGTAGTGCTCTGGTTTTGAGCAAGCTCATGAAAAAAAATGGTTCCCAATAACACAGGCGGCCCCTGCATTACAAACAAGTTCCATTCTTAAACCTATCTTTTAAGTCAATCTGTACGTAAGTGGCAACAGTTAAGCCCAGTTCATATCTAACATCAGTTAGTCAAATATTTGTCTATGCAGGAAAAAAAATCAGACACTTCCAGATCCACTAAACTCTCTCTAACTTATTACGCTAATAATAATAGTGCTTTTTCTGCACGTAGCAAAGAAGCTCTCAGCTGTTATTACAAATGTTGAATGTAATCAGGCTTTAATGGGGCACTGGTTCGTATGTACCTTGGGTGTTCGTACGCTGGGGGCTGCCTGTAGTCAACATTTTCCTTAGCACAAAAGTAGTCAACCTTCAGTGCCGAAAATGCCAAAAGCACACATAAGGGAAAAAGAAGGTAAGGAATTGCTTGTCCTCCTATCACCAAGATTTCTTTCTTTTGCAAAATGAGTTGCTCTTTTTACTGCTTGGCTCCCTTGATAACATTTCTCTGAATGACTTAAATGATAGTACACCTTTTCCTGTCTTGTTGATTTAGCATCCAAAATGCATAGGGCAGCATTCAGTAATCATTTCAGAAGATGATTAGTTTTGTTTTCCAGGCTTCTATATCCTAGGCTAGAGAGCTGCTGTAATTGAAATCTTCAATTTACTAATCACCCAAGTGTTTGATTTAATAGGATGCTCATTTAATCACGTTCATCTGTGCTTTGGCACTGGCGGGTTTTAAAGTGACCTCTGATAGTAATAACAAATTATGTTCCTACTACCACGATGCACCTTGAATATATGGTCCAAATTAGAATCTGATTGAATCACCTGCACTAGGAGGGACCAGCGTGAGTGCAAGAACCATTTCTATCCGTGTGAATAATAAATATTTGCATTGACAAGAGCAATAGCAAAGACCTCGAACCTTTCGTGGAGTGAAATAAATTTACGAAAAGCTTTAAGGCAGTGAGTGTTTTTTTTTTTCAACAGTAAGGTTATGTAATCTTGACTCAGGATTGAAAATGAGATTCTTTTATTCGTATCCTGATCTTTTAATCTTGATTGTCATCGGACTGGTCGTCTCATTTAAACCGTAACACTTACATGATAAAACAGCCAACAGCGAGGAAGACTGAGAAAGCACAGCAAATGTCAAGCTAGCCTGACAATCTCAGGAATGGAATTGATCCTTTTGAGCCAAGGGCAGCAGGCATTTCAGATCAGAGCGAAGATTCCGAATCAAAGGCCTGGCTCTATATTCGTTCCCTGGAGCAAGGAGCAAAGACTAACTAACGGTCCCAAATGAATCTTTTCAGACTTGGCCTCCCTTTGAAAATGACAGATGACAACGATGTTTTGTTCACAGTGGTTTCACTCATTGGCCTTTTAGCATATCAGAATATGATGCGATCTCACTTGTTTTCTTAGGTCTCCTGATAGCTCCTATCTTACAAAGTCCCTGCTCAGGCTCTTGAGTTGTCAGCATCACGGTTGTTGGGTAGCCCTTTGGAGGCAAATGTAGGAGATCGAGTCTTGCTTCTGTCACCTCTCTTTTCCTGTAAGCCAGTTTCCCATCGCATCAAGTTTAGTGGCGATTGTGTCATATCACTATGCTGCCTCTTGACACTTTCTAACCGGGCAGATGACAGAAGTGCCCATGTTTTCATTTCGGTTTGCTCCTACACAATGTCCGCAATTTTCTCCTCGTCATTAATAGACACAGCTGTAGGCGGCAAACAGAATAAAATGGATCTCGTCCAGATAGAGGGTCAGCTGTGTCAGGCCAGGTGACAAATGGAGCATTTCTAAGGCAGGTTTTTTTGTTTTACTTTCTTACTCTAAGTTATTTCTGAGTTTATTTCGTCGTGTAACCTGTGTTCTCAATTACCTTTGATACATTTGCTCACCCTACAGGGATAGGGACACAGTTTTCTTTTATGTCTTATATATACGTATATATTATATATTTTATATATCTATATGAAACCGGCTGTATTTACGCCTTCCTCTTTTGGTAGTGATTCCTATACTAAAACTCGAAAATATTATGAAGAGCAATAAGTACTTATCTCTTGAGTAATGGGACATATTGCCCAAGTGGTGTTTCATTCGCTTGTTTTGTGTTTCTGTCAGAATACCCAAATGAATGTGTGGGTCTTCAAATAAAATATCTAATCAGCTGAATTCCTGATGACATTACAGGGAATTCTTGGTCAGTGTCCTTTTTCTTTCTTTCTTTTTTGTTACCGTGGAGCCCCGATATTTTTAGCCAAATAAGATGAAAGGGATGTGTGTGGAAGTCTGTAGTCTGAGGCTGGGAGAGCTGCTTGCTCACTATTTACAGAAAATGTAAGCAAACAGGGTTTGAACCCTGTATCTTGACCCATGGTGCTGTGAAATCTCTTTAAGTTCCAGTTGAGAATAAAGGTCCAACAGACAGGTCAAGGTGATTTGAGTTTGAGAGATGGGTTTCCTTACTAGTCAGAAGAATCCCCAGTCCAAGTTAGGAATAATACAACTCAGAGAAGTCAAAGTCTAGGCTGGCTCAGTGGTAACTGATTGCTCTTCGTTGATAGAGGAAAGGTACTCACACGCTAAGGATCACTTCTGATAATTCCTCACACTTCTTTCTTGCAACTCCTCTGTTTGCATCACCTGTCCTTTGCCCAACACCTGTTTATCAGCCTGGCTCCCAGGATTGATCGTTTCCTCACCTTTCACCCGGCCCCAGGCAATTATCTCTGTAAGTTTGGAGGCTTGGCCAGATTCTTTCTGCCCTACCTTCATGCCTGGCTTCCTGAGGAGCTTGCCAGCAAGGTGTTTGAAGGACGTATTGTACTGCGCTGGAGCAGTAAACCCTAAACCCAGGTTGGTACTGTAGCCTCTTTGCAGTTTAATTAATGACATCCTAACACATCCTCTGTTTGGTTATCAATAATTGGTAGTGGGCTGCATTGGTCTATGTTGTGGAGAAAGACAGATGTTTTGTTAAGAAACTCATAATATTCTCAAAGAAGCAAAAGAGTTTGGGGGAAAGGAAAGTCTGCATTTAGGTCGAGCAGGGTATCTCACTGATATTTGGGACAAGATCATTCTTTCTTGGGGTTGGCGGGGTGGGTCAGCTGTCCCGTGCATAGTAGAATTTTTTAGTAAGAAGCACGTGCCTGATCCCAGTAGATCCCAGTAGCGTCTTAACACCACTACAAAACCCACACTATCTCCAGACATATTCATGTCTACTGGAGGACATTACCGAGACCTTAAACAACGTGTAGCACTGGAGGGGTTGGAGTAGATTCCAAACAAAGGAATGGCAAGAAGGAGCAAAATCAGACCCAAAAATATGCAGCAGGGGAGCCTGTGTAGCACAGGTTAAGCGGTCAGCCAAAAGGTCAGTGGTTCAAACCCACCAGCTCCTCTGGGAGAACGATGTGGCAGGCTGCTTGGAAACCCTGTAGGGCAGTCCTGTTCTGTCCTATAGCGTCACTTTCCATTAGCATTGACTTCAGGAGAGTGGTTGTAGGGAAAATTGACAATTTGGTATACATTTTAGGCAAATTGAGTTTTTTTAAAGATCATTTTTCTAGGATTCCTCTATCTCCATCCAGGGCAAAAGAGGAAGTCTTCTATGAGATTGTATAGCATTTTTTCTCCGTGTATTACAGATTGGGTTCTCCCAACTAGAGTAAATGGTGCATGAGAGTACCAAACACCAGGCATGGAACTGACAGAACAAAGGTCATTATTTATGTCAGCCCCAGCTCATTGTTGATGTCAGCCCGAAGAAAAAGGGAGATTCTTGATTCAACACTAGCACATCATTTCACGTGGCAGCAGAATGCCTGGGAGGTTAACAAAGGCTCTGAAAGGCTTTGCCATCTATGAATGTCATTTTAGTCTAGCCGGACTTACTATTTCCACACACAATGGAATTGATTAGCATTTTCAAGGTTGTTTTTTTTAAATAAGTAAAAGAAAAGTGGGAGTCAGAATTTTATAATCTTTTAGTTCAGTGTTTACGTACGTAGGGTGTGCTGGAAATTTAGAGAATCTGCAGGTAAACTCACATTGTACTTTAAAATGCTGACATTTTCATATCCAAGTTAAATATTAATCATATCAGTAACACATTCGGGTGGAATTCTGTGGCGGACGTTCTAGTTTCGTTAGCGATCTTTGTGTGTGTGTGTGTGTGTGCGCGCGCGCGCGCCCTGCCCTAGTTTATATGGGGATAATAGCCGATTGGAAATGCTCATGTGTTGTCCACCACACATGCTGAGGCTAAGTGAAGCCTTATGCCTTGGAGTCCTTGGTTGGAGCAGGAAGCAGGCTGGAGGGGGTGGGGGCGCAGCCTGTGGAACTACTGTGGACCTGGGCAGAAGGAAGAACAGCTGTGCTGTCCTTTAGGCCTTCCCTCATTCTCTCCTCACTCCCACCACGTTCAGGCTTTGAGACGACGTAGTGAATAAGTACCTAGTTAGACCTGCTCTGGGTATGGAGGTGTCTACTGATTGGAATGACTCTGAAGATCTACTCCCTCTTTAATTGCTTCCTCTTAACCTCAAGATTAGGTTTTTATTGCAGAATGAAGTACGTATGATCCATGCAGTTTTACTCCATTACCTCTCTGGCTCAGAATGAGCCATCAGTAGAATTAGCAACAATTGCATCATGGAGTTGGCGCAGTGCCACCAAGGAAATATTCTAGCCACCCTACAGGGATGCTGCTCCGTGTGGGATTAGTTCTCAGCGGAATCCTAAAGTTCAGAAGATAACGTCCCTAAGAAAAAGTGACGTCCTGTCAGCTGTTGGAAAAGCGTATCTTACCATAACACTCCCACATGCCTTTGATTACCCACTGTCTTAGGCATAGCAGGTTCATGAAAAGCGAAAATCCGAGTTGAGAGCAGTGGTCCTCCACTTGGCCCCGTTCCAGACGAGCTATCAGGGTCTTTTCACAGGGCTCACCTTGCTGCTTCCCCTTGGCGGACTCACAAATGAAAACAAAACCCAGTAAACCAACAACAACTTAACTGCCCGTAAGTCAGCTCTGACGCTTCCCTAGAGGACAGTAGAACTGCCCCTGCGGCTCTCTGATACTGTCACTTCTTTAGGAGAGGACAAAGCCTTACTCTTCTCTTCGGGAGCAGCTGGTGGTTTCGAACTGCTGACTTGCATAACCACTACACCTCCATGGCTCTTCTTAGCAGACAGGGTCATCCTATTTGCAATCCCGGAATGGAGTTCATTAAATGGATTGGGCTTGCCAGGTATTTAGGAAGGCTGGCAGATAAAATCAGTAGTCTAGCCTTTTCCTTCGAGGACAGACACTGGCTCTCCTCCAAGCATGGTTTTAGCGCTGTGTGAGCGCTCCCCAGCGTCGCTGCAGTGTTTGTTCCCCAGCGTTTCATGGGTGATAAATCCTAACTCCGTTGCCAGTGAGTTGATTCCAACTCATAGTGACCCTTTAGAGGGTTTCTGAGACTACATCTTGACGGAAGTCGGCACCCTCTTCCAATTCGCAGCTGGTGAGTATGAACAGCCCCATGCTTAACGCATTGCACCACCAGAGCACTTTTCATGGTGGGTAGGTGAGCCCAGCTTGTGGTTTTTGCTGAGCCCTTTTAAGGACCTCATCCACCAGACCCCAATAATAAGCCTGCCGACTATTATGCAAATTAGGATGGAGAAAGGAAACAAGATATTTAAGCGAAACACAAACTCTATCAAAAGAATTCCAGTCTGGTGTTTTACTAACATAATATTTAACTTGGATATGAAAATGCCGAGTAAATAGTGTGAAGGGGAATTCTCTTAACAAGTCCATTGGTTGAGTCCTGAAAAAATCCTCTATCTGAAAACTGGCAAAAAGATTCGAAGCAATTAAGATTGCATTTATATTTGCTTTACAGGGAAGGAGAAAGAATGCTAGTAAATTCCACTGTATTTAGAAATAGTAAGCCCAGCAAGGCCAAAAAGACATTCATAAACCGCTCAGCCTTTCAGGAGCCTTTGTTGATGTCGCAGACATTCTGCTGCCCTGTGAAGTGACAAGCTAGTTTGGAATTAGGAATCTCCGTTTTTCTTCAGGCTGACATTCAATAATGACCTTTGTTCTTTGGGTTCTGTGTTTGGTACTCATGTGCCAATTGACTCCACTTGGGAAACCCCAGTCCATAATTTCTTGAGCAAATGGCTCGGACAGTTCTTTAATTATTGCTTCTTATTCTCCCATAATAAAATCTAAGTTGCATAAAAGTAAAAACATGAAGCCAAACTCTTAAACCAGAGTTTGAGTAGGAGCTTGCAGAGTGAAAGATTTGATGGAAATGGTTTGGTCTCTAAAGCAGCAAGCTCTATGTTTACAGCCTATGTTTGTCTGCATGTGACGTCCTGGACTTCGAAAGTACGAGTTCAACCTTTAAGAACATGGGATTAAAAAAGATTTTTCTTGTAATGCATGGGTGTGTCACACTGAACATTGTGCTGTCGCCACATGGAGCGTCAACAACTACAGTTCATTTTCTTTCAAATTCTGATCAGGGCCGCAATCCCTTTCGCAAGATTTGCTTTTGCACCAGGGTTTATCAGTGCTGGGAATGATCATGTATTAGTCCTCTCAAAGTAACCAAGATTGGTCTCTTTAAAAGCATGCCTAATATTAATACTGTTGAGTCAAAGCCCAGCTGCAGTGACCAAATAGCCCCCTGGCTTGGGAAGAGCGGAAAGTGACGACTGTAGGTTAGGGTCAGTGAGCTAGTTTGTCGTCTCAGTGGTTCTTTTGGCTAGAAAAGCAATAAGAGGGGCTTGACTTTCTCACTTTGATGTCTAAGTAATCAGACCATCCCATTTTAGAAGCCTTCATTATGGAAGAGACCGAAACAGATGTGAAAATCCCAAGTGACTCATAATAGTTTATTTTGAATCAAGGTAGATTAAAATTGATAGCAATCCTAATACTTCAAATTAATTGAGGGAAGTCTAGTCTGAATTACTGAAAAGTCTTCGCAGTGATTAGTGTATATATAATGAGATGTTTATCTAATGAAATGCTACTGTGTACAACATGTAGGCTTGTAAATTCAAAGTAAATAAAAAGAGATAAAGGCCCATTAGTCCAGATATCAAAGACGGTCCTGAGCCTCCAGAAATGTACAAAGTAGTTGAGGAATGAAGGTAAGACCCGACACTTGAGGGGTCCATAGATTTTACAAAGCATTTTCACATCTTTTGTGATATTTACAAAAACCTTTTAAGGAAGGTCCCTTCCCCCCATTTTAATGTTGAGGAAACTAAACTTACCCAAGTTAACAAAACACATCTTCTAATTAGTAATTTCCTTTCATGCAAAAAGCGGTAAAAAAAAGTCTTGATTGAAAGAAACATGTTTCCATAGTCGTTTATAAAGAGAGGGAATTTTATTCTGTTTGCCCTAATGCGTTTAGAGGGCAGAATTTCAATAATAATTTCCATCATTTTAATGTTGTAGCTGCGAATGAAATTCCTTCTTCTGTCCTTTGAACACTGCTAGAAAAGTCGCTGCCTGAGGAAATTCAAAGTAAGCATTTGTAAGTGTGAGAAGAGCTGTTAGGAAGACCCAAAGTGGCTTGACTTGGTACTCTTGATGTGCTTTCAACGCCTTGTTTTTGTCAGTAGTTCATATTTTTATCTTTTATATAAAAAACACAAGTAAATGTCACCTCTAGAAGCAGGTGGAGAGTGTTGAGTCTGAATGACGGATCGTGTAAACTTGGAGAGAAAACAAATCTAGCAGCTGGAAGAGCAGAGACTTGGGGAGTCCCAATTGGGTACACTGCAGTGGTGGGGAGCCAGTCCAAAAAGAGAGCAGGCCCGAGTGGGAAACTTGAATTGCTGCTGTCACCTAGCCTTTAGCCCAAACGGGGCCACCAATAGGTGCTCAGTATATAGGTCTGAAGTTAAAACATCTATTGCTTGTTCTCAATATTTAAAAACTTAAATTTTGAAAATGTAGAACATATTGGGAACTTAGCTCATAATTAGTATGCATTTAATTCTAATCACTTTCTTCCCGTTAAAAATAAGAAACAAATGTTCAAAGTAGAAGTAACATTCGTCACAATTTTTGTACTGTAGAATCTTTAAAATCATTAAGGCATTTTTATTACTGTATGAAGCATAATAGATGTATAAAGTATACTTATGAAAAACAGCAATTTTACACACACTGTATGATAGTGTATGGAAAACATGACTATGTCTAATTTTAGTGGCTTTTCAGCTTGTAAAACGTTATTTAGATTGATGGAGGATACAGCGAAATGCCATCTAAAATTTTTTTAATTCTGGTATCACTTGTGTGTGTGTGTGTATCTGGATGTCCATCATACCATTGTATAGTATAACCCATGTTCCCGCATTTTTTTACCTTCGTTGCAGATAAAACTCAGAGAAAATTTGCACAGATGCTGCTTTGGAGAACTTGACAACCTGGGTTGCAGAACTGAGCCTTGGTAAACCTGTCTCTATTACAGCATGTTGCCATACATCTAAGTACGTGCGTAAGGTCCGTGGCCTTCAAGATCCATTGACCTCTAAAACAAGAATGCTTAGCACGTTTACCATATGTTTAAAATCTGTTCTTTATCAATCAGTCCTTTTATAGCTTTCTAAGTTCTTACTGATGGCTAATATGCAAGGGTTAATTTTTAATATTTTAATTGATTTCTTTAATCAGCTTCTCAACTTGTATTTATTAAATACTCAAACTCAGTATTACCTACTCAATGCCTTTTAAAAGAAAGTTATAATGGAGAAAAAAATTGAGCCTTAAACAAATGGTTACTTCTGTATATTACCTCGCACCAGTGCTTCATTCTGTTTGTAAAATCTTTCTCCTTAAATGGTTGGTTAATACTTTGAGACTGTGTTTACGTGTGGCAGTGTTGTGAAAAGAAACTCAAGATCACATTTTGCCTGTATGAATGCAATATCCCTTTTCTTCAAGTGCAGTTTGTGTTATGTTTTTGTAATTAACATGCTCTGAAAGCTACAATTGATATTTGAAATAGATTGCAGAGCATTTAGCTGAAGAGTGAAGCATTCTGTTCCATTAGGTTTTCACATGTTTTAATCTCATTTACAGCATTGAATTGCAGCAGTAACATTTTCCTTTCTGTGAAGTTCTAAATTTAGTTATGACCTACTTAGCGATGCCTTTGAAAAGGGATATTGTATCCATGGTAAATTAATTGTATACCTAAACAGAGATAGCTCAACTTTGCCTGTCAGGCTTGTAATTGACATCTGCACATGTAAACAGACTTCAAATAAAAGCATATACACTTTCTTTTCTTAATATTTGTCCTTCTGAATACTAGTTAAAGCAATATTGGTTAGCAGTTTCTTGCACTATCACACTTGCTTTTTAGTTATTTCTCAAGAAGCATGTTCGTAGTAGAGACAAAATCCGTGTAACAGGAGGGAGAATGGCGCCGTCTCTGGGCAACTTTTTTTTGCAAATGTGCTTCTGATAGCCATTGCCTTCCGTGTTGTTTACCTAATCAGCACATTTTGTCTGAATACTTGAACATTTTAACAGTAACACAGGTATAGAAGTAGAAAGGAAACTTATAAAGAGTAATCATTTGGTTCAGTTTTAGCATTATGACAAAGAACGAGTGCTTTTTTCTAGCAACGATTTACAGTTTTTGTAAGTCTGACAGTATTGGGCTGGTGGGGTTTTCTTCGGTTTTAGTGGTGTGTTTTTCATTTGCAGCCGTCAGTAACTGCAGCGCCCCTACTGCACCAAAGTTTTCTCGTTTCGGAGCCCAGCTTTAGTTATTTGAACATGCTTCTAAATAACACAGAAACAAAACAAGAAACCAAAACTGTACTTTTGATCTCTAATAATAGCTCAATAACTTTGTCAAGGAAAGCTCTAATATATGCAGTGTTGGTTTATGGAAGGGTGTGGCAATTTAAAATTTATATTGTGTGTGATGTTCCAATAAAGTGATATTTACATTCATGTGATTTATTGGTCAGCATGGCCATTAATTATTGAGTAGAAATTGATTAAACTTTGATTTCCTTTTTTAAAATCGTGTTGCATTTGATTCCTGATTAAATTCCCTCAAAGTAAAATCTTGTTCCTCGATTTGAATTTTATGGCGAGATTATAAGGGTGGAGACAATGGAAACATTGTTCCTTATTAATAAACTACTTGAAATAAGCACCTAATTTAAGTTTGCACCTTACTCTCAAACTTCAGCCCAAGCCCTCAATTCGAAGTAGGTGAAGCGATTATGGGTCACCTTTACAGCTGTATACAATGATAAAGGAATCAAACAATTCATGATGATGTACATTTTGGCAGTTAATTGAACATATATATATATATACACACAGTATTTCTTTCCTATGAGTAATTTTCTCTCCCTTCCCCTCTCTCTCTCTCTCGAAAGAAATTACAGTGTTCATTTTCGTTGACCTCAGCAACAAATTGAACTTGAATTCGCTTAGGATGACAGGAATCAAGGGAAAGTGGTTTTCAGGTGGTTTCTCCAGCACATTTTAAGAAAAGGGACCAAAAGTTATTTTAGCTTCCTCAATAGATTGCATGTCAAGTTGATTATTAGGATAATAAATGAATATTAAATACAGTATATGTCTTGTCTTTACTATGGCATTTGTTTAGGAGTTCTTCAGATCACTGCAGTAGGGCTCTGCAAGTAAAATCCTGTATCCTGTTCATGGATCTAATGTACTGTAACCTTCTCGGTGAAAGGTGAAAAATCTGAACTAAAAAGAGTACAAACATTGAACAATGACCTATACAAATTTGTAAAAGTAAAATTTTTCCAATAGATTTCATTCTTGTCATTTTGTAAGACGACCCTTCAGTCCACCTGTTTGTAACTTTTTTAATAAAATAGACATCTGTATTACTGAAGTTGTTTTTTTTTTAACTTGGTGTATTGCATCTTGTACTAGGTTTCCTAACTTGTAAATCTCATTCCGGTAGTTGAACCTCTTTCTTTGTTATCAAAATGATAATATGCATCGCAGTACATGCTTAAAGTAACATTTAAAAATGTTCAGTTGTTTCGGTGGTCACCATCCTGGTATATGTGGAGGTGGGGGGAGGGTGGTGCTGTGGAACAGGATATTTTCCAAAGGAAAGAAGCATTTAGAGTATTGTATGAATTCGAAATAAGGGAAGAGACATGGCTTTCTAGACCTGTAAACTGTTAGAGGTTCAGAAACCCCCGGCGGCAGCTATCCCCTGGCCTTTGGGGTTGCTATGAGTTGGAATGGACTTGATGAGAGTTTTATTTCTAATGAATTAGAAAGGATAGATACATTGAAATAGACAACATAGATGACTTGTCCTGTATGCAGAAAGTAGCCCAATTGTAGGGCTTTTTGGCTGGGTATTTTGTATGTGTAGGAGATTTCAGGCAATATTAAACAATATGATTAAATATGAATGAACTAAGAAAATTCAATACAATGAAATTATCACTTCATTTTACCCGGTGGGAATTTTTATTTAAATAAAACACTTTATTGGGGGCTCGTACAACTCTTATCACAATCCATCTATCCATTGTGTCAAGCACATTTGTACATTTGTTGCCATCATTTTCAAAACATTTTCTTTCTTCTTGAGCCTTTGGTATCAGCTCCTCATTTTCCCCCTCCCTCCCTCCCTCCTTCATGAGTCCTTGATAATTTATAGATTTTTTTTTTCGTGTCTTAAGGGACCGATACCTCCCTTCACCCACTATTCTGTAGTGCATCCCCCCTGGGATAGGGTTATAGGTAGAGCATTGTGATCAGTTCCCCCATTCTCCCCCAACCTTCCCCTTACCCACCTGGTATGGCTACTCTCAATATTGGTCCTGAGGGGTTTATCTGCCCTGGATTCCCTGTGTTCCCAGCTCTTATCTGTACCCATGTACATGCTCTGGTATAGCCAGATTTGTAAGGTAGAATTAGGGTCATGATAGTGAGGGTGGGGGCGGCGAGGAAGCATTAAAGAACTAGAGGAAAGTTGTATGTTTCAACGGTGCTATACTGTACCTTGACTGGCCTGTCTCCTCCCTGAGACTCTTCTTTAAGGGGATGTCTAATTGCCTACAGATTGGCTTCGGGTTTCTACTCCACACTCCCCGCCCCATTCACACTGACATATTTTCTGGGTCTTTAATGTCTGATACCTGATCCCTTCAATACCTTGTGATCACACAGGCTGGTGTGCTTCTTCCATGTAGGCTTTGTTGCTTCTAAGCTAGATGGCCGCTTATTTATCTTCAAGCCTTTAAGTCCCCAGATGCTATATCTTTTGATAGTTCAGGCACCATCAGCTTTCTTTACCACATTTGCTTATGCACCGATTTTGTCTCCAGCGATAGTGTCCGGAAGGTGAGCAGCTCAGAATGCCAGATTGTTAGAACAAAGTGTTCCTGTGTTGTGTTGAGGGAGCACTTGAGTAGAGGCCCAATGTTCATCTGCTTCTTTCATACTAAACCTATGAATATATATACATAGATCTATTTCCCCAGTGGGAATTTTTTTGCTAATCACTTTAATTCCCTTCTTAACTTAATTTTTTTTACGTGTATTGAACCTAATAGATTTCTAAGCTCAATGTTTTAAAAATATTTCATAATTTTGCCGGCTGCAAAAAAATGGTTATGGGCTGGATATTTGATATTTTTCTGTAAATGAATGAGTCAGGTTGGTGTACCCATGTCATAACATATAAAACCAACCCAATGCTATTGGGTTAATTCCTACTGAAAGCAACCCTATAGGACAGAGTAGAATCACCCTGTTGTTTGGATTTCTAAGACTATTAATCTTTGTGGAACCAGAAAGCCTCACTTTTCTCCCATACAGCAGCTGTTGGGTTAGAACTGCTAATCCTTTAGCTAGCAGCAGCCCAGTACATAACCCACTAAGCCACCAGGGACTGGGCACCTTGTCATAACATACGGGAAATATTAGTATTTATTACCATTGATTAGGTCTTGCATTGGGCTCCCAACACCCTCTATTAGTTATGCTGGTATAATAGATGCTGTCCTTGCAAACCCTTTTCTACAATGGAAACACTTATAATGTCAGCCTTTGGGCCCTCCCTCCCCCAACTTTTTCCATTGAAAAAGTCTACCTTCATCTAGCAGGGTCACAATTTTTTTGCTAACTGCATAAAATAGCAAGAATGAGAATGGATGAGCAGACAAGAGGATGGAGCAGTATAAGAGCTAAGGAAAACTAAACCTGAGGCGTCACTTTAGCCTAAGATAGCAGTAGGGTACCCTTGTCAATGACTAATTACCTTCAGCTCCCCTTTTCTTTCCTCTGCGTGTCATTCTTAGTCTGGCAGAAGATTCCTGTAATGGTCCCGCTCTCCAGGTCATAGCATCTTGAGGTCAAGATAAAAGGCTGTGTAGCACCCGGGTTCAGACTTAGAGCAGGCGTAGTTTTCAAATAGTTCCTAGATATTGATCTCATTTGAATCTTGAAAGCTGTCCAGGGTCTTGGACTTAATTTTCCCTACTTTATAGTTGGTGAAAGCAAGGCCCAGGAAAGTTGTGTCTTAAATTCCTAAAGGGAAGTTCAAATGATTAAAATGTTGACCTTTTCTGAGAGACATATTTATTAATATTTACTTAGAAGGCCTCAAATTTTTATTATTATTTTTAGAGAACATGATAGAAGCGTTCACATTACTATGTGACAAGATAACAGAATTCAATGTTAGAAGACATGTAGAAAAAATAGACATTTGTTATTCCATCTTAGTTTGGAATTCTGTTATTGGTTACTAACCTTGGGTAAGAATGATTATCATTTCATTCAATGCCAGATAATACTAATTTATTTGTTTGACAAGGATGAGCTGACTATAAGGTTTGAAATAATAAAATTCTGATAAAGCATTTAAATATTTGTCGTCATATTGCATTGCTAGTCATTCACAGTACACAATGTCCCAGACTGTTGACTTGCAAGGGAAAGTGGGAACACTGCCTGTTGTTTGAGAGAAGAATAAAATAAAAATGCATGGAGTTGGATTAATTAACACATGAGTGTTCTCCATATTCAAACTAAGTAGTCACCAGATTTGAATTTTTTGTGGGAAATAACGTTTATGTTCTTATGTGGGTGAAATTTACATATACATGGACTATAGCTAAGTGTTAATAATACTGACAGCTAACCCTTGATAACCAAGTTTTAAAATTGTATTCTATCACTGTTTACCATTTCAACCTTTTTTTCATCTATAGGTCAGGGACATCAGTTACCTTCATGTTACGCAACAATCACCATGATCATTTCTAATTTTTTGATCCCCCTTAACCAAAACCCTGTACTCTTTAAACAATACTACTAATTCCCTCCAATCCTCTGGTAACCACTAATAAATTTTAATCTCGTATGGATTTGCCTATTTGGGGTATCTCATAAAAGTGGGATTATACAATATTGGCCTTTTGTGTCTGAGTTTCTTCACTTGGCATAATGTCTTCAAAATTCATCCCTGTTGCCTGTATCTAAACTTCCTGTCTCATGTCTGTACCACATTTTGGTTTTCCACTCTTCTGTTGATGGACAATTGGGTTGTTTTCACCCTTTGGCTATGATTAATAGTGCTACAGTAAACCCTACTGTACAGAATACCTGTTTTAATCCCTGTTCAAACTCTTTGGGTGTACGCCTGGATCATACTATAATTCTGGTTATCTTTTGGAGGGACCGCTGATCTCTTTTCCACAGCGACCCTACCATTTTACAATCCCAGCAACAATGGATGAGGGGAGAAAGAATCTTTTGGAGAAAATTTGAAAGAAATATCATTGAACAGAGTCAAATGGATGGGATTACATTTAGAAAGCTCCTGGAAACACAAGATAAAAGACACACAGCAAGAAATAGCTGCTTTAAGTCAGTGTGACAGTCCATATGCTACAAAAAAATACTAGGAGTGCTATTTAAAGGTAATACGTGTGTTCTATTGCTAAGAGTTTATGTAAGACATAAGCTATTTTCATTATAGCCATTTTTCTTTGGAGAGGCAAGGTCTTAAATCTGGATTTGGCAGCCTTTGGCTTCGAGGCAGAATCCAGCCCAGTTAGCAGTGCCAAAAAAACTGTCGTTAGCTTTAGCAGCTGTATCCTGAATCCATTGCCGAGCCGAGCTGCACCCTTTTTCTAGGCCCGAACTTCTAGTTTGAATGGAAGAGCAAGAAGCTCAGCTGATCCCAAGTGCATCCTGTCAGCGAAGAGCCATATACTTCTTAATGGGCCAAGCGACCCTGCTCCCTAATTAAAGAGCTCGCCATTGTATTCTGATTGGAGTTTTCTCCTGTAAACTGAGCTCCTTGAAGATAGGGATTTTGCTTAGTCAACTCTAACTTGGTACTTATCTGTGACTAATGGATTATACAAAACAAAAACCAGACCTGGCCCACATCTATTAGGGTAGAGCTGTGTTGCGGAGGGTTTCCAGTGACTGTAATGTAACGGAAACAGACCGCCGGGTGGCTTTCTTCTGAAGCATCTCTGAGTGGGCATTGAAACTCAGGGACTCCAGGGCATCATGTAGGCAGTTGACAACTATTTTATGCAAATTAGACTCAGAATCAGTAAGGCAGATGTGTATTGGCTCTTCAGAAAGTTTTAACCTTGCTCTTTCCTATTGGTCTTTCATAGTTATAGCATTTATGTAGCATGGGAAATCAGTTTTCTCTTCCATGTTCCTTCATCCTCTATAGAACAAAGTTGTTTTTTGCTTGTTTGTGTTGCGTGTTTAATAGAAATAGTAGCTTCTAAGGAAAATTGCGTCATAAAGTCCTGGTGCATACAGGCCCCTGGTGAATCTAGACGTTCAGTCCACAATTAAATCTAGGAGACTAATGCAATCAAGGATGGGTATTTCCTGCCTTGTGCCTGGGTTTCCTTTCTAGTAGTTTCCAAAGCTGACCCAACCCTGTCCTCACTCGTTTGTAGGCAAGCCAGAGAAATGTTCTTATTGGGACGCACACACCTCTCAGAGTTCTTTCATGAAGCAGCATAGTCCGCTCTTCCTGCAAAACCTTCGGTTCTTCTCAACCCATGTGCCTTTCCCCCATCCCTGCCCCAATGCCTTCCTTGTCTCCACCAACGAATTTGTACTCGATGTAATGAAACGCTGCCCCGACGCCGTGCCTTTTGACCCAGTGACTCTTAAAGGAGTCTTTAGGAATAATATAGCTATTCGAAGTAAGATATTTTATTCTGCCTTCCCCACCCCCACCGCTCAAATCTCCAAAATCTTTTACATCAATAGTTGACCACTTAGGGTAGAGTATAGCAATAATGAAACCCACAACCTTCCTCTAGTTCTTAAACACTTCCTCCCCCCAACTACCAGGACCCCAATTCTGCCTTGCAGACCTGGTTAGACCAGATGATGCACAGCGGTACAGAGGGAATAGGAAACGCAGGGAATCTAGGACAGATGAGCCTCTCAGGACCAGGGGTGACAGTGGCGATACCAGGAGGGAAAGGGTGTAGAAAGGGGGAATTGATCACAGGGAGCTACATATAACCTCCTCTCTGGGGGACGGGCAGCAGAGGGGTGGGTGAAGGGAGACACCAGGCAGTGTAATATAAGATACAATAACAATTTATAAATTATCAAGGGTGCAAGGGGGAGAGGGGAGGAGGAAGGGAGAGGGAGGGAAAAAAAGGAAAATGAGCTGATTCCGGGACCCCAAGAGGAAAGCGAATTTTGGGAACAATGAGGGCAACAAATGTATAGATGTGCTTTACACAATTGATCTATGTATTGTGATGAATTGTATGAGCCCTAATACATTGATTAAAAAAACAGTTGAGACATTTTCAGGTGGGCCTCAAACCAGCCTAAGTTCTACTCCGAACATATCAACCCCATATTATGTACTTCTATAGGTAACCAGAAATTTCCAGATGCCCCAGAAAGCCCTCCAGGAATTGGCTCCTGGATTGGCTGAGGCTCTAGATACTTTCTTACTTGTGCTGTAAGCCCCAGGGAATGGCCTGGACTTAGTACTTGGAAGCTCCTACCAGCTGCCGTAAGCTTTAAAAGGTGGGTGTGTATATATGGTAGGGAGGAGTGGCTTGGACTTAAGCCTAGGCTGAACTTTTCTTGGAGCTGGAAAGTAGGCAGGTATCAATTCTATCACTGAGAAAAATAAGAATTCCTGAGGGGCTCAAATCTTCGATGAATCCTAGTCTGGGAATTGAACAGGAAATCTCAGGAAACATGGATAACAGTTACCAGTACAAAGAGTTTTCTTTGGTTCCCAGTGGCCCCTCTTTGGGACATACATGTGTCTATCCTTAGGAACATAGAAGCAGAAGAGTAGCTCTGATGCCAAACCTCAAGATATCTCAAAGAATGCCTCATTCAGGTCCTTTGTCCAAGTCCCAAATGCGCAGAAATGAATGGAAGGGCAGACCTGTAAAGGACTGACACAACCCTTTATTACGCCTGGTGTTTGCAAGCTGAGTCTTTATTTGAGTCGCTGCTGATGTGGAGATTGGGGATTTGGGTCAACTACGCACAAAGCCTCAAAGCTCTTGCTCTTTAACCCAAGAGAAACACAAGCTACCTAACTCTAAGCCCTTTGCTCGTATGATGGATGAAAAAAATAGTTGGAGTGACCTAGGAATCGAACCCTGATCCAATAAAGAATTATTTACTTTGAAAAACAGTCATTTTAACGGTTATGGACATAATTCCCATATCATACAATTTAATAGTTTAAACATATTAAAAAGAGTTGTACAATAATCACCATAATAAATTGTAGAACTTTTATTTCTTCTTCTTGTTCTCATTATTAGCTCCCCATCCCCTCGCCCAACCTCCCTTGCCATAACCTTAAGAAACTAGTAATCTAGTTACTGCCTCCATAGATTTCCCTACCCTGGCTTTCATATACAGAAAAACATACAAAAGCAAAACTCAACACCAATAACTGAGAAAATTTTCCATTGAAAAGAAATCCTAAAATAATACAAACGAGAACAAATTTTAAAAGGGTCGAAATGGAGAATGAATGATACGGTGTTAAATTTTAACCTAACTACATCTGCATATGTCCACTTTTTGAATGCACTCTGTTAGTAAGGCTATTTATATCCCTAGTCAATGGTCAGGGGGAATTCACCAGAGGTTTAATCCAAGTGGGGACCCTGAAAATGGAATTTGGGCTTTCGTTGTCATCCAGAGCCTTCTGAAAACTGGGTGCTCAGAATTTAAGCTCTAATGCAGTTTTCTCATCCAGTCTTGGATTTTATTATTTTCTATCCTTGCATCACGCAGACTGGTGTGCATCTTCTGTGTGGACTTAGATGACACCTCACTTAGTTGGTTGTTTGTATTAAGACAAACCTTTAAGATCCCAGATGATATTTTTCATGATAGCCAGGCACCATCTGATTTCTTCAGCATACTTTGCTTTAGCACCCATATCTTAAGTGATCTCTTCAGTATTGAATAGGATCATGAAGAATGACTTACTTTTGACCTCAAATAGTTGTCTGGTGAGGAGACTAGCTAATACACACATAGGACAAGAAGATCAGTGTCTTCATTTAGCATTGGCTGAGTTGCTCGAGATGTGCCGGGCACTGTTCTAGGAGCAGAGTTTACACGAGGAATGGGGTGTGGCCCCATGTGCTGGTGGAATTTACATTCTAGCCTGCGAGATAGGCTTGCGAGAAATAATGATGAGGTAATGTGATGCATGCTTTAATATCAGTATGTACCAGATGCCAGGGAGCCCAGGGATTTGTCCTCCCTGTGGGGGTCAAAGAAAGGTCAGAGGAACTTGCCTTGTAAGTTGATTTTGAAAGCTAAGGAGAATTTTGCAGTAAGCATTTTAGATCAGACTCTGGGAAGAGAGAATGAGAGAGAGCATGTGGTCCCTGATGTGCCTGGCAACGGAATTAGCAGGGGTAGTAAGCATGGCCCCTGGACGGTGAGTAGGGAGGGGAGAACAGGAGTGAGACTAGAAAACAGACGGAATGCGAGGGTCTGACATGTCACACTGAGCACGGGAGAAGGCTTCCTGGCAATGATAGGAGTCTGGCTGACTGCAGCAGGAGAATTGTAGGGTGGTATTTTAGGTGGGGAGTGGGGGGATGGAAGCCAGTAAGTATAGAGCCCTGATTGGTAAGGATTTACTTAGGGCAAGTAAGATCTGTTAGGAAATCACTAGATCCATGTAGGTGAAAGAGAGCGAGAGCTTTACTAGGGCCAAATCTGGGGGAAGGGAGAGATGGGAATAAAGTAGCCTGAGGTATAGACTCAAATCACAAATTTGATCTTATCACATTTGTCAGCTTAAAAATCACAACACAAGGGTTTTCATATTCTATCTACCTGTCTAATCTCCTCTTCTATACTACGTGTCCTACACTAAGGCAGCGGTTCTCAACCTTCCTAATGCCGTGACCCTTTCCTACAGCTCCTCATGTCGTGGTGACCCCCCAACCGTACAATTATTCTCATTGTTACTTCATCACTGTAATTCTGCTACTGTTATGAATCAGACAACCCCTGTGAAAGGGTCATTCAACCCCCAAAGGGGTCGCGACTCATAGGTTGACAATCGCTGCACTAAGGTTTCCATAGAGGCATTAAAAACAAAGATATCTAAATACAGGCATGTACATATGTAAATATATTTATACAGGATGGTGGGAAAATAGATCTATGTGCATATATTTAAAAGTTTAGTATTAAGGTAGCAGATGGATATTGGGCCTCTACTCAAGTACTCCCTCAATGCAAGAGCACTTTCCTCTATTAAACTGGCATTCCATGATGCTCACCTTCTCGACACGATCGCTGAAGACAAACAAGGTGCATAAGCAAATGTGGTGAAGAAAGCTGATGGAGCCCAAACTATCAAAAGATATAGCGTCTGGGGTCTTAAAGGCTTGAAGATAAACAAGCGGCCATCTAGCTCAGAAGCAACAAAGCCCACATGGAAGAAGCACACCAGCCTGTGTGATCACGAGGTGTCAATGGGATCAGGTATCGACCATTGAAAAACAAAAAATCATATCATTGTGAATGAGGGGGAGTGTGAAGTGGAGACTCAAATCCAATCTGTAGGCAACTGGACGTCCCCTTACAGAAGGGTCATGGAGAGGAGACGAGTCAGTCAGGGTGCAGTGTAGCAATGATGAAACATGCAAGTTTCCTCTTGTTCTTTAATGCTTGCCCCCCACCACTATTATGACCCCAATTCTATCCTACAAATCTGGCTAAACCAGAGGATGTACATTAGTATAGATAGGAACTGGAAACACCGGGAATCCAGGACAGATAACCCCCTCAGAACCAATAATGAGAGTAGTGATACCAGGAGGGGAAGGAGAAGGTATGGGGAGCAAGGGGAAATCGATCACAAGGATCTACATATAAGCCCCTCCCTGGGGGACGGACAATGGAAAAGTGGGTGAAAGGAGACGTCGGACAGTGTATGACATGACAAAATAATAGTAATTTATAAATTATCAAGGGGGGGGGGAATGAAGAGCTGATACCAAGGGCTCAAGTAGAAAGCAAATGTTTTGAGAATGATGATGGCAGCAAATGTACAAATGTACTTGACACAATGAATGGATGGATGGATTGTGATGAGTTGTACAAACCCGCAATAAAATGATTTTAAAAAGAAAAGAAAACAAAACAGAAAAAACCCAAAAGAAACCACAAAAATAGCTATTATCTTGGACAAAGAATTCAGGCTCTGATAAGCTTGTTTATTTGCTACTCGGAAATAACATATAGCTTCAGTCCCAGTCACTCCAACCTTGGTGATTCCTGATCAAATCATATTCATTTACATTGCCTTTTTTTTCCTTCATGAGCTAATCCCATCACAGACAATACCTTCTCCACAGCCTCCTCCATCTAAGTATGTCTTTCTCCGGAGACTGGCCCTCCTAGTCATGTAGAAAGTACTTGAGATGAAGTCTCCTCATCTTTGCTTCGAACAAACACTCCGGCTGTACTTCTCCCCAAACCCATTGGATTGTTCTTTTGACAAGGAAGAAACCTCTCAACTAGATGGACTGGCACAGTGGCGCAGCCATGAGTTCAAACACACCAATACCTGTGAGGATGGCACAGGACAGGGTTGCTATGGGTCAGAACCAACTTAGCAGCCCCTCACAATGGCAATGATGACAGCCTGCCTCTAGGGAACGGATTTATCCTGCATGAGACATAGAACTCAGACCTCATCTTTAGGGACCCTTGCCTGCTTTCCTCTCTCATTTTCCTCAGGAAGAGATAGTCTGGCTCACTGTCTCCCACTCTTCCTCTCTGCTCAGCACATCTCACATGATTTCATCCTGATCTAGTTACAAGTCTTGTCTCTCCCACAACAGCTTCTCTTAGGAGAGGGAGACATTGATTCTATTTTCACCCAGCACAGCTTTGGGTGTATGGAAAGGTTTGAGTAGAACTGACAGGATGTGGTTGTTGGTGATGATTGTGAGGGGGTGGGGGGAGTAAAAAATTCCTTTTTACTTTGGATAACTGAACAGTCTGAAAGAATCTAGTTTTTTCTAAATAGGTTTGGCTGGCTTCCACTCTTGAACCACTCTAAACCTTCCTTTACAAACGGGCTAGGATGTTTCTCCATGACTCCTGCTCACATGAGCCGGCCTTTGCCTACTTATTCAGCCCTGGCTTCCACCGTATTTGCCCTCACCCTTCCACCTTGACAGTGGAATGTCTTTGGCTTCCCTCTGTCTAGTCTCATATTTTGGCCCATGCTCTTGGCTCCATTTGGAACCTTCTTGCTCTCTTTCTTTACCTACCTCCTACTTGTGGTGGCTACTTTGCACTCAACTGTTACATTTTTTTTAAAGGATATCAGTAAGTAAGTACAGTATGCACTTCCTATGATGACCGCCAAAGCTAAGCCTCTCTCTTTTACCCACTCATAGAAGTGGCCCTTTTATTATTTTCTTTTCTGAGGCATATCTGTTTTCTCTCATTTTACCCAACAGTTTTATTTGCATTAAATCCGATATCATACAATTCAATAGTATAATCACTTTGAGAAAAGTTGTAAAATCATCGTAAGTGTCCATTTTGGAACATTTCCTTCATTCTTGTCCTCATTGTTATTAGCTCCCCATTTCTCCCAACCTCACCTACCATGCCCCCAAGGAACCATTACTCCAAGTACTGTTTCTATAAGAAACAAAAACACACTCAGCGCCATCGGATTGATGCCAACTTTTAGAACTATGACTGTGGGTTTCTGAAACTGTAACTCTTTATGCGAGTAGAAAGCCCCATCTATCTCCCAAGGAGAGGCCGGTGAGTTCAAACTGCTAACCCTGTGGATTACAGTCCAATGCATAATCACTAAGCCACCAAGGCTCTGTAGACTTACGTAGACTGGATTTCATATACACAAAAACATACACACATAAACTAAAACAATAACAACGTATAACAGAAAAACTTCAATTGAAAAGAAAGTAGAAAATAATAGAAACTAGAACAAATTTAAAATGAGTTATTAAGGAGATCGAATGATAAATTGTTAAAGTTTAACCTAACTGCATCTGCAATAATCCACTTTCCAATACATTCAGCATCATCGCAAGGATATTCACATCCCTCGTGTATGGTCAGAGGGACTTCACCGGAGGCACAATCTACATGTGTTTCCCGTTTAAGGAGTGGCACTTTTATAAAAATAAAAAACATTTTATTGGGGGCTTGTGCAGCTCTTACCACAATCCATCCATCCATTGTGTCAAGCGTAGTTGTACATTTGTTGCCATCATCATTTTCAAAACATTTGCTTTCTACTTGCGCCCTTGGTATTAGTTCCTCATTTTTCCCCTCCGTCATGAATGCTTGATAATTTAGAAATTGTTATTATTTTTTCATGTCTTACACTGACCGATGTCTCCCTTCACCCACTTTTCTGTTGTCCATCCCCCAGGGAGGTGGTTGTATATAGATCATTGTGATCGGTTTCCCCTTTCTCTCCCACCTTCCCCTGCCCCTCATGGTATCACTACTCTCATTGGTCCTGAGGGGGTTATCTGGCCTGGATTCCCTGTGTTTCCAGATCTTATCTGTACCCGTGTACATGCTCTGATTTAGCCGGATTTGTAAGTTAGAATTGGGGTCATAATAGTGGGGGAGGGCGGAGGAAGCATTAGAGAATTCTTCTAGAGGAAAGTTGTATGTTTCATCAGTGCGACACTGCACTGCTACACTGCACCCTGACAGGCTCGTCTCTTCCTTGTGACCCTTCTGTGAGGGGATGTCCAATTGCCTACAGATGGGCTTTGGGTCTCCACTCTGCACTCCCCCTCATTCCCATTGATATGATTTTTTGTTTTGGGTCTTTGATGCCTGATACCTGATCCCATCGACACCTCATGACCACACAAGCTGGTGTGCTTCTTCCATGTGGGCTTTGTTGCTTCTCAGCTAGATGGCTGCTTGTTTATCTCCAAGCCTTTAAGACCCCAGACGCTATACCTTCTGATAGCCAGGCACCATCAGCTTTCTTCACTACATTTGTTTATGCACCGGCTTTTTGTTCAGCGATCTTGTCAGGAAGGCGAGCATCATGGAATGCCAGTTTAATAGAACAAAGTGTTCTTGCATTGAGGGAGTACTTGAGTGGAGGCTCAATGTCCATCTGCTACCTTAATACTTAACATATAAATATATGTACATAGATCTATTTCCCTATGTTGTATATAAATATAATTACAAATGCACATGTCTGTATTTAGACCTCTATATATGCCCTTTGCTTCCGAGTTCTTAACTTTTATTTTCCTCTTGTTCCACTATCATGTTCGGGCTTCATTCGGGCTTCAGTAAATCCTCTCAGCTACATTGCCCTTGATCAAGCCCTACCAGGCATCGTACACCCTCCTCCCAATCGATTTTAGATCACTTCTTGTTCTACTGTCCCTGGGTTTGTTAACACCCATTTCCATTCCATACCACCTGCCCTCTCTTGTGTCCCCACCCCCACCCCACCCCCAGGAACTGTCTATCCTGTTGTTCTCTCCTCTGGAATGTTTATTCCACCTAACTTACCTAGATAGACATGGACAGACAATAATAAGCACAAAACAAGACAGAGCAAAGCAAAACAACAAAAGAAAACCAAGCAACAACAACAAAAAAAGCCAAAGACATCAAAAGAAAACCCTGTAAATATTTCCAGGTTTGTTTGTTGACTTTTAGGCGTGTTTTCCAGTGAGTCTGAAGGGGTGCCACGCCCTGGCCCCAAAGTCTATTTTCAGTATTCCCTGGGGACTTCGTTGCTTGCTCCCCTTGTTGCTCTGTTGCACACCCTTAGAGTTTCGCCCTGGTATGGTGGGATCAGATTGGGCACAATTCCCTCACGGTGGGAGTGGCATTTTTATTTATTTTTGTTAATCATTTTATTGGGGGCTCATACAACTCTTATCACAATCCATCCATCCATTGTGTCAAGCACATTTTTACATTTGTTGCCATCATCATTTTCAAAACATTTTCTTTCTACTTGAGCCCTTAGTATCAGCTTCTCATTTTTTCCTTCCTCCCCTACCCTCCCTCTGTCATGAAACCTTGATAATTCATAAATCATTTTTTTTTCATGTCTCACATTGGCCAATGCCTCCCTTCACTCACTTTTCTGTTGTTTATCCCCCCCACCTTCCCCTCCCCCTCCTTGTATGGCTACTCTCAATATTGGTCCTGAGGGGGTTATCTGTCCTGCATTCTCTGTGTTTCCAGCTCTTATCTGTACCTGTGTGCATGCTCCGGTCTAGCTGGATTTGTAAGGTAGAATTGGGCTGGGAGTGGCACTTTTAAAGCAGATTCAATCACTGTTTGTGTTTAAGGAAAGTAGATGTCAGCTTCCCAATTTACAACAAAACCACATCCACATCTAAGGTATAAAAGTTTGTCAAGTAACATTTTTAACTCTCTCTGCCTTTGGCTTTTTGCCTTTGAAATTTATTTCACAACTTACCTCAATAACAAATTCAATTGAGGATTGAGCCAGAATCAAGCAAAGCTAACATCACACTTTCTGATACCCCCAACCTAGGCATGACAGTGGGAGCCCAAAACTCATCTGCAGAATATCTAGTCAGACTGAGCCACTGGCAGATCGCTCTCGCCAAAGACAGCCTTGCTATCAGGCATTGCAATCTTGATCATGCTGGACCGAACTCCATAATTGGGCAGTTGACCCCCCTACAGACACAAACTGAATTTTCACGGGTGGATGATAGGAGTCTTTCCTTCTTATTTGTAAATTCCTTTGTATTTTTGTCTTTGCGCTATTATGCTTTTAGTTTTACCACCTTAGTACAATTTTGATTTTTAGTGTTTTCTGTTGGGTCTCCCAGCTGTGAAGCACAGGAGGAGTGGATGCACAATGAGAATAACAGATACAAGGGGTCATAGGGGATGCAGGGGGGTTGGTGCGATAGGGGAACGGGGATTTCAGGAGCAAATAATGAAGGTAGTAGGAGGGAGGGAGCACTGGAACTGATTGTGATTGCACCACTCATGTGAAAGGCGATTTAACCATGGGAGGGGGTGCTCTAAGATTGATGTGGTGGTGAGTGTACTTTGATATGATCGAACGATTGAATTGTATTATATGTAAATTATGTGCCAATAAAACTATTGGGGGGAAAAGATGCTTGTTAGTCTATTATTGAGTGAATGAGTATCCCCCCCACCCCCCGCTGCTATTTTTGGGCGTGCACATCAGCACCTAAGGATCTCTCATTGATTAAAGCAGAATTAAGTGCTTCATCTTCTTAGTAAGGTTTACGTGGAGGCATTATAACAAATGTAGCCATTGTTTTTGACAAAGGATTCCCACTCGCTCTAGAGGACAGTCACGCTGTAGTACGCATCTGTGCTATCTGGCACGGGATCTCACCCTAGTGTGCATTGTTCTTTATATGTGCCTTATCGGGAGCCTCTCAATGATTGACATTATGGAATTACACTATAGACAAGACAAGGCAGCAGCCACTCCTAACTTCTAAAACAGGACTTCCCTATCCTTGCGTTTCTGCATTAAGAACATCAGGATTTCCCAGCCTGTGTTAGGATCAAATCTCACCATCATCAGGAGCAAGAACAACGTTTACCACAATGGGCTGGTTTCTGTTGTAGCCAAGTAAGAGCTCGTGTTCTTTTACTGTCTTCCACAACAAAAGTTTTTAAAATCACTGCCTTCAAGTCGATGCTGACTCATAGGATTTCCAAAACTGGAAATCCTTACTGGAGCAGACAGCCTCATCGTTGCCCATGGAGAAGCCCACTAGCAGGACTTCTTCTCGGTATTCTCAGTTAGGGGAAATGCTTCTACTCCTGTGACACTCTGTGAAGGCATACTTTGCATGCCACCTTCTTGGAATTCTGTTAACATTAACCCATATGGCCCAAGGTAAAATCAATCAACATATTTCTGGTAGCCAATTTAGTCTTTGCCCTCAATTTCAAATGATTTGTGAGAAGAATAATCAGAAGCACAAGCTTTATCCTCAGTATTCATGAAAATACACGTATACTATAAAACGACAGAAATTATATCAGACATTCTTATAACTGTAAGAAAAAGAAAACAAATAAATGAAACACAAAGATCATCCCAGAATGGATTCCCTTTTCATAGAGTAACTTAATATATTATAGGAATCACTGAAACACATGTGCGGAAGTGAAAGATTATACAGGCAAGTGATGTTGGGGCCACTCATCAACTTTTTGGGTGGGTGGTCTCTTAAAACAAATGTGGAAAAACAATAGATAAAAATAAGAGGACTTGTCACCAGAAACCAAGATCAAGCAAATATGTTTAAGGTAATCACCCCCAAAATGGAGAAACTAACCAAAGAGAAGACTTTTAGATTTAGCCTTTAAAAAACCTTTGAGAAACGATTATACAAATTGGAAAGACAAGGAGTTGACAGCTTTAGTATATAAAAGAAATGTCTAGAAATAGAGAAGAAAAACCTGAAGCTACAAAGTTGGGAAAAGCAACCCAAAAGTAATAGAAAAGATGATAAATGGCTACATATTAAAAAAAGAAACCTGACTAGGAAATAAGTGTCAGTAAAATAAAGGATCATATTTTAACAGTTGTATATTTCAATTCTGTCTTTAAAAGAACACATGGTATTGTTCATTTTTTTATAGCCAGTGTTTCTTTCTCCCTGCATGTTTATCATTTCTTTTGCACATTATCCTTTTTTGGTGAGTGAGACCTTCCACATACTATCATGTTTCCTCTGCCTGGACTGCATCCTTCAGAATGTCCCTTATGGCAGGTGTGCTGGTGCCTGATCCTCCGAACATTTGAAAGCTGTATTTCATCCTCATTTGAAAATATACTTTCACTGGATATAGAATTCCAGGTTGACACTTATTTTCTTTTATAACATGGAGAGTATAATTTAATCTTCTGGATTCATTTGTTGTTGTTGAAAACACAGCTATCAATCTGTCTCTCCTTTAAAGATAGTAAGTTTTTCATCTTCTATTAAAGAGTCTATGGAGTTCTTCGGTGCCAAGGTGTAGTAGCTTAGCTCCGTGAGAAAGGATGAGGCTTTCTACTCCTATCAAGATTTACTGACTGAGAAACCCACAGAGACAGTTCTACACTGTTGTACAGGATCACTATGAGTGGGAATCAACGCAATGACAGTGAAAGCGTATTGAGTCTTTAAGGAGCCCTGGTGATGTTGGGCTGCTCACTGCAAGGTTAGCTGCTAACTGCGAACGCCACTAGCCGCTCTGCTGGAGAAAGCCTTCTGCTCATGTAAAAAGGTGTACAGGCTCAGACACCTGAAAGGGCAGTCAGTTCTACTCTGCCCTATGGGGTTGCTGCGCCTAAATGGACTCCACAGCAGAAGGTAGGTATTGAGCTTTTTATTTCAATGATTGCTTTGTTTCCTTTCCAAAAATCCTACTTGGTTCTCTTTCATAACAGTTTTCACTAAAGATATTTTAAAGCTTGCCTGTTTCCCCTTCAATATATTAAGCAGAGCTATATTATAATTTTTGCCTCATATTCTCAATCTGAAGTTTGTACGTGTCTGTTATTGTTGTCTGTTGATTCTGTTGGTTCTCATTTATGATGTCTTGTTTCACGGGTGTGCAGTAGTTTGGGGCCCTTGAATGATCAGCGAGATGATCCAATTATTGGTGGCTTGGAGTAAGGCTCTTTCTCTCAGGGAAGATTAGTATATACTTTTGCTAGGCACTTAGGAGCACTATTTTCTTTGGACAACATTGGGGTAAATTAGTGTTCTGAAGTTTTATTGGAATACAAGTCATGGGCTGTGCTTACAATTTCTAAGAGATGGTTACCCGTACCATCAGCACCCGCCCCAGCCTCCCCTCCGCCACCCCTGCCCCAACCATTCATGGATATAGCATCCAGCAACTTTACGTACATTTTCCTGAGGATGGGTGTTTACTTCTGATTCACTTTCACTTTGATGACATAGCCCTTTGCCATACTAGATTTTGTGGAATCAATGCCTCCTAATTAGACTCCTCACCTTGGCAGGCCCCTGGACGTTTGTTTATTCCATCAGCCATGTCTGGAGAAATTACTAACAAAGTCATCCAGGCAAACAGCTTCAGCTTCAAGTCACAGCTTACATCTCTGGTTTACTGCCTGCATTCATTTACATTTAGGCTTGATATTTTCTTCTATCTTCTTAGCTTTTTTACTCTCTCTATATTTATACACTAAATCAGCGGTTCTCAACCTGTGGGTCGCGACCCCTTTGGGGGTCAAATGGCCGTTTCACAGAGGTCACCCAATTCATAATAGTATCAAAATGACAGTGATGAAGTTGCAACGAAAGTAATTGCTCGATCTTAATAAAATCCTCCAGGTAATATAAAAGGGGCATTCAAAAGTTTGTGGAAAGACGCATAAAAATATCATGGAATTTTTCCATGAGCTTTGTGAAATTTCATTGTTTATCTGAGATTTTTTAAATGCTCAGAATCTTGACTCAATCATTGCACTTTCAAGACTATGTTATAAGAACCCCAGCATTCATTGCACTGTTAAAAAAATCAGAAAACATCAAATGCTGGTGAGCTTGTGGAGAGACTGGAAACCTGCCTCATGCATATTTAATTTCAAAGGTGGTGAGCGTATAAAATAATGCACCAGCTGTAGAAAATGGTATGGTCCTTCCTGCTAGCCAGTCATACAAGAGTGAATCAAGAAATGTTGCTCCCAATCCACACAGAGAGCTCGGATTTTTTGGAACGCTGCCCTGGATAATTCTCACAGGACACCTCTAGCTTCCCTCTAAGAATGAATAGCTGTATTGTGATGGGGGAAAACTCCTTGGCACAGCTGTCCTGGCCTTCTTCTCACCAATGCGCTTATCAGTGTCTTTAATGATTTTTTTCATAATAAGCCCCCATGATCGTCTTGAGTTCTTCGAGAAAATCTACGCAGATTATGTTTCTGCGCTGACCTCTGCGTTGCATTGCACGGGCCCAGCATGTCCCCTGAGAGACCATTGTTTTGATTGGACCTCTCTGTTTTATGAAGGCACCCTAAGGAGATGAAGACAAGTACAGTACTGAGAAATCTTGTCTACCACCACCCACTGATCGCAAACACGTTTTGTTTGAAAGAAGCCTGTGTATCTGTGAATTAGAACCCCAGTAGCAATACTGTTGGACTCACATGTTCATCGCACCACGATTCCCAATCGCAACAAGATGGAAACAGCCTACATGCTCATCAGCAGAGAAGCGGAGAGACTGCAGTGCGCACGGACACTCAGTTGGGTCCTGTGTAGTGTTTGAGAATAACAGTGAATCTGAGACACATTTAAGACGGAGTGAATGCAGCCCATCATAAAAGCGCAAAGCTGGTATCAGACCACTGCTGCAAAAAAAGTCAAGCAAAGGTTATTCCAGAACGAAACATTTTTGAAAGGTTAGCAGCGGTGGGAGGGGAAATCACTAACTAAAGAGTCGACACATATTAACTCGGGTGAAAAGAAGGTAGGGGTGGGGGGTCAACACACAATCACCAAGGCTAAAGAAGACTTGGAGGGCGGCACACGAGGTAAAGGCCACACAAGTCCTAACAACAATCAACAAGTGAACTGATAGTTAGACGAGCAAACTGGGCAGGAGTGGAAGATGATGGATGACACCCATGAATATGTATCGGCTTCACAGAGGATATTTCTACATATGTATTTATAGATGTTACAGATTCGCATATATCCCTGAATGCTTGCATAGTAGAGGCAAAGTTATGAATACTTCCTAACCATAACCAAACACCTTCAGGGAATGAGTTGGTGGGTCTGGGGGCTCAGGACTAGGGAGGTCTCAGGGGACATCAACGTTAATTAGGATAACATAGTCCACAAAGGCAAGGCTCTGTTTTCTACTTTGATGGCTCCACTCGCTACTCACCCAAAGTAGGATGTAGAAGCTTTTGAGTGGCCATCTAAAATATCCTTCTCTGTCTGGGATTAAGATTGGCGAAGAAAATCACAGATACATGGAAGCAATTAGTGCAAAAGACTAACTATAGGTTCCCAAACTTATCTGGCCTAGTGCCCCGTTTTTAGAAAGAAAAAGAAAAGACTCAGCACCATCTTCCCTACCACCACCACCACCCACCCCGTTAATTACAAACTTTGGTACTATAGCCATAATCCAGGATAAAGTGTTGGTATCTGCTTTGGCAGCCCCCTCCCCCCACCTCTTGGATCATTCCAGCACCACCCCCAGTGGGGCTGTATCGCCCTATTGGAAATGCTGAATGACATGAATATAGGCCTCCAGGACCTGGAGATCAGAGAAGAATAGAATTCTATTCAGAAGAATAGAATCAGAGATAAGCTCTCAGAAAGGGGTCACGGTAGGAGGTCCTGGATAGACTGTGAGGAAATACAGGGGGAGGAGGTAGAAGCTGCTTGGTCTGATAGAGACTGGTGAATGGCCAAAGTTTGAGTCACCCTGTAACCCTTTAAGGAACCCTGTGGCGCAACTTTCTGTCCAAACAATAGACGGGCCTATAAGGTGAAAAAGAACACCAGAGAGGTATGCAGTTCCTAGAACAAGCAACCATTGGAGAGCAAAAGGGAAGCATCTGTCCAAGGATCAAGTTCAGGATCAGATATGAAAGAAGGACGAATGGAAAAGGTAAACACAGGGAAGGAGTGGGGATTGCAATCAATGTCACCAATCAAAAGGTACAAGAATTGTTGAATGGAAAACCAATTTTCTCTGCAAACTTTCACCCCAATCACAACTAGCTGCTCCTCTGCCATGAGAGGACAAAGTATGTGTTGTCTCTGGTATGATGGAGCAGGAAATGCTCCTTTTCTTTCCAGAGTACTCTCAAACACAAGCTGCATCTACATTGTCCTCTGTTCTATCCCTAACAGCATCTAGTATCTGTACAAAGCAGGTGTTAGCTACATACACATTTTTAATTAACTATGTGAATGAATTCATGGAACCTCCCCTCCTCCCACACTCATCCTTGTGTTCTAGTGGCAAAAAACTTTTGTAAGATAGCATTTTAAAAAATAGACTCCATTTTCCTGATTAGCCATTAAACTCAGATATTGAGGCTAGGCCTGGAGATAATGACAAGTGACCGTTACCCTGTTCTCTACTCAGAAATATCCCCTCCCATCTAGTGAGTACAGTTTTCTTACAGGGCCAACAATAAGCAATCCTTTATTGTTTCTCTAGGATGAATTATCTCCCAGGAGGCGCCTTCGGTCTTCAATACAAATACATTTCTGACAGGCCTGTCCCACCAGTTTCTCAATCATGCTCAGACAAGTATGAACACTAGCAATTGACACAGCTTAGTTTCAAGATGAGACCCACCCTACTCCCCAACTATACACACATACATACCCACATTTAATAGATTTTTAATTATACTCATGTACATACCTGTCTATTCAAGTCTATATACGTGTTTATACTTTTAAACCCCTATGTCTATGTACTTGCTCATATCTGTATTCCGTAAACATTCAAATGCATTTATTTACACACATGCACATACAGAGGTAGTCACCCAAACTGCCTTTCTCATACATTTCTCACTGTAGTTAGAGCTAGTCCCTCGTCAGCCCTCATGGCACAGGGGCTTATGAATTAGGGTGCTATCCCTGGGGGAGGAAGGAGACGCATTCTATGCCTATAAAGATTTACAGCCTTGGGGACCCACAGGAGCCATTTAACTCTGCCCTATCGGGTTGCTATGAGTCAAAATCCACTGCCTAGGAATGAGTGATTGTGACCCATGTCAAGGATCTTGATTACATTTCGGAGCTCTTTGACAACGCTTCTTCCTTTGACACGTACAGGACTGAATGGAATCCATTTCAGTAATCCAAGGAGTTTATACGTCTGAGATGATTACCCACCCAACACACATTGCCTCTGCTGTCATAGTACTCTCCAAGATTCTCCGCTTTTTACTTGACCCTGAGTTAGAAACCTGTGGTTAAACTTTGACAATATTACGGTTGATGTCAGCAGATGCATAGACAGTGGTGTGACAAAGATAAAGACCATGTAGAATGAAGTTTCTCGAAACTCCAAAGCCCGGCTTATGGAGTCGGAGCAGAAGTCCTGGTTGAAGAATCAATCATTTGGACAGGGCCTTGAAGCACGTAGAGGAGTTGAATATGCAAGGATAGAGGGAGACAATCCCAAGAGAAAGCAAGTGATCGATGTGGGAAACTGTCCTGATTCTGATGCAGTACAAAAGGGAAAAGTTGTCATGGGAAAGATCATTGAAGGTCCTCTAGGTTAAGAAGCTTAGTCTCCATCTTCAGGGAAGAAGGGTCGTAAAAAGGGACTTTAAGCAAAGGAATGACACTGGGGCTCCTGGAATGGAGAGTGAGATGGGGCATGACCAAAGGCAGGGAGATCTGTCAGCAAACTATCGAATAGCCCTGATGAGAGATAGTGTTGGATTGGACTCAGAGAGTGGAGCTGGAGAGAAATGGACAGTTTTCTGAAGATATTTATGAGGCTGAGTGTAGCAAAAGAGAAGGCTAGAGAGTTAAGCAGAGGTTGGATGTTACCAGGAACTATTGAAAGCTTTGAAACCTTTGAAAGGTCTTCACAATGAGAGAGAGGGGATCCCCTTGGTATTCAAACAAGGATCGCTCAGGCGGCTATGTGGAGAAGGAGTTGGAGGGGAAAGAGCGGAGGTAGGGGGACCAGTGAAGCAGGATGTGGCAATCATTTGGCAAGAGATGATGGAGGCCTGGCTTAGCAGGCAGGCGCCGTGGAAATGGATATAAGTGGGTGGCTTGGAGAGGCACATTCTAGCAGTAGATTTGACAGATTTTGATAGCAAATATGCTAGGAAAGGCAAGGGTATACTAGTAGATTCCACCATCAGCCTGTGTTTGGTCTTCTATAAGCCTTAAGGGCAAAAATGAAACAATCACATCTTCTTTGTGAACAATGGCTCTGCAGTGTTAACTCAGGGGAGGAATGTGGTCTTTGTGATAAGGCCAAAAAATGATTAAGAGCACAACGTACATTTATTGAGTCCATGTTCAGATAATACATTTGGCCTGGCCCCCTGACTCTCCACCTTGTCTTCTCCCAGCCAGTACAGTGAGAACCAAGCTTTCTAATGCTGGCCTTGTGAGCCTTCGGGCAGCACAGAGAAACAGTGCTGGCGATCCTTTCTTTTAATAGAGCGCTGGCCCTGCTAAGTGCCAGAGTCGACACATACTTTCATTAGTTTTCCTCACTGAATCCTCCCAACAAGCTTAGGAGACATGAATTATTTTCCTCATTCCCCAGCTGAGGAAAATGAGGCTCAGGGAGGCATAGCTGGGCCACCTAATGGCATAGTCACTCTGGTCCAGTCTGTGTGACGTCAAGCGTCACGTTCTTTCCGCTACATCAGCAGTTGGATCCTGGCTGCACGCGAAAATCCCCATCACCGAGTTTGGTGGGGTGTCTTAATCTCTCTCTCTCTCTCTCTCTCTCTCTCTCTCTCTCTCTCTCTTTCTCCCTCCCTCCCTCTCTCTCTCTCTCTCTCTCTCTCTCTGGTAACAACTCTGTTGTGCTTTCTTACCATACAACTCACCCGTTTCTAGTGCACACTGTGATGAGGATTCTGTCTGCTGACAGTGTGCAGGCCATCGGCACCCTCAGTTTTAGAACATTGCTCTGGCTTCAAACAAACCAGCCTGAAGCAACTGGGGCCGCAGATTCGGAGATTTTACAGAGCAGAGCAGAACCGCCCCCAAGGGTTTCCAAGGCTGTAATCTTTACAGATAGGCACATTGTTTAGCCTTGGGCTCAAACCTCTGACCTTCCTGTGAAAGGCTGAGTGCTTCATCTCTGTGACACTAGGTTTCCTAAGCAACCACTAATCTACTTTCTCCCGCTGTCAGCGTTCCACAGGAATGAAATCATATACTAGGTGGACTTTAGCTATTCGCTTTCTTACTTGGCAATGATGTCAGAATTCGTGCACGTTGTAACATTCTATTTCTTTTTCTGGCCCAATAATGTTTGCCTGTGTATATTGACTGTACTTTGTTCCTCTATTGACAGACACTTGGGGTGCTTCCACCTTTCTGTTGCTGCGAATCCTGCTGCATGGAACGTTGGTGTTTAAGTAGCTGAGTGCCGGCTTTAAAGTAGGCCCTGTCTGCATATACTTAGGCCTGGCATTGCTAGGTTATCTGGCAACCCTACAGTTAATAATTTGAGGACTACCCGGCTCTTTTTCTAGGGAGTTTTTGGAATACACTGGTGCCGGTACCCAACTCATGGCCCAATGAGTGATATTCTCTGAAGGGCCCCTCTTGATTCCAAGTTCCTTTGGCCTCGGTGAATTCCAACGAGCAAGCGGCAGCGAGCACCACTACACGACACTGTGACCGGGAGGAGAGCTGGGAGGTGGCAGTGCAATTACACATATTTTTGAAAGATGATCAATGATACCTACACAGGAAACCTGTGATGTTTTCAGAGTCCTTAGCTAAAGCCAACATCCTTGGTGACCCCAGATTCTGGGGAGAGAAGATTTAACTAGAATTGTAAATATTTTGTAACTCCCTCTCTGTCCCCAAGGCCGATTTTGAGGACAGGAAGACTAAGGCCACAAATATCAGGCTGCAATTTAGATATGCGGAGGTATTGCCTCCACACACTGATGGTGGGCAGACCTAGAATGGCCCCATGAGCATTTCCTTCTTCGGGGTCTGGAAAGATTATGCATCTTCAAGAGCTCCTGAAGAAACTGCCAGCCCCCTGGTATAAAAAGGAAGTCGACAGGGAGGGAAAACCAGGTGGAGATATAACTCCTTTCTGGCAAAGGAGGCTTGTTTGCCTTTGCACTGCCCCTTTCTGCCTTCAGGCAGTTCCCATATTTCTGGAGAACAAGAGCCTTCCTGACTGCTGTTCAGGGACACTGGGAGCAGGGATGGGGCGTGGAGGTGGGGGGTGGGTAAGACAGGCTAAAAAGACACATCCTGGATTTCATCATCTACCCAAGGAGAACCCCTCCTTGTTTGGCTCAGCTTCGTGCCTGGAGATTTACAGATGAAGATACTCAAACTACTTCCAGAAGTATGTTCACCGAATCAAGTATGTTCACACTGAATCAATGGCTAATTGTGAATTCACTGTCCAGTTTATATTGTTTCCAGGCCTGTTCCCTGTTGACCCTTTCTCTCCAGGTATTTCAAAAGAGGAAATGCCACACCTTTGACAATGCCACCATTTCTTACGGTCAACTCATGATTTGTAGTCCACACATGTACAAAATGTTTTCATATGCATTGGTTACAACTTTGACCGTTACAAAAACTTCATGAGCTAGTTTTCCCCTGTAGTTACAGATAAGGAAACTGAGGCCTCCAGATGGATCGGTGACTTACTGGCGCAAAGACACACACTGGTTTTAGGCAGAGATAGAATTAGAGTGTAGCTCTCCTGATTCCATGCTCTTTCTCTTTTGCTTTACCGCACTGAAGAGCCGACGTGTCTTCAGAAACCTCCGTGAGTCGAAGAATCATCCTGAAGGATCATTTTGTGAGTATTTTACCCCCAAATTCATCCAACATTTGACCTCTTAAACAGGGATATAAAGGTGATGTGGATTTTATTGGAAACCAACTGAGCTGGAATAACAAATTTAAATAGGACTGATTTGTTGTTGTTCATATTGAATACTTCCTGGTATCAATGAAGGTAGTAGCTTTCTCTCTCTGTCTTTTTAAAACTTCTGTGTCATTTTGAAAATGTGAGAAATACAACTGATCACCTAATCAGTTCCATGTACATACGAGGGCAAGTAAAGTAGGGCTCTACACTTCTAGCAACCAGCTGCTGTTTCTAGACGTAGTCTGCATCTAGGTCTATACACTTCCGAAGGCGCTATTTCCCTCTCTTTCAAACTCTTCCCTGAAGAATTCGGTGATTTCCATCACGTCAAAACATCACTTTTGACATCTTCAAGGGATTCAAATTGTGTTCCTTTAAATCTTCTTGGAGTGTTGCAAACAAAAAGAAATTTGAAGTAACAAGATCATGGCTGTAGGGGTGAATGAGGTAAGGCCTCTCAACAAAATTATTGTAGGATATCCTTTGTTAACCTTGAAGAAGAAGCAGGTGCAATGTCATGATGGAAAAAACATATACATATATTTTTTCTCCAAGCAACATTCCTGCCCTTTTCCTAACCAATGCAGTTTTCTATTTTCTTAAAATTTCCTTTTCTTAAGTACTTATTTCCTTTTAAAATATATATCAATATTAACTCTATGGAGTGAAAAATCAAAACAAACAAAGAAAACATTCTCTATCAACTTTTGAGCTGACCACGCTGCCTTGTATGTCGAACGGGCCCTGCAGATGCTCTCTGAAGTCACTGTTTTGACTGGGCATCTTTCAGGAAGATGCCTTAAGAAGATTAAGGCCAGGCTGTTACTAAGAGAACTTGTCTGGAGCCACCACTGATTACAGAGACCTGTTAAACATGTTTTGTCTGGAGGACCTAATGTCGGGGGTTTAAATGGAGAGAAAATGTTTTGAGAAACAATGTACAAATGCACTTTACACAATTGATGTGTGTATGGATTGGGATAACAGTTGTATGAGCCCCTAATAAAATGTTAAAAAAAAACACACCATGTTTTGTCTGGATAAAGATGTGCAGTTAAGAACTGGAAACCTAGTAGCAATACTTTTTATTTTTCCAGGTTGTGGGAAGCATTTTTCCCCCCTAATGACCATAACGTTGTCAGCGTTTAGCAGGAAACTCTAAGAACCACAGGTATCTGAAAAGCAGTGTGTGCGTGCGCGCGAGCGTGTTAAGACTGTGGAGAATTGCTTTTGTGGTTTCTCTGACTTCAAAGCCCAGTCCTGCATCACGTGAGGAACACTGGTACATTAGAGTCCATTGTGTCAGGCCCCCACTGAAGGTTTCTCTCAGCTTCATTGATTTTGTTGTCGTTGTTGTTGTTAGATGCCATTGAGTCGACTCCGATCCATAGCGCCCCTATGCACACCACAACAAAACATTTCGCTTCTTTCAAAACAGATCAGTTTGTCCTTGTGGCCATCTATGGTACTTTCGATATTCTTCTCCAGCAACAGAACTCAAATGCATCTATTTTTCTCTGGTCTTCCTAATTCAATGTCCAAGTTTCACATGCAGATGAGGCGATGGAGAATCCCATGGTTTGGGCCAGTCGCACCTTAGTTCTCAAAGTAACATCCTTGCTCTTCAGTACTCTAAAGAGAGCTTGTGCAGCAGATTGACTTAATGCAGCGCGTCTTTGGATCTCTTGACTGCTGCTTCCATGAGCATGGACTGTGGATCCAAGCAGGGCAAATGCTGCACAAGAAGCTTTTTCTCCATTTATCATGAAGCTTCCGATTGGTCCAGTAGTGAGGATTTGGTTTTTATTTACATTGAGTTGTAATTCATTCTGATGAAGATCTTCATCAGCAAGTACTTCCAGTCTTCCTCACTGTCATCTGCACACCGCAGATGGTTAAGAAGCCTTCCTCTAATTCTGATACCACATTCTTCTTCATAGAATCTAGCTTCTCTGAGAATTTGCTCAGCGTATAGCTAGAATGGTGAAAGGATACCACCGGGGGCTGGCCCCAATCCCAAATACTAAGTGGACAGCTGCCCCTCGCCCCAGAAAATTTTATTTCAAAAGATGGGAGCTCTGGGAGAGGGACATATCTGACCAGAGCACATGGGAGCAGATGAAGGGGGAGGAGGAGAGAATGGAACACATCCTAGCCCACCAGGCCTTGAGGACGATGTTCCCAATTAGAGCAGCCAGTCCACAGAGAGGACCACATGG
>NW_022103917.1:12970919-12972612 GCF_000313985.2 Echinops telfairi
TAAGTGGAGAGGAAATGTTTTGAGAATGATGAGGGCAATGAATGTACAAATGTGCTTTACACAATTGATGTATGTATGGATTGTGATAAGAGTGGTATGAGCCCCTAATAAAATGATTAAAAATAAATAAAGTTGACATCATCAACAAAAAAAAAGAAAGAAAAGGATACCACCCTGGCACACATGCAGTATTTAAACCATTCAGTGTTCCCTTGTTCTGTTCACACAACTGCCTCTTCATCCGCATACAAGTGCCACGTGACTACAATGAAGTGCTCTGGAATTCCCATTCTTCTCAAGGTTAGCCATAGTTTGTTTTGATCCACACAGTCGGATGCCTTGGCAGAGTCAATCAAACACAAGGAAACATCTTTCTATATTCTCTGCTTTGAGCCAAATTCCACCTGACATCAGCAATGATACGCTTTGTTCCACGTACTCTTCAGAATCCAGCCTGAACTTCTAGCAATTCCCTGTCAGTGTGATGCTGTAACTATTGTTGGATGATCTTAAGCAAAATTTTACATACGTTCAATATAAACTGATACCGTTCTATAATTTGAACTTTCTGTTGGGTCACCTTTCTTTGGAATAGGCACAAATATGTATCTCTTCCAGTCAGTCGGCCAGGTAGCCATCTTCCAAATTTCCTGGCATAGACAAGTGTGTGCTTCCAGTGCTTCTTTAGCTTGCTGAAACATTTCAATTGGTAGTCCATCAATTCCTGGAGCCTTGTTTTTGGCTAATGCTTTCAGGGCAACCTGAGCTTCTTCATTCAGCACCATTGGTTCTTATTCATACGCTACCTCTTGGAAGGGTGGAATGCCCACTAGTTCTTTCTGGTACAGTAGCTCTGTGTGTTCTTTCCATCTTCTCTAGATGCTCCCCTGCATCATTCAATATTTCACCCATGGGATCTTTCAATATTGCAACTCAGGGCATGACTTTTTTCTTGAGTTATTCCAGCATAACTCATGCTGAGTTTGCTCTTCCCTTTTGGTTTCCTAACTCTAGCTCGTTTCACATTTCATTGTCATCTTTGACTTTTTCTTTTCAAGCTACCCTTTGAAGTATTCTATTCAGCTCTTTGACATCATCCTTTCTTCCATGTGATCTAGCTACTCTACATTTTTAAACTTCATAAATCTTTTATAGTTTTATTGATATACAATTCAGTGACTTATTCATATTAAAAAGAGCTGTGTAATCACCACAATTAGTTTTATGTATCATATTCCTGATGCCATCCCATAGCTCGCGTGATCGTCCATTATTAGTATTCAATGCAGCAAATCTTTTTTTGAGATGCTTTCTAAATTCAAGTGGAATATACACAAGGTTGTATTTTGGCTCTCAAACACTTGTTTTGATTTTCTTTAACTTTAACGTTAATTTACATATGAGCAATTAAATGTCTGTTCCACAGTCGACCTGTGGCATAGTTTTGCCTGATGATACTGAATTTCTCCACCATCTCTTCCTGGAAATGCAATCAATTTCTGTGTATTCCATCCAGTGAGGTTCACATGTTCAGTCACCATTTGTATTGGTGAAAAAAAATTGCAATAAAGTCCTCGGTCTCACAAATTTCTATCATGCAATTTCCAGCTTTGTTTCTTTTTAAAAAAAATCATTTTATTAGGGGCTCATACAACTCTTATCACCATCCATACATACATCGATTGTGTAAAGC
>NW_022103917.1:12972815-13036696 GCF_000313985.2 Echinops telfairi
CCCTGTCCGATGTCTCCCTTCTCCCACTTCTCGGTTGTCCGTCCCCCAGGGAGGAGGTCACATGTATCCAGCTTTATTTCTATCACCAAAGCCATGTTTTCCAACTACTGCATTTTCTTCTGTTTCTAACTTTTACATTCCAATTGTCAATAATTATCAATTCATCTTTATTGTATATGTGATGAATTTCAGACTGAAGAAGTTGGTGAAATGCTTCAATTTCTTCATCATTGGCTTTAATGGTTGCTACTCTACATTTAAGAGCTAGTTTCAGACTCTCTTCTGACAATCACTTTGACCTTTGTTTTCTTTCCCGTCTTTTTCATGACTTTAGACTTTCTTCACCTATGATGTTCTTGACGTCCTCCCACACTCATCAGGTCTTCTGTCATTAGTATTCAAAGCATCATATGTAGTCTTGAGATGTTCAACAAATTCAGGTGCTATAGACTCAAAGTCATATTTTGGCTCTCGTGGACTTGTTTTAAGTGTCTTCGGCTTTGACCTGAACCTGCATAGGAACAATTGATGGTCTGCTCCACAGTCAATCCCTGGCCTGGTTTTAGCCGCTGAGATTGAGCTTCTCCATCTGCTCTTCCCACAGATGACGTCAGTTGGCTTTCTCTCTGTTCCATCTGGAGAAGTGCATGTGTTGTTGAAAAAGGGTATTTGCTATGATCAAACTCATGGCCTTGCAAAATTCTATCACTTGATCTCCAACTTTGCGTCTATCAGCAAGTCCATATTTTACAATACTCTTCCTTCCTCTTTGTTTCCCACTTTTGCCTTTCTATTGCCCATAATGATCAATGCATCTTGATTGCATGTTTGATCAATTTGTGACTGTAGATGTCAGTCGAATTCTTCAATTGCTGCGTCACTAGCTTTTGTGGTTGGTGCGTAAATTTGTATAGAGCTTGGATTGAATGGATTTCCTTGAACATAGATAGAATCCATTCACAGTCTTTCTTGTACTTCGAGATTGCCTTTGAAGTGTCCTTTGTAAACATGGACACAGAACCATTCCTCTTGAAAACTTTTGGACACTGGGAAAGGGCAGTGGGGTGGAAAAAGCTGTCTGTCAATAGCCAAGAAGTGGACTGCCTTTAAGACATAGAAAGGAACTTTCTGAGTGCGTAGTGGGACAATTCACGCTTCCACTGAAAATTGATAATGGCCACATTAGCTTGGTGAGATTTTCAGTGAGACATCCAAAGCACTAGGTAATGGAGACAGGTGAGAAAGATTAGAAGGAACCACTGAGTGGGGTGTCCATGGTACACCCTTTCCCTGGCATGGGTACCATCATCCATCAGGGGTGAATACAGGGAGATGTGACACAAGTGGCAGGTCCCTTTGTGAAAGCTTTGCAAATGGCATGGAAGGAACTTCTTCCCTCTCCAATCAGGCATTTTAGCCTCTCTGGTGTCCCCTTTCAGTCTCCAAGTTGCTATGGGAGAGAAGCTCTGTGACTTCTGAGCCTCTCCAGAGCTCTCATTGGCTGAGGGTGTTGCTATGCCAACCAACCCACCAAACAAAGCTGACCTGCTTGATTCCACATTGCCCTAGACTTAAGGGCCCAGAGGCTGTGTTGAAGGAGATCCGGAGACTTGGGAGAAGGTCACTGTGAGTTCCAGGATGGAAGGAGTGACTGAGAAGGCAGACATGACTGAGAAGCCCCAAGAGCCTGCCCTTAGATGAGGACCAAACTGACACTATGGAACACCAAAGTGCCGCAAGCCCCGGTGGGAGTGAGAAGAGGGAGAACCCCACCCACACGGGATTATGGACGGGGACCAGGTCAGGGGGCCTCATTCATGCGCCACTTCTTTTTCTGCACCTGCTGCTCCCTTCCCCACCGAAGTGCCCACCCTGTGCTTGCCTGCCACATATGCCCCTCGCCAACCTAAGCCCCTTTCACAATGATCCCCTTCCTGCCTAGTCACCATTTCCTCTCAAAATTAATGCTCTTTCTCTATTTCACTTCCAGCTGTAAATAACGTTGCAAAAGACACAATCTGTTATCGAATCGAATTCCTTCAAACTGAGCAGAGCAAATAATCGGCAGTCTGTCACTACGGGAAGATTGAGAAAGAAGATTTCCACCACAAGAGAAAGAAGAGGTCCCATAAGACCCCGGTCCTTCAAGTGACACCTCTTGCTCACACGGCGTTAACCACACTAATGTACCTCAGAGGAGGCTCTGGAGAAACTGACCGACCGAGGCGCCAGATAGTACGCTGTGAGGATATGCTGGTGATTGGTCGATGATTCAAATATATTCCACAGGTTGGGAGGAGGACAGGCATGTGTCTGTGAGTCTTTGGCGGCGGGGAGGGAGGGAAGGAAGAGAAGACCGAGATGCGGTAGGAGGAGGGTAGGGGCTCCCCCAGGGTTGCTGAGTATTGAAGACAAATGCCATCAGTGACCCACAAGCCAGGAGTCCAGCGTGCTTGGTGGTGGTGTGTGCATGTGTGCATGTGTGTACCTGTGTGTGGGGGTGTGTGGGGGTGTATTGGGAGGAACTCAGGTATGTGGGTGGGTATGGTCATTGGCTAACAAAAGACAACCTAGTCCTTGCTGCCCTCCAAGCCTGACGCCACATGCTCCTTCGTGCAATCCCGCTTCTGGGATGACTGCTCAGCCTAGCGATCGAATGAATAGGCGAGAGGATACAAGCCCGGGGCCGAGCATCCCTCATGCTCACTCAGGCCACGGTCCTTGTTCTGTTCTCACAACGGCCTCTTGCTCCATGGACAGGGTCCGCAGACGCACAAGGAGGTGTTCTAGAACTCCCTTTCCTCTGAGGGTACCACAGTTTGGTATGATCCACACAGTCGACTGCCTTGGCATAGTTAATGAAACCCAACTCCCCATCTTCCAGGCACTCCGTGCTTTCAGCCAAGGTCTTTCTGACAGCAGCAGGGAGATATGCTTTCTTCCAAGTTCACTGCTGAATCCAGTCTGGACCTCTGGCATCTCGCGGCCAATGTACTGCTGCAACCACTGTGGTATGAACTTCACAACATTTTATTTGCACGGGATATTACTGATACTCTCATCGGAGCATTCCGTTGGGTCCCCTTTCCTGGGATGGGTACAAATATAGATCTCTTCTTATCAGTTGGCCAAGAAGCTGTCTTCCAATGTTCCAAGAAGCCTAAGTGCTTCCAGGGTCGCACCAGCTTCGGAAACATTTCAATTGGTGGGCCATCAATTCCTGCAGCCTGGTTTTTGGCTAATGTTTTTAGTGCAGCTGGAACTTCTGCCTTCAGCACCACTGGTCCTTGCTCACGTGCTACCTCCTGAAATGGTGGCATGTCTCCTAGCAACTTTTTTTCCTACAGTGACTGTATTCTTTCCAGCTTCCTTCGAAGCGCCTGCATTATTCCGTATTTGCCCATATAATTGTTCAATATTGCAATTCTAGGCTTGACGTTTTCCCCGAGTTCTTTCAGTTTCAGATATGCTGAGTGGGTTCTTCCCTTTCGGTCCTTGAATCTAGGTTTCCTCGCACATTCCATCAAAATATTTGGCTTTGTCTTCTAGAGCTGCCCTTCGAAATTTTCTATTCAACTCTCTGACTTCATCCTTTCTCCCGTTTGCTTTACAGCTTTCTGATGACGAGCAAGATTCTGAGTCTCTTCTGACACCCACTTTGACCTTTCCTTTCTTTCCTGTCTTCTTAATGACCTTTCGCGTTCTTCATGGATGATGGTCTTGACGTCCTCCCCCAGCCCACCAGTCTTCTGTCATTCCTGTCCCATGCAGGACATCGGTTCTGGACATGTTCCCAAAACTCAGGTGGCATCAAGTCATACTTTGTCTCTGTGGGCTTGTTTTAATTTTCTGAGTTTAGCTGCTGCTATTGAGCTATTCCATCGTGTCTTCCCACAGATGGAGCCAATTTGCTTTCTGTATTTTCCATGTGGGAAAGTCCACGTGGATAGCCACCTTTTGTGTTTTTGAAAGAAGTGTTTGCCAAGAAGCAGTTGTTGGTTTTTCCCAATTCTCTCACGTGATCTCCAGCTTAATTTCTGAAATGAAGTCCATATTTTCCACCCACTCTTCCTTCCTCTTGGTTTCCAACTTTTGCTTTCCACTCACCACTAATGGTCCATGTCTGCCTGTAGCCTTTGGCCGAGTTCTCCAATGTCTGCACCACTAGCTTCTGTGGTTGGTGCCTGAAGTTGAATTACAGTTGTACGGATTGGCTTTCCTTCATGGTGGATAGACACAATCTGGTCACAGATACTTTGGCACTTCGGGATGGACTTAGCAAGGCCCTTTCTAACAATGAGTGCTACTCCATTCCTCTCGGTTGTATTATTCCTGGCATAGTAAGGCATACGATTTTCTGATTCAAAATGGCCAAGAACAGTACCCTTCAGCTCACCACTGCCTAGGACATCGATCTTCATGCGTTCCATTTCATTTTTGCCCACAACGAATTTTTCTAAATTCATTCTTCACACATCCCAAGTCCCAGTCGTACGAAGATTTTTGCATCTCATTCTCCTTCCCTTCGAGTCGTGCCCATCAGCTGGTGAAGACCCCGAAGGCTCCACTCCCACAGCTTGCTTGGATTCAGGTCACCATAAGGGACTCCCTCCCAGAACTCCTCTCTTCTCCAGTCACTTTCCAAATGCCCTTGACCCCATCCTCGTGCAGGATCTGCTTCCTCTGTTCTGGCCTTCGGGAGCTGACAGTGCTTGGAAGCTCTGCAGAAGTGGCTCCTAACCTGCGTGGGGGGCCACGCCTTCTTTGCTGTCTGTTCTTAGTCTGGAAGCTCCGCTGGAGCGTGTTCTCTGTAGGGGCCCCTGCTGGCATTTGAAATCTCAGTGACATGGCTTCCAGCGTCACAGCAACACTCAAGCCATCGCACTCAGACAAGCGGTCAGGCAAGTGGCGGACAGTGCACTTTACCTTGTATCCAGAGATCGGTCCCTATATCACATGTATCCAGTAGATTCCGTGTATACAGCCTGGTATCAGCTGAGTCTCCCATAGTAAGGTGCCTGTCCCTGATGAGCTTCCAAAGTCAGGGGACTTGTTGTCGAAGCTCCGCGGGTTCCAGAGTGCCAGGACCCCCATCCATGGGCTCCACGTTCTGAGCCCTTAGAGAGGACAGAAATCGACCAAACACAACCAGCTTCTCCTGGCTTGAGTATTTGCAGTACAGGCAGGCTAGCAATTTCAAAATAAAAGGACATTTGGTTTTTCTCATCTCAACAAGCAATGTTCCTTTAGGGGAAAAGGTATTATCTCCTTGCGGTTTTGATGTGCTTTTCCCTGAAATGAGCCGGAACATATTTTCATGTGCTTATTGGACATTTCAACGGGCAATTCTAACCAAACAGACCACTGAGTTCTGGTTGGGGAGAAAAATAATAATGGCAAGAAGCCGGCTTCCAGATTTAGAAAATCAAGAGGGGATGGCAATGTGACTCGTGATGAAGGTGAACATTTAGGTGATTAAGTAACAACACAAGAGGGGATGAGAGCTGATTAGGAAGAGAATTCTCAAAATGAGAAATTTCCATTTCAATTGCCTACTTAACACCTCCATTTGGGTATCTAATAAAACTCTAAATTCATCCTGGCTAACCTAGAACTCTCTATTTCTTCCCACCCCCAATCTCTTCCAATCTTTCCTATCTCAGTTAATGGCACCACCCAAGTTGTTAAAAGCCAAAATCCAAGTCATGCATGATTCTTCATGTCTCATGTCCAATTCATCAAGTAAACCAGTCCATTGTACCTTCATTCTGTTGCCGCAACAGAGCCCTGGTGGCATGGTGCTAACCTGTTGGGCTGCCAACTGCAAGGTCAATACCATGAGCCAGCTGCAGTCTCAGAAATTCAGGAGGGCAGCTCTAGCCTGCCCCATCGTGTCACTATGAGTTAGCCTCGGCTTGAGGGCAGTGAGTTTTTTTGGTATGTGGAGTATATCCATTACTTTCTTTTCATCTTTCTAGCCACGAGGCTAGACCCCTTTCCTTTCTTGCCTCTATTAAAACCAAACCAAACTCACTGCCATCAGGTGGGTGTGCCTCCTAGCAACCCTATAGGACAGGGTAGAACTGCCCTGGTGAGTTTCCAAGACTGTTAACCGTTTGTGGGAATAGAAAGCCTCATTTTTCTCCCATGGAGGGGTTAGTGGTTTTGAACTGCCAACCTTGCAGTTAGCAGCCCAATGCTTAATCACTATGTCACCAGGGCCATGGCTGGCACTAGTCAATTCTCCATCAGTGTTGACTGAGTAGCTGGAAAGCTGCTGCATTATTTGACTTCACCTACTTCTTTAGTGACACTGTGGGAAAGAGAAGAGCTACCCCTGTAGATTTCCAAGCCTGTAACTCTTAGAGAAGCAGAACGCCTCACCTTCCTCTGGCAGAATGACTGGCGGGTTCTAACTGCTGACCTTGTGGTTAACAACAATCCACTATGCCAATAGTGGCTCGTGCTGCGCTCCATCAGTGCTGACTCACAACGACTCCCTGCGGGTTTCTGATACTGTAACTGTTGAGAGGAGTGGGAAGTTCAGTTTTTCTTGTGAACAGCTGTGGGTGTTTGGAACTGCAGGCGTGTAACCACTACGTCACCAGGACTCCCACTTCACCAACAGGGCACCCAGAAGTCCATCGCACCTGACATTTCTAGGCTCTCTTCCATCCCAGTACTAACCAGGCCTGACCCTGCTTTGCTCTCCAGATCTGAAAACATCCAGTGGGTTAAGTGTTTTATTGCAGGAGAGTCAAAATTCATTCAGGACAGTGAGCTTGTTTGCTTTTATTTTTTAAAATCGATTTATTGATATAAAATTCACCTATCATACACTGCCATAGGTAAGTCAATTTTTAAAATAATTGTGTATACATCCTCACAATCAGTTCTAGTGTTCCCTGCCCTCTTCCCACAATCAGCGTTTGCTTCCCAAATCCCTCACCCTCTTCACTCCCATCCCCCAATAAGCCATCGCAACAGTTATTGTCTCCAAGCATCCACTCCTTCTGTGTTTCATAAGCTGGGAAACCTAACAGAAACAATAAAAAACAAAATGCAACAGGAAGAAGAAAATAATAATATAAAGATAAAATGAAAATAGAGTAAGAAATAAAATACCACCAGCAGTACTTTTAGAAGCCAGAGAGGAAATTTCTGTTGTGGAACAAGTGAGAGATATTTAAGCCTAGAACTAATTCGGGTTGGGTCAAGTGGAAGATCATTTGACCAAGTATCAATCACATTATACCGTGGTTCGATTCACCAGCATGAAGTTTACACTAATCTCTGTCTGTTAGTGAAGCCGTTCTTGGGGTCCCTCGCTTGTGGCCAGAGGGGAGTTAGGGTGTTTTTACCCTCTTTAGCCTCGTCACTGCAGCCTCTCCCCGTGCTCTAAGGGCTCACATATCGTCTCATAAGACACTAGTTGGTAGGTGCTGTTGGGTCACTTCTGACTCATTGTGATCCCTGCGTCCCATCTTGGAACACGGGTCCTGCGCCATCCTCCCAATCCTGACTCCGTTTGAGCCCATTGGTACAGCCACTCTCTCAATGGCCCTCCCCTTGGGCAAGCTTGCTTTCCTTCCCCGGGGACTGCCCTCTTAGAACATCTCCTAGGTAAATGAGATGCCATCTCGACATCCCTGCTCTAAGGAGCCTCTTGAGACTGTACTTCCTGCCAGGCAGATTTATTTGTTCTCTTGGCAGTCCATGGTACTTTCCATCTTCTTTGCCCACACCGTCATTAGAATCCACCAATTGTTCTTTAGTCTTCCATATTCAACTTTCTTTTTTTTTTTTAATACATTTTATTAGGGGCTCATACAACTGTTATCCCAATCCATACACACATCAATTGTGTAAAGCGCATTTGTACATCGTTTCTCAGAACATTTTCTCTCCACTTAAACCCCCGACATTAGGTCCTCATTTTTCCCCTCCCTCCCCGCTCCCCCCTCCCTCATGAGCCCTTGATAGTTTATAAATGGGTATTTTGTCATATCTTGCCCTGTCCGACGTCTCCCTTCACCCACTTTTCGGTTGTCTGTCCCCCAGGGAGGAGGTCACACACAGTTCCATGTAATCGGTTCCCTCTTTCCTACCCATTCTCCCTCCATATTCAACTTTCACATCGATGTGAGGAGGTGGAAAATGCTGTGTGAGACAGGCACACTGTAGCATTCAAAGCGACACCCTTGTTCTTGAGCACCTTGGAGCGGTCTTGTGCAACAGCTCTCCCCACGGCGACACATTGGTTGAGCCCTTGACTTCCATGAGCATTGGCTGTGCGTCCAAGCAAGAGGAGATCCTTAACATCTTCAATCTTCTCTCCATCTAGCCTGATGTTTCTTCTGGGTCCAGTTGTGAAGATTTTGGTTTATTTTACTTATCATTTTATTGGGAACTCTTACAGATAACCTAACATTCCATGGGACGATCACATCAAGCAGTATTGTACAACCACAATCACCTTCAAAACATTTCTTTGTTCTGGAACTCCTTGATATCAGCTCCCCGTTGTCCCTCCCTCCCTCACCATACCCCCTAGGAACCTTTATTCTTTTTGTGTGTGCATGCCCTGTCTTCCACAATCCAATATATCCATTCACGCACAATTCTGATGTTCAATCCCATCAAATGGAGTTATATAATCATCAATGCTATTCCCCCTTCCCCCTCTTCCCTGGCTCCTCTCTCTTCCCTTGCCCTCAGGGAGCCATTGCTCCTGTTACTGTTTCTGAAGAGTTATCTATCTTGACTTTCATGCACAGAACTATCTTAAATATACAAGTGAACATAATCAAATGTAACATACGTAATGATGTAAAACAAATAAAAACTACAATATTAAGGGGAGGAAACATTAAAGAACTAGAGGATAGTTATGCGGTTAATCAGTACTATACCACATCCTGGATGTATCATCCCTTCCATGTGGCCCTTCTGAGAGGGGCTGTCCAATTATCCTGCAGGTGGGTTTTAGGTCTCCACTACATCCAAGTCCCTTCACATTGATTTGCTTGCCCGTTTTTGATCTCCTAATAACGATTCCCATTGACACCTCATGATAAAACCAGGCTGGTGTGCTTCTTTCATGTGGGCTCTGTTGCTCCCCTTCTAGATGGCCACTTGCTTAACTACAAGCCTTTAAGACCCCACATGCTATAACTTTTAATAGCCCTGCACCATCAGATTTCTTCACTACATTTGGTTATGCACCCATTTTGTCTTCAGCAATCATGTCAGGAAGGTTCGAATAATGCCACATTATTAAAACAAACTGTTCTTGTGCTGAGGTATGATTTATGTAGAGGCCCAAAGTCCATCTGCTTCCTTGTTTTGTTTGCATATACATAAACATATGTAAAAAATAATGTTTATATACTTTCTTCTTCTTTTCCTTCTAACTGGCTAGTATGGTTACCCATCATTCATCTCTCAGTAATTCCTCTCAGATACAATTTGATTGATCTCACACAACTAGAAAAGCTACACCCTCCTTACCATACGTTTTAGAACACTTTTTATTCCCCTGTAACCGTCATTTTTGGCTCTCTTATTCCCTCCATCCCTGCTCTCACATGATCCCTATGAACCATCAGTCCAGTCACTGTGTCTTTAAGATTGCCTAGGCTGCATAGCTTGTAAACACCAAAACAACAACAACAACAAAAACAAACAAAAAGAAAACAGAGATAGCCCCACGTCTAACAGGGATCCTGACATAGATCTGATGCCTAGCTCTGTGGTAAGTAGAGAGGATGGCATGTTTTAAACCATCGGTCCAACACCACCCCACCACCCTTTATTTCAAAGCGAGGACAGATGAAACTACGTGGTGTCCATTGCCAGCACAGTGGCTCCCGTTTATGGAGAGCTTACGTAAAACAGAAGGAAGTGTTGTGTGGTCCGGTGCCATCTTCACAGTCCTTGTGCTGCCCGTCTCATTGCCGTGGGCACTGTATATTTGAGTGCCTTCCAGCTTAGGGGCTTCTTCTTCCAGCAGCATATCAGATGAGATTCTGCTGTGGCCTATGGGGTTTCCATAGGCTGATTGTCAGCAGCAGCTCCTCAGGCCTTTCTTCCTAGTCTGCCTTAGTGTGGAAACCCTGATGAATCTTGGTTAGCATCCTAGCAGAACTCAAGCCTCCACAGACATAGGGCAAAACAATGTGTGGAATTGCTGAGGAACGGGAGCCCTCCACAGAAACAATACTGGCATCCAGGGCATGAAAAAAACCAACCAACCAACCCTGTTCAGTTGTCAGCAAGAGGGTTCATCCTGAGAAGTGGGCAAGCTTGAGACTCCTCTGGAACTGACCACATCAGAACGAGGCCACCACAGAGATCGCCGTTCCCCGGCAGCTCCTGGGTGAGTCACCATGCTCCAGGGTCCAGATGCGCAAAAGCAAGCACCTGACCCACATATCAGTGCTGCTGACATCAGAGAGGTGGAACCATCACATCGTTAGGCAAGACATTTGCCTTGGGGCTCTGTCCACAGCGTGAGTCAGCGATGGCAGAAGTCCAGGGTGAGAGAGCAGTCCGACAAGACTGCGCAGTGCACAGGGACGTCCTCAACGTAACTCGATGGGGAGAAACGGCACCAAACAACAGGAAAGGCTCGAGACCCGGCGAAGGCACCTCTGGAAGGCCATGTTTACCAGACACACCAAAACACGAACACTTGCCCCGCAGCCACTCAAGAACTACTGGCGAATTCCATAGGGGGACGTGTTCACTCTGGGTCCTGGATGGAGTAATGGAGTGAAGGGGACTGTAGGATATCATGATTGTGCGGACCAAGATAAAAGGGTTTATACTCTGGAAGAAACCCTCGTTGAGAGGGGGTTAAAGGTCTCAGAGTGGAACAATGATTAACCTCAACTACTAACTGTAAGGCCAGGGGTTCCAACCCCCTGAGGAACCCCATGGAGAAAAGATCTCCTCATTTCCCTCCGGAAAGCTGACAGCCAAAACCCCCCTAGAGAGCGATTGCACTTTATAGCACACAAATTGGAATGAAGTCAACAACAATAGGTGTGGTTGGGGTTTTTCAAAAGGGAGTTAATGGGTTCCTTCAGGAACCCAGGTGGTACTGTGGTTAAGCGCCTCTGTTGATAATCCGCAGGTCTTCGGGAGAAAGACCTGCGCTCTGTTCCATAGAGATTTCAACAAACAAACAACTCACTGGTCTCCAGTCTATTGTGATGAATGACGAGTGACACTCTAACACAGAGCAGGACTACCCCTGGTGAGTTTCAAAGTTGTAAATCTTTATGGAAGCAGGCCGCTCTAACTTTCTCCCTGTACATGACAAACAGCCAACAATTGGGCTAGCCATCCAGGGCTTAACCGCTGGGCCACCGGGGATCCCTGTGTACAGATCACAGCCTTGGAAAACCGTAGAGGGCAATTCTACTCTGCTCTATAGGGTCGCTATGAGTGGAAATGAACTTGACTGCAGCTTTCCTATGAATAAGAGGTGATCGAAAATCGCAAGCCTTGGGTTAGGCATACCTTCGTCTTCAAAGTGACCTTGCTTTTCATCAGTTTATAGAGAAACCTTAAGGAAGACCAAAGAAGAGTTGATGCATTTGAATTACGATGCTGACAAGGGATCATGAATATACTATGGACTCTAGCAGAATGAAACCATCCATCTTGGAAGAAGGATAGCCAGAAGACCCTTTAAAATTGACGATGAGATGGTCTTATGTACTTTGGACGTGTTATCACGAGAGGCCAGTCCCTGGGGAAGGATGACATGCGTGCTTAAGTAGAGGGGCAGCAAAAGGGAGGAAGACACCGATGAGAAAGGTTGACATAGTGGCTGCAACAATGGACTCACACCTAGGGAGCCTTGTGGATGGTGCAGGGCCAGTCCTGCTGCATTCCATTGCACACAGGGTGAAGCTGAGTTGGAATTGGCTGGGCAGCAACTAAGAACAAGGAATTCCTGGGGAGCAGAAATGGTTGGCTCTTGGCTATGGGCTGAAAAGTTGGCAGCTGTGATGCCCCCTGTGGTGCTATGGCACAAAGGCCTCGAAACAAGGGCACAGCCATCACAAACCCTAAGAAGCACCGCTCTGCGCTGCAACACCGAGGGTCACCGTGAACTCAAATCCATCCACTGGCACGTGGGTTTTTTGTTTTGTCTTGTTTTAAGAGAGTTTAAAGGGTCCATACAGTGCTAACTGCAAGGTCCATAGTTAAAACCACTAGATAGTCTGTCTGCTCCCATAAAGATTGACATCAGTTCCAGGGCAGCGGATTTGGTTTTTTGAGTTTTTTTTGGGGGGGAGGTTTGAGTCCATTAAAGAAGCAAATGGCGAATGCTCTCAACTCTTAACTGGAAGGTGGAGGTCCAAGTCCATCCAGAGGTGCCTTAAAGGAAAGGTCAGCCACCCCCACTCCCGGGGGGACAAACAATAGAAACCATGGAGGAAGGGAGACAGCAGTCCCTGTAAGATATGAACATAATAATAATGTGTACTTTATCAAGGGGTCACCAGAGGGGGAGGGAAAGTAAATATTCAGAAAATAATGATGACACCGTATGTACCAATACGCTTCCTACAGTTGCTGTATGGCTTGTTGTAAGAGCTGTAAGAGCCGCCAATCAAATGATCTTTTAATAAAAAAGAAAGAAAGGTCTGGCCATGACCTTCCAGAAAATCAGCCGGTGAAGGGTGTGTGGAGGCTCTTTCTACTCTCCCACACGTGGCCTTGCCATGCGTCCGAGCTGACTCGATGGTCAAGGTTCTCTTCTTCCTGGTTAAGAGCAATGGCTCTAAGGACCCCACTCAGACCAAAGTCTATGGATCCGTGAGAGAATTGACTAGCCGTGAAGAAGCTTGTGTGTGCTCTTCCACGGCTTTTGTATTATCTTCGTTTTCGGAGTCATGCTCCATCTGTCTTAAGGTTTGAGCTGGAAATGTATTTATTTACAGTATGTTTGTATAAATACCTCTTTGGTTTATTCTAGAGAGTGTCCTTGGAGGGGTGATAAACAGTGGCAACCACCGAATAATGCAAGAGGAAATAAACATTTTAGGCAGGCATAGCGTCAGGTTAGTGGTACCGTAAGAGAAAGATGCCAAGTGGCTGGCTCCAGCAGACAGAGAGTTCCTGAGGCACTTTAAGCGCAGTTTGGAGGCTAAAGGCTGAATGCAGAGCAGAGGCTCTCGGGGAAGGCTTTCGCTTTCTGTTGACTGGAGGGAAGTCCTTCTCTCCTCCTCATCTTCTCTTTCCTGATTCCTTGCAGATTTCCTTATGTCTTGCCCCATCTTTCATCTGCTTGCTTATTAATCTCATTTCTATCTCAATCAAAATGGACTCAAACTATACCTGACACTAATCCTGCCTTGTTAACAAAACAAACGTGACCCAGTCCCACTGGCACATAGACTAGGATTCACAGCACACATCCGAGGGGGGAGGGTCATCATTCAATCCATTAATGGGGAGTAAATTGACACCTCTACTGTTTCCTTTAGTTGTGCATAGGGTCTCTATGGGTCTGAGCCAGCTGATGGCACCCCACAACAACAGAAATGGTTGTAAAGAAGATTATTAGCACCTAAGGATTGCTTTCGTAAATATGTGAAATCATCTGAATTTCTTGGCCAGCTAAGCCTTTATTTCAAAAACAATCTGAGTTTGAAAATCAAAGCAGAAACAGATTCCCAGATGAGAAGCAATGATTCCTCAATTATAGAGCTAGGGAGCATTTTCAAAGGTCAAGTGGTTATTGTGCTTCGTCTCTGTTAAGCTGAAGACTAACATAGTCTCTTTAGCCGCCCTGTCTGTAGACTTACCCCTTTCTATGAGTTCCATTTCTCTCTAGTCTCCTCTTTCCTGTTGTTGGTTGCTTCCATCTACTCTTGGAATCTCCATGCACAATCATCCCTATGAGATTGTTGTGATCTATAGGTTTTTTTATTGGTTGCTTTGCAGAAACAGACCACCAGGTCTTTCTAGTCTGTCTTCGTTTGGAAGTTCCAAAGAATATCCGTTCAGTCTCATAGCAACATCCACGCCTCCACCGACCAATGGATGAATCGTGGCTGTGCAAACCCATGTCTTCCACAAAGAAGACTAGAATTCTATCGCAGGACCACCATGCCTCATCTTTCCCTACACCTATCCTTCCCTGCCATCTGTTGTCTCCATCCTTCGGTTTCCATTCTCCCATAGGGTCTTGCTGGTCTTTCCCATCATATGTGGTCCTCTACACCCACACCACTAGGTCACTTTCTCCCCCTTATCTGTTGCTATCTCTCGCTGACTGACCATTAAAAACATGGGGTGGGGAAGTAAATGTATTTTATCAGTGTTGAATGTATTGGCTAGAGGCCTTATGACTCCTCTTCCTATTTTTGTTTTTAAGTAGATGAGTGGAATACTTTTAAAAACACTGAAAAGTTTAATTTTTTTACATTGTTCTTCTATCTGTAGTCAAGTGACCCACCAGAGTCTTCTGAGCCTTGGAACCTGATTCTTCTTCTGCAATTTCTCAGAAAGGAAGATGTGTAAAGACCATAGTTCTTGCTGGTCCCTAGTCCTCTACTGGAAGTGGCTGGAGGTGCTTGCTACAAACTAATGGAGTTCTCCAACTCTGACTACATCCCTCCTGTCTGTAGACTTCTCAGAGGGAGTCCCATAGTGAGTCCAAGACAGTGAACCCACACTCTAGTTTTTAGGGACTTGTGGGCACCACACATTTTATCTGCCTTCGGACTATCTATCTATCTATCTATCTATCTATCTATCTATCTATGCCTTCCAAACCTCACTACTGAGTCAATTCTAACTCATAGCTGTCCTATAGCACAGAGTAAATCTGCCCCTTTGGGTTTCTGAGACTTTAACTCTTTATGGGGGTAGAAAGCTTTGTCTTTCTTCCAAGAAACGCTGACCTGTGGTTACCTGCCCAATGTGTAATCCAGTACACCACCAGAGTTACTAATGAGTGTCTTAGAAGGGGATATTTGAAAATGCTTCGAAGCTACGCTTCAGGTTCTCAGCAGCTTCCTCCTCTGAGTGGGGAGTCAAGTCCTACCTGTTCTCCTGCTCACCATTGAGGAGATGGATGGACCCAGTGGCTGCATCCTTGGGCTTAGGCACAGGAACAATTGTGAGGATGGCGCAGAACCGTGCGGTGTTTTGTTGAGTTGTGGGTAGGGTCACTATGGGTCAGAGCTGACTCGATGGCACCTAACAACAGCAACAAACAACAGGAGACAGTGCACCTCTTCAGGGCAGTCTGATAATATGTTCCTTGGTGTCAGATTTTGAAACTTTAGAAATACTTCCTGTATTAGTAAATGGGCTTGGAGGGGTGCTTTTCAAGTTAACATAGATTCCAGTGGGGCCAAGGAAACATTCCTTCCATGGTGACTGACAGGGCAGAATGGGTTAGATTTCCCCTCTCTAGATACTGATCTGGTTCTTAATATCCAGGTGGAGGTTAATTGAAGTTTCTGAGGGCCCTTCCAGTCCTGACACTCCATGTTTTCCTTCTCTCTTTTTGATTAAATAGTTTTGTTAACATGTAATTCACATTCATACACTTCCATAGCTCAGTCATATTAAAAAGAGTTGTATAATCATCAGTACAATCAGTTCTAGCACATTTTCTTCCTCTTTGTACTCATTATTAGCTCCCCAGCCCCTCCAACCTCCTCTGCCGTATCCCCAATCAGCCATTACTCCAGTTACTGTCTCTACAGATTTACCTGTCTTGGATTTCATATACTGGAGAACATACAAAACTAAATAAAAATAAAATAAATCAGGGAGAAAAAAAAATCTCAATCAAGAATAAAACAGGAAGTGTTTAAAATGAGAACAAATTTAAATGGGTCAGAAGGGAGATCAAATGATCAGCTATTTGATTTTAATCTAATTCCATCTGTCATAACTGAGTTTACAATACTCTGCCTGATAGGAAGACTGGTCATATCCCTAGACTGTGGTCAGAGGGGATTCATCAGAGGCTTAATCCATGTAGGGACCCTGAAAATGCTCATAGCGCCTGCTCTCCCCACACCCTACACACACCTGAATCTCAGCCCCAGGCATTCAAAGTGTGGTCTGTAACCGACACCGTCAGTTCTTGCCAGTCATCTACACTAGGTCCCTTGCACTCCCCTTCCTCTTCACCTGCGCCTCCCCAACACATCCCACAACTCCTTCCTACTCAACACTGCCGAGTGCAGTTTCCCCGCTACCTCTGAAAGCGCTTTCCCAGCCTGGGTCCTCCTTCATCTCTCCAACAGCAGCTGCCGTGACGGGCCTGCTTTCTACTCCTGGAAACGCACTCTCATCTCGGAATGCTCGGGATATTGAGCTCTCTTATCTAACTGTCCTCGCCTGGCTTGGCTTCTTCCTTTACCCTCTAAACATAAGCATTTCACCCCATGGGTTCTGCCATTGACCTCTTTTCTTTTCTCACTCTGACATCTCATTCCCTCAAGAGTCTCTGTTATTACCGAGACACACTTTAACATATAGGTTGGCCCTTTGCCATTGCTTGTGGAAATGTATAATGATATAGCCATGGTGGAAGACAGTTGGGTGGGTCCTTAAAAAGTTAAACATAGAATTGCCATATGGCTTAGTAATCCCAATCATAGGCGAGACGAAGAAAGGAGCCCAAACAGAAATCTGTATGCCAGTGCTCAGCGCAGCGCTGTTCACCAGGGCCAAAAGGGTGGGAACAACAGAAATATCCATCAATGGATAAATGGATAAGCAGAATGTAGCACGTGCCTACCGTGGAATTTTAGGCAGCCACAAAGAGAAATGAATTTCTCATGCAAACCACAATACGGCTGAACCTTGGAAACATTATGCTGAGCAAAACGACTCCGTTGCAAAAGGTTACATGCCGTATGATCTCACTTATGAAATAAACAGACACATAGAAAGCAGAGTCTAATGGTTACCATTATTAAGGGTTGGGAGGAAGGAGAAAAGCCTTTGGGGTGGGGCTAGGCATCGTGGGGAAGAAGACAGAGAGTTATGTTAGTGTTCGCGAAATCGTTGAGAAAAGAATATCGACAACGTGGGTGCAACCAGAAAAATGTAACCGAGATGCTTAAAGTATCATTGTGGAAGTTGTGCTGGGGAATATCTTGGTGTGTATCTTTTTACAAGAAGTAAAGAAAGAACACAAATGGCGTGTCTCAAGTCCGGCCCTCATGTCTGAGCGCTGGGCCTTTCTGAAACCCAACTGCATGCAGCTGGGACAACGATGAGCCAATCCGCTGCAACTCAGCGGGCCTGCTCTGCTCCATTCCCAAACTGTCGCCTTGTCTCAGTTTCTACTTCCGCGAGCGGTTCAATCCTCCTCTGGTTACTTAAATTGGAAATCTCAGGCTCATCTCTAACTGATCCTCCGTTCCCCTTTCTTTGCACGCACGGCAGTACATTTCAGTAGATTTCCTTTCTCCATTGTGCCCTGTCTGTGCCTCCACCTCTCCATCCCCATCGCCACCACTCCACACAGGCCCATGTTACCATTTGCTTGGTCTCTTACAATAGACTCGCTGTCTCTGTGATGCCTGCCTGTGAACCACATTCTTTTCCCCTGTCTTCAGAACCAGTCCTCCCTTGCTCAGAAGTTGTAAGTGTTGCTCCAGCACTATCCAGATGCATTGTTGCTCTGCACAAAAGCCTGCAGGGACTCCCCTTTGATTATCAAAGTAAATACAGATTCTTTGCTAGGACCTTCAAAGCTTTCCCCAAATGACTTCCAACTTCCATCCCAGTCTCACCTTACTGCCCCCCACGTGCAGTCAAATGGGACAGCTCACTCTCTGGAAACACAGTCTGCTCTTTCCCATCCACATGCCTTTGCGCTCTCTGTCTGAATCGCCGCTCTGGTCCCTCCCCTACCCCAAAGAAAGCCTTCCCATGTTGCAACGCCCATTTCAGTTATCCACTCTTCCACAGCGTCTTCCTTGCTCTTGTAACCTCTCTGAGACTCCTTTGTACTTTCCTTGTACCGAATCCCTTTTTATGATATTTATGCTAAGCCCGCTAAATGTCACAAAATATCCTTCTCAGTTTATTCCTTAATAATAAAAATGGAATGTTGAGATAGGAGCACGACATGCTGGAATAAAGACACATTTCCCAGATTCCCTTGCACTGTGATTCAGATATATGTATACTCGTGTATAAGCCGAGTTCTTCAGCACATTTTTAATGCCATTTTTGTGGTAAAATTAGGTGTCTCGGCTGATACTCGGGTCAGCTTATACTCGAGTATATTTGGTATATATTTGTGTATACAACTTTTGGTAAATGTTCAAAAATATGTAAACCACTTTTAATTTACCGTTGTGATTAGTGCTACAATGGAGCTGTGCGCATGCCTGACCGGGAAGCCCAGTCTGGTTCTGAGACTCGGATAAGGCATTTCTGCAGCAGTGACATGTGTGCAGTAGCCCGGAGAACGACGAGCCTGGGGAAGAGGACTAGCAGCATGCCCCAGGAGGCGGGTGGGAGCCCTGTTTCTTTGGTGGTCTCTGGCAAAGGTTGCTAGGCTCAGCCTGCCGGACAGCATTCCTAGCAGGAACGGAGGCCGCCTACAGAGAGGCACGGCCTGTGCTCCAGGCCTCCAGCACAGAGAGATAAGGATGGGAAGGGCCAGGGGGAGGGCAGCCAAAGACAGGAGAATGTCTGGGACTTGGCCTTTGGAAACACATCCTCCAACCCCCCACCCCGTGCAATTCCAGAGCGCGGTGGTCTAGGCTCAGGGAAAGGGACTTCTGGGGGCTCCTCCTTCTCAGGGCAGGTTAAGACTTCCATGAAGATATTCTACAAGGCAAAATCAAGGTAAGGCTCCCACGAAGGGAGTATTGACCTTGCAGCTGAATTTTCAAAGAAGGTCCTCCAACACGTAAGAAATCATATTTGCTGTCCATATGTGAAGGGTTGAGTCAAGAGACCTCAAATGCTCAAATGTATTCCTGGCATGCACAATCTTAAATTAGAGGGGCTAAATAAAGCTGTGGCCTGCCCTGTCTGAAAGTTTGCCAACCACTGATATAGATCGTGTGAGGCATGGGGCCTCATCGGGGCTGATCCCAGGACAGACGGTGGAACTTGCTTCCTTGCTGAAATCTCTGACCTCAGCCCTAATTTTTAGCCATGTATTGCTTTCTCCAAGACACAGAGTACACATATAGGCCCCCCAGAGGAGGGCTGAGTCCCCAGCAGGTTAAAGGGCTCCTAATCTAGAGAACAAATTCCTGACCCCAAATAATCTCTTCCAAATTGCTCTTTTTTGCAAAGACGCATCATGTTCTCGGAGTTTAGGGGTGTCCTTTGACTTTTGATCAGCATCTGATGCATAATTTGTGTTTCAGCATCCATAAACACTTCAGACCTCCCAGGCCGTTCTAAGTCTTGCTCCGCATCACCTTGTTTGGAAACATCACCATCTGGTGGACTTCACTGTATCTGCTCTCAAAGACCTGGCTGTGTTTTGCCAATTGAGGGCATCCGTGACTTGCTGAATACTTCAGCTGTAGACTGACTTTGGTCTTGGTATTTGAGGAAATCAGACTTGTGGGGCCAAATAAGGGAGAATGTGCTATGCTTCACGCTTCTAAGCTGACATATTGGCACACAGACAGCTGGATCCATACTGTTTGATGGCTTTTCTCAGCAGCATGATGTGGCTGCCATGCCCCGTCTCCTAAGAAATTCCATTGCACCCCGTGAAAGCTGGATTGCCTCAGCAGGGACCACAGGGAAGTTTCCAGGGGTAGAAAGGAGCCCCAAAATTGCTGCCCTTTTCTTTGTAACGGAATGTCACATCACCCTTGGAATTAGCCTTCCTGTGAATGTATGTCTTCCCTGCCATGGTACATCCCTGGGACCTCAGGGCATATTTCCTGTTGGGCAGCTCAACTCTGTGTACATAGTGTGCAATTCAAAAGGGCGTATCTCCTTGTCCACCCAAGTATGAGGGCCATCTTTTCAACATTGCCATTCCTGAGTTACAGGCTCCTGAGTACCAAGTAACTCAATCTTTCCAAACTTTAGTTAGAGTATCTGTAAAATGAAGATAATTTGTAGCACCTACCTGATGCAGCTGCGATCAAAATTAAGGAGAGAATGTTTTGCTTTAAGCAATCCTCACTTCATGATTTTAAAATACAATATGTTATTTGGGACTTGCTGTAATTTGAACAATAAAAGAATTCAGACCTCTTTCTGGCCATCTAAGCCCAAGTCCCTATTCAGAACTGATTCATACTTGCAACAATGCTCTCGGGAAAAAAAGCATGTATTTAGTGTCCAACAAAAGAAGTTGTTTTTTTAAAAGGTTCCAGAATCTTTTGTTTTAATCATGGATTTTTTTTAGATGTAATTAGCTCGTTTGTTCATGGTGGTCTTTTTCAACTTTTTTCCTTTCTAGGCAGCAGAGTCTGGTTTTCAAATGAATTCTCACTTGTAACCCCAATATATTACAGAGATAAAAGAAAAATGCAGGAGTTGCAGCTGGGCCCAGCCCTGGAGGAAGATAAGCAGAATCTGAGTTTGATTCTGCTGGAATGTAAGCTCTAGGACTACAGCTAATTGGCTTGTTCTGGTAAGTGCTGTTAACTCCAGTGGCTACAAAGATGCCTGATGTTGTCAGGACTGGATGAAACTTTCTGAAGGAATAATGGATGGATTGGATATGAAGAAAGCTGGTCACTGAGAAAATCTTACCATATTTTCTTAACTAAAGCGCTTGAGAAAATGGTGTTAATGCGAGAAGAGCTTCAGCTTGGTAGAAAGATGAAGCTTTCTTTGGCCACCCCCTCCTCGGTCATCCCTCTTGGCCATTCGTTAGCAGGGCCAGGGGCGCAATGAGAGATCGGCTGTGCAGGCAGCGAAGAGCAACCAGGAAGAATGGCTCTGGTCTCACTCTCCCTTTCCCACCTGCTCAAACACCTCTCGGCCAACGACAGAGCTCGCAAACATCATGATTCTGCCTACCATATATGAAGGGGATATATGCTCATTTGTTTTATTGATGTGACTGGGATAGTACATTTAGAGTTTGTCTCACCAGGTCAGACTGTTAATCCAGCTTTCTATTTAGAGGTTCAGAAAAGATTGCGTAACAGTGTGCGACAAAAATAGGTCTGATTTGTGGCAGATGGGGACTGGTTTTGCCATCACAGCCATGCACCTGCTCACACAGCCATCTCACTGCACCAGCTTTGGGCTAAAAATAGCATGCCTCTCTTGCCCCATGCACATTACTCATCTGACCTCTCTCCGTGTGACTTCTTTTTGTTTCCACAAATGAAGAGGGACATGAAAGACTAGGGATTTGATGAGGTAGAAGAGGTGAAGTAAAAATCAAGGGAGGTGCTATCAGCTATCCAAACAGAAAAGTTTGAAAACTGTTTCCAAGAATGGAATCGCAGAGTTGACAAATGTATTAACTGTAATGGAGAGTACTTTGAAGGTGATAAGGTTGTTTTGTAAAAACATTTAAATACATATCTTTGAATCAAATTCCAGATTTTTTGGTACCCGCTCGTACATTGTTGTTGTTGTTGTTAGGTACCATGGAGTTGGTTCTGACCTTTAGCAAACCTATGTGCAACAGAAGGAAATCTTGCCTGAACGTGTGCCACCCTCACAATTGCTCCTGTGCTTAAGCCCAATGTTGCAGCCACTGTGTCGATCCATCACATCAAGGGCCTTCCTCCTTTTTGATGCCCTTCACTTTACCAAACATGATGTTCTTTATCAGGGATTGGTTGCTCTCAATACTAAGACCAAAGTATGTAAGACAAAGTCTCCCCATTCTTTCCTCTAAGGAGCACTCTGGACATACTTCTTCCAACACAGAATTTTTGTGTTTTGGCAGTAGATGGCACTTTTCAATATTCTTTACCAGCACATTGCAAATGCACCGAATCTTCCCTAGTCGTCCTTATTCAATGTCCAACTTTCACAGGCATATGAGGTGATTGAAAATACCATGGCTTAGGTGAGGCACACCTCAGTCCTCGAAGAAAGATCCTTGCTTCTCAACACTCACAAGAGGTCTTGCGCAGCAGATGTACCCAATGTAACTCCTCTCCTGATCTTTTGACAGCTGCTTCTATGAGCATTGATTTTGGATCCAAGCAAGACAAAATCCTTGACAACGTCAACCTTTTCTCCGTTCATCATGATGTTCCCAATTGATCCACTTGTAAGGATGTTGATTTTCTTTACACTGAGATGTAATCCAAACTGAAGGTTGCAATCCTTGATTTTATCAGCACATATTTCATGTCATCTTCACTTTCAACAAACAAGATTGTGTCATGTCACAGGTTGTTAATAAGACTTCCTCCAATTCTGACGCCACATTCTTCTTTCGCTAGCTAGTCTCTCTGATTATTTGCTCAGCATACAGATTGAATAAGTATAATGAGAAGATAAAACCCTGACTTACACCTCCCCTGATGTTAAACCATGCACTATTCCCTTGTTCTGTTCCCACATCTGATTCTTGATCCATGGACAAGTTCTGAATGAGCACAATGAAGTGTTCTGGGATTTTCATTCTTCCCAAGGCTACCCATAATTTTTTATGATCCACACAATCAAATGCCTTTGCATAGTCAGTACAATACAAGTAAATATCTTTCTGGTGTTCTCTGCTTTCAGGCAAGATCCATCTGACATCAGCACTGATATCCTTGGTTCCATGTCCGCTTCTGAATCTCTCCTGAATCACATATATTAACACATGAATTGATTTTCACACAAACCTGGAATTATTAGGAAAATTACCCTTTGACCACGGTGTAAAATTACAATCTATTTTATATTTCGGAATTCCATTAGCTAATTGTGGTGACATGAGTACCTTTATGTGTCCGTTGGCCTGTGTTCTTTGGGAAAACTGTGTGAGAGGGTTTCCTCCACAACTGTGAGAGGTTCCTTTGACCCTAGCTTTTTAATCCAGAGAGTTTCTTACTTCTGTCTAGGTTGATTGACATTTCCTGAGTAGGCTCTGAACAACTTGTGGCTTGATACTTTCTCTCCAGCCCTGAGTTGCAGACCGGGGCCATATGTAAATTAAGCCAACAGATTCTATGTACAGCACAATGAAACATTGCCCAGTTCTACACTGTTAGTCGTCCGGGTAGACTAGAAAAACAAATTCATGGAGACTCATGTGTATAAGAAAGAGCTTTATATACAAGAGCAATTGAATATTGAGAAAACATCCCAGCCCAGTCCTGATCAAAGCCTTAAGTCCATTGTTAACCCATATATCTGATACCAATCTATAAAGTCCTCTTCAGACTTATGAAATACATGCAATGATGCCGAATGCAAGAAGATCACAGGCCAGTAGGTGGGAAGTCTTGTGGATTCGGTGGCATTGTACACATCTCAGCGCTGACAGGGGTCTCCACGTGGCTCCTCCAGTTTCCAGGGCACAGGGTCTATCAGCCATGTGTCATGGCTTCTCATGTGTCTTGCGCCATATGTCTTGTCAGTTGAGCATCTCTCATGGAGTGAGCAGAGAGAGTGTGTGTATCTCCCGCCTCCAACAAGGAAACACCAGAGTTCCCAGAATCCTCAGGAGAAGGCCATGCCCACACAGAGGCCTCGTTGGCCATATCCTGATTGAAGGCTAGACTCCACCCCTACACTCTTAATCCTCAAATTGACACCAGATTATGTAACTACCACATACACCATCCTCCCAATGCTTGCTGTTCTTGAGCCCTTGCTAGAGCCACTGTGCCTGTCCACTCACTGAGAATCTTCCTTTTCTTCTCTGACTCTACTTTATCAAGAACGATGTCCTTTCCCAGGCACTAGTCAAAAGTACATTAGACAAAGCCTGGCCATCCTCACAACTAAGGAGCCTTCTGGTTGCATTTCTGGTCAGATAGCTTGGCTTGTGCTTTTAGCAGTCCATATTCTTCACCAGCATGGTCATCAAAATGCATCCATCACTCTGTGGTCTTCTTCATTCATTGTCCAGCCTTCACATGGATCTGAGGCCATGGCAGACACCGTAGCTTGAGTCAGGAGCACCTTAGTCATCAAAGTCATATCGTCGTTGCCCTGTAACATTTTTAAGAGGTCTCGCACACCAGATCAGTCAAGTGCAACACATCATTTGATTTCTGAACTACTGCTTTCATGGGTCCTGACTGCTATAGACTATGCAAATGAAGGTACTATCAGCCTATTATGCAAATTATTTGTCTGTGACTTACTGAGAAGGGATTGGTCAGTTTGTGGCCCTACTGGAAGGGTCATGCTTTGAAATGGCTGAAGTTTGCATGTATTTGCAGCCAACCTCATGGAGGCTTTTTAGCCTGGAAGAAAGCAGGAAGCAGCAGGGACAAACAAAAAGGCAAGAGAGAAGCAGAGAGAAAGCAGGCAAAGAAATCGTAAAAGAGTTGTCACAAAGGTCAAGGTTTTATCAGTGCAGATGGTGAAAAGCTCAGAAGAGACCTAGTGGTGGCAACAAGCCAGGTGAGGCCCTTCTGCAGTCGGTGATGACATAAGGCAGAGCCAAGAGGAGCCTGTCAAGAGGGGACCAAGAGGAACCCTGCACAGTTGAGATGGAGCATGCCTGCTTCAGAGAAAAGCCTGCCTGCTTGCATGGCCGAGAGAGCTAATAGAACGTGGGAGCCTTCCATACTCTGCCTGGGTGCTTGCTGGTCCTGATCCTGAGTTGGACTTTGATGAGCTACTTAACTTTCAGTTTGGTTTCTGTGTTGTGTATGGCCTTTGCAATGGATCATTGAGCCCAGAAGAGAAGTAGAGAGTGCCAGAGGGAGCAATTGGTCCACAGGGACCAGCAATGAGCTGATCTTGATGTGCTCTATCCCTCGCCATGTTAGGCCATGTCTGACAGCACTCCACCTCGTGTTTTACACTAATGTGTTGTTCAAGATGTTCTGTCTTCTCTGTTCAGAGAGATATTAGCCTGGAGTGTCTCGTTTTTCCCTTTACTTTTACATCAGATTCATACTGGCTTTTTAGAATAAGTCAGGAAGTGCTCCCTCTTTATTTTCTGAAAGAATTTGTGAGGGATTGCTATTACAATAAAACCTACAGAAGCTGGAATCTGTGTAAAGCAGAAACCTGTCAGAGGGGGGATAGGAAGATGCGAAGGCTGCACCCTGTAAACGCAGGAACCTTGTGAGACCCAGAAAAAACAGGCAGTGCCGTCCAGTTCCTGCACTCACAGGTTTCAGTAGATGACATGCTTATATTTTTGAGAGAGTTCATCATTGACTATCTGGTCTGGGGTTTTATTTGGCACACTTTGTAGTGGGTTTAAGTATATTCGAATATTCAATCGCTTCTTCATGGAGTAACTTGTGTCTTTCTAGATATTTGTTCATCACAAGTAGGTTGTCTAATTCATTTGGTGTGGATTTGTTTAAAATATTGCCTCTGTTTAATTTTCTGTTTTGCTTTCACTTCTTTTTTATTGTGATAAGCAGTATATAACATTAAATTAGACATGTTAACCATTTAAGTGTTCAACTCAATGATAATAGTTATGTTGACAATATGTTACACCACTCTCTAGTTACCAAAATGTTTTCATCAATCTAAACAGAAATCTGTACCAATACATGTAGTGAATGGCTTCCCTTGAATTTGAATAGATAGAATCCTATCACAGACAGAATTGTACTTTGTCCTTTCTAAACATGAACACAAAGCCATTCTTCTTGAAAACTGTTGGACACTGGGAAAGGGCAGTGGGGTGGAAAAAGCTGTCTGTCAATAGCCAAGAAGTGGACGGCCTTCAAGACATAGAAAGGAACTTTCTGAGAGCGTAGTGGGACCATTCACATTCCCACCGAAACTTAAACATGGCCACACTGGACTGGAGCGGTTTTCAGTGAGACATCCAAAATTCTTGGTAATGGAGAAAGGTAAGAATGAATAGAAGGGACCACTGAATTGTGGAGTGCCTGGTCCATGCTTTCCCTGCCCCGGGCACCACCAGCGGTGAGCTCAGGGAGATGTGGTGGCTGAAGGGGCAGGTCAGTTAGGGAATGCTTTGCCAATGGCAATGTTCCCCCTCTCCAATCAGGCATTTTGGTCTCTCTGGCTTCCCATCTACTCCTGCGAGTTGCTATGGGAGAGATGCTCTGTAATGTCTGAGCCCCTCCAGAGCTCTCATTGGCTGAGGGTGTTGCTATGCCAACCAACCCACCAAACAAAGCTGACCTGCTTGATTGCACATTGCCCTAGACTCAAGGGCCCAGAGGCTGTGTTGAAGGAGATCGGAGACTTGGGAGCAGGTCACTGTGGGTTCCAGGATGGAAGGAGTGACTGAGAAGGCAGACATGACTGAGAAGCTCCAAGAGCCTGCCCTTAGATGAGGACCAAACTGACACTATGGAACACCAAAGTGCCACAAGCCCCGGTGGGAGTGAGAAGAGGGAGAACCCCACCCACACGGGATTATGGACGGGGACCAGGTCAGGGGGCCTCATTCATGCGCCACTTCTTTTTCTGCACCTGCTGCTCCCTTCCCCACCGAAGTGCCCACCCTGTGCTTGCCTGCCACATATGCCCCTCGCCAACCTAAGCCCCTTTCACAATGATCCCCTTCCTGCCTAGTCACCATTTCCTCTCAAAATTAATGCTCTTTCTCTATTTCACTTCCAGCTGTAAATAACGTTGCAAAAGACACAATCTGTTATCGAATCGAATTCCTTCAAACTGAGCAGAGCAAATAATCGGCAGTCTGTCACTACGGGAAGATTGAGAAAGAAGATTTCCACCACAAGAGAAAGAAGAGGTCCCATAAGACCCCGGTCCTTCAAGTGACACCTCTTGCTCACACGGCGTTAACCACACTAATGTACCTCAGAGGAGGCTCTGGAGAAACTGACCGACCGAGGCGCCAGATAGTACGCTGTGAGGATATGCTGGTGATTGGTCGATGATTCAAATATATTCCACAGGTTGGGAGGAGGACAGGCATGCGTCTGTGAGTCTTTGGCGGCGGGGAGGGAGGGAAGGAAGAGAAGACCGAGATGCGGTAGGAGGAGGGTAGGGGCTCCCCCAGGGTTGCTGAGGACTGAGTATTGAAGACAAATGCCATCAGTGACCCACAAGCCAGGAGTCCAACGTGCTTGGTGGTGGTGTGTGCATGTGTGTACCTGTGTGTGGGGGTGTGTGGGGGTGTATTGGGAGGAACTCAGGTATGTGGGTGGGTATGGTCATTGGCTAACAAAAGACAACCTAGTCCTTGCTGCCCTCCAAGCCTGACGCCACATGCTCCTTCGTGCAATCCCGCTTCTGGGATGACTGCTCAGCCTAGCGATCGAATGAATAGGCGAGAGGATACAAGCCCGGGGCCGAGCATCCCTCATGCTCACTCAGGCCACGGTCCTTGTTCTGTTCTCACAACGGCCTCTTGCTCCATGGACAGGGTCCGCAGACGCACAAGGAGGTGTTCTAGAACTCCCTTTCCTCTGAGGGTACCACAGTTTGGTATGATCCACACAGTCGACTGCCTTGGCATAGTTAATGAAACCCAACTCCCCATCTTCCAGGCACTCCGTGCTTTCAGCCAAGGTCTTTCTGACAGCAGCAGGGAGATATGCTTTCTTCCAAGTTCACTGCTGAATCCAGTCTGGACCTCTGGCATCTCGCGGCCAATGTACTGCTGCAACCACTGTGGTATGAACTTCACAACATTTTATTTGCACGGGATATTACTGATACTCTCATCGGAGCATTCCGTTGGGTCCCCTTTCCTGGGATGGGTACAAATATAGATCTCTTCTTATCAGTTGGCCAAGAAGCTGTCTTCCAATGTTCCAAGAAGCCTAAGTGCTTCCAGGGTCGCACCAGCTTCGGAAACATTTCAATTGGTGGGCCATCAATTCCTGCAGCCTGGTTTTTGGCTAATGTTTTTAGTGCAGCTGGAACTTCTGCCTTCAGCACCACTGGTCCTTGCTCACGTGCTACCTCCTGAAATGGTGGCATGTCTCCTAGCAACTTTTTTTCCTACAGTGACTGTATTCTTTCCAGCTTCCTTCGAAGCGCCTGCATTATTCCGTATTTGCCCATATAATTGTTCAATATTGCAATTCTAGGCTTGACGTTTTCCCCGAGTTCTTTCAGTTTCAGATATGCTGAGTGGGTTCTTCCCTTTCGGTCCTTGAATCTAGGTTTCCTCGCACATTCCATCAAAATATTTGGCTTTGTCTTCTAGAGCTGCCCTTCGAAATTTTCTATTCAACTCTCTGACTTCATCCTTTCTCCCGTTTGCTTTACAGCTTTCTGATGACGAGCAAGATTCTGAGTCTCTTCTGACACCCACTTTGACCTTTCCTTTCTTTCCTGTCTTCTTAATGACCTTTCGCGTTCTTCATGGATGATGGTCTTGACGTCCTCCCCCAGCCCACCAGTCTTCTGTCATTCCTGTCCCATGCAGGACATCGGTTCTGGACATGTTCCCAAAACTCAGGTGGCATCAAGTCATACTTTGTCTCTGTGGGCTTGTTTTAATTTTCTGAGTTTAGCTGCTGCTATTGAGCTATTCCATCGTGTCTTCCCACAGATGGAGCCAATTTGCTTTCTGTGTTTTCCATGAGGGGAAGTCCACGTGGATAGCCACCTTTTGTGTTTTTGAAAGAAGTGTTTGCCAAGAAGCAGTTGTTGGTTTTTCCCAATTCTCTCACGTAATCTCCAGCTTAATTTCTGAAATGAAGTCCATATTTTCCACCCACTCTTCCTTCCTCTTGGTTTCCAACTTTTGCTTTCCACTCACCACTAATGGTCCATGTCTGCCTGTAGCCTTTGGCCGAGTTCTCCAATGTCTGCACCACTAGCTTCTGTGGTTGGTGCCTGAAGTTGAATTACAGTTGTACGGATTGGCTTTCCTTCATGGTGGATAGACACAATCTGGTCACAGATACTTTGGCACTTCGGGATGGACTTAGCAAGGCCCTTTCTAACAATGAGTGCTACTCCATTCCTCTCGGTTGTATTATTCCTGGCATAGTAAGGCATACGATTTTCTGATTCAAAATGGCCAAGAACAGTACCCTTCAGCTCACCACTGCCTAGGACATCGATCTTCATGCGTTCCATTTCATTTTTGCCCACAACGAATTCTTCTAAATTCATTCTTCACACATCCCAAGTCCCAGTCGTACGAAGATTTTTGCATCTCATTCTCCTTCCCTTCGAGTCGTGCCCATCAGCTGGTGAAGACCCCGAAGGCTCCACTCCCACAGCTTGCTTGGATTCAGGTCACCATAAGGGACTCCCTCCCAGAACTCCTCTCTTCTCCAGTCACTTTCCAAATGCCCTTGACCCCATCCTCGTGCAGGATCTGCTTCCTCTGTTCTGGCCTTCGGGAGCTGACAGTGCTTGGAAGCTCTGCAGAAGTGGCTCCTAACCTGCGTGGGGGGCCACGCCTTCTTTGCTGTCTGTTCTTAGTCTGGAAGCTCCGCTGGAGCGTGTTCTCTGTAGGGGCCCCTGCTGGCATTTGAAATCTCAGTGACATGGCTTCCAGCGTCACAGCAACACTCAAGCCATCGCACTCAGACAAGCGGTCAGGCAAGTGGCGGACAGTGCACTTTACCTTGTATCCAGAGATCGGTCCCTATATCACATGTATCCAGTAGATTCCGTGTATACAGCCTGGTATCAGCTGAGTCTCCCATAGTAAGGTGCCTGTCCCTGATGAGCTTCCAAAGTCAGGGGACTTGTTGTCGAAGCTCCGCGGGTTCCAGAGTGCCAGGACCCCCATCCATGGGCTCCACGTTCTGAGCCCTTAGAGAGGACAGAAATCGACCAAACACAACCAGCTTCTCCTGGCTTGAGTATTTGCAGTACAGGCAGGCTAGCAATTTCAAAATAAAAGGACATTTGGTTTTTCTCATCTCAACAAGCAATGTTCCTTTAGGGGAAAAGGTATTATCTCCTTGCGGTTTTGATGTGCTTTTCCCTGAAATGAGCCGGAACATATTTTCATGTGCTTATTGGACATTTCAACGGGCAATTCTAACCAAACAGACCACTGAGTTCTGGTTGGGGAGAAAAATAATAATGGCAAGAAGCCGGCTTCCAGATTTAGAAAATCAAGAGGGGATGGCAATGTGACTCGTGATGAAGGTGAACATTTAGGTGATTAAGTAACAACACAAGAGGGGATGAGAGCTGATTAGGAAGAGAATTCTCAAAATGAGAAATTTCCATTTCAATTGCCTACTTAACACCTCCATTTGGGTATCTAATTCATCCTGGCTAACCTAGAACTCTCTATTTCTTCCCACCCCCAATCTCTTCCAATCTTTCCTATCTCAGTTAATGGCACCACCCAAATTGTTAAAAGCCAAAATCGGAGTCATGCATGATTCTTCATGTCTCATGTCCAATTCATCAAGTAAACCAGTCCGTTGTACCTTCATTATGTTGCCGCATTAGAGCCCCGGTTGCATGGTACTAACTTGTTGGGCTGCCAACTGCAAAGTCAATACCATGAGCCAGCTGCAGTCTCAGAAATTCAGGAGGGCAGCTCTATCCTGCCCCATCGTGTCACTATGAGCTAGCCTTGGCTTGAGGGCAGTGAGTTTTTTTGGTATGTGGAATATATCCATTACTTTCTTTTCATCTTTCTAGCCACGAGGCTAGACCCCTTTCCTTTCTTGCCTCTATTAAAACCAAACCAAACTCACTGCCATCAGGTGGGTGTGCCTCCTAGCAACCCTATAGGACAGGGTAGAACTGCCCTGGTGAGTTTCTAAGAAGGTAACTCTGTGAGGGAGCGGAAAGCCATTTTCTTTTTCTCATGCAGAGTGCCTGGCGGTTTTAAGCTGTGGACTCTGCTGGTCTTGAGGGTCACTGCTTAGCCACTACACTGTCAAGGCTCCCTAGTGATTTACCTTTTCTGTCTAAACATCTGGGATAGTTTCTAAGTTTCCTCTGCGTATTCAAAGGTGGCCTACCTCAAGGGCTATAAAACCATAAGGCAGACCTTGCTGTTCTTCCCAAAACCTTCCAGTGGCTTTCTGTTACATTCAGAACCAGAAATTCCAGACCTTTAAAATGGCCTGTAGGCAATGAAGCCCCACTCTTCTCTGGCCTTCTCTTCTATTGTCTTGATATTTTGGGTCCCAGCATTGAACACTCAGCCTTCTCCTTTAGGCCTTGGAGCCTTTAGGCCTGCTTGTCTCTCTGTAGGAATGACCTCTCCCACACCACCATCCTCCCCCACTTTTGATCACATCCTTTAGTGAAGGAAGTCAAGTGTTACCTTATCAGGGAGGCCTTATCTGAATACCCTACTTAAAATTGCAATAATCACACCCCTCCCTCTCCCTCTTCCCCACTGGTAAGCATTCCCTTCCCGACTTAATATTTATCCTTAGTCCTACATTATATTATATATATATATGTATATGTATATATATATGCTATATAATTTACTCATTTACCTTGTATAAACTTCATGAGGGCTGAAAGTTTTGTCTGTTTAATAATATGCTGCATCCTCAGTGCTTAGAACCACAGATAAGCTGAAACCAAACTCATTGCCATTGAATTGATGCCGACTCATAGCGACCCTAGGTACTGGGTCCTTGTGAGTTTCCAAGACTGTTAACCGTTTGTGGGAATAGAAAGCCTCATTTTTCTCCCATGGAGGGGTTAGTGGTTTTGAACTGCCAACCTTGCAGTTAGCAGCCCAATGCTTAATCACTATGTCACCAGAGCCATGGCTGGCACTAGTCAATTCTCCATCAGTGTTGACTGAGTAGCTGGAAAGCTGCTGCATTATTTGACTTCACCTACTTCTCTAGTGACACTGTGGGACAGAGAAGAGCTACCCCTGTAGATTTCCAAGCCTGTAACTCTTAGAGAAGCAGAACGCCTCAACTTTCTCTGGCAGAATGACTGGCGGGTTCTAACTGCTGACCTTGTGGTTAACAACAATCCACTATGCCAATAGTGGCTCGTGCTGCGCTCCATCAGTGCTGACTCACAACGACTCCCTGCGGGATTCTGATACTGTAACTGTTGAGAGGAGTGGGAAGTCCAGTTTTTCTTGTGAACAGCTCTGGGTGTTTGGAACTGCAGGCGTGTAACCACTACGTCACCAGGACTCCCACTGCGCCAACAGGGCACCCAGAAGTCCATCGCACCTGACATTTCTAGGCTCTCTTCCATCCCAGTACTAACCAGGCCTGACCCTGCTTTGCTCTCCAGATCTGAAAACATCCAGTGGGTTAAGTGTTTTATTGCAGGAGAGTCAAAATTCATTCAGGACAGTGAGCTTGTTTGCTTTTATTTTTTAAAATCGATTTATTGATATAAAATTCACCTATCATACACTGCCATAGGTAAGTCAATTTTTAAAATAATTGTGTATACATCCTCACAATCAGTTCTAGTGTTCCCTGCAACAGAGCCGCAAACATAAGAACAATTGTGGAGATGGAGCAAGAATGGGCAGTGCTTTGTTCTGTTATATATAGGGTCGCTCTCAGTTGGAACCAACTTAAAGGCACCTGACAAGAACATGCACTTTAAATATATAAAGGGGGAGATTGTGGTTCCTAGTTGGCTCTGACTCACGCTGACCTTGGGAGCAGAGCAGTCTTAAGGTGTAATCCACATACAATAGATTTGAACACCAGGGAGCCTGAAGACAGCCCATGACCTGTCTACTGGTTCCCTGCTTCCTGCCGGTATGTTGCATTCACATCTTGGAGCCCTGGTACTAATTTTTAAAACACAGTTGAAAGAGGGATATGGGGCCAAAGTCGGCTAACTACATATCACAATACCCGAATGATTCACACTGTACAAAATAAATCCTTTCATAACTGAACACTATTTACACTAACAATGGGAGTTGGTTGTCAGGGAAAACTTAAAACAATATTCCCTGAGAATGTCAGCCACAGGTGTGTTAGTCCGGGTAGACTAGAGAAACAAATTAATAGACACACTCATATGTGTATAAGAAAGAGCTTTATATACAAGAGCAGCTGTACATTAAGAAAATATCCCAGCCCAGTCCAGATCAAGTCCCTAAGTCCGATATTAGCCCATATATCTGATACCAATCTATAAAGCCCTCTTCAGACTCACAAAACATATGCAATGTTGCCGAATGCAGGAAGATCACAAGCCAGTGGGTGGGAAGTTCTGTGGATCCAGTGACATTATAAGCATCACAGTGCTGGCAGGGGTCTCCATGTGGCTGCTCCAGGTTCAGGGCCCTTGCTTCCATCAGCTTCCATGTGTCTTGTAAGTAGAGAGTCTCACATGGAGTGAGTGAGCCGAGAAGAGAGTGTGTCTCCCACCTCCAAGGAGGAATTACAGAAGTTCTCAGAATTCTCAGGAGAAGGTCATGCCCACACAGAGGCCTCATTGGCTATTTCCTGATTGACAGGCTGGACTCCACCCCTACACTCTCAGTCCTGAAATTGATACCAGATTATGTAACTACCACAACAGGTTTGCCCGAATAATATATATATCATTATAGTATGTGGAGCATTTATACAGTAAAACAATGATTTCCCACCTATTGCTTACTGACTGTTCAATACTCATGGTATAGCTGGCTTCTGCATCTTCAAGCACCATGAATTTTCCATCTTAAATCCTTAGGTTACAGGTGTATTTGAGGTACAGTCCAGGTCATTGAATGGAGTTTCAGCATGGGATCTCTCTGGTGCAGCCTTTGGAGCATGTTGTGCACCCCACAGATCCAGGACTCAGTGCTCCAGTGTTATATGGCACTTGGCCAGGTGACCAGGCCTCAAAGAGAGAAAGTGAAAGTCGGTGGGAATGCAAACTGAAAGGGATTCAAGCCCTCTTGTGAAAATGGCTTATTTATTTTCTGCTTACAATTATTGGAGAAAGGATAAGAGTAAGGACAGGATGACAAAGGTACCACATGAGAAAGAGACTACTTAAGAGGAACAAAACAATGCTTTCCACCAGAGGAACAAGGAAGCCCAATGCAGCATGATGTTGTTTCATTATTTTGGTGTCATAGTTTGAGATTTCCTCACTCACATTTCCCTCCTGTGGATGAAAAACCTGATACCTGGAGGAATGAATTGGGGCTACTGAGCTGTTTAAATGATTTTTGTGTTAATCATTCCATTTTGAGTATCTTTTTCCACATTAAAAATCTTTCTGAATTATAAATGTAATCCTTACATTATTTAATAGTGCACACTTTCATGTGTGTTTCAAAACACCCAGATAAAATGGATTGAAACCTCGGGGTTTCTCGACAGCCATTCATTATCCATTTGGCACTAACTGTGTGTGTTGCGTGTCTTGTAAGCTGGAGCTTTGGGATTCAGTTTGTTACCTTTGTAGACATATTTAATGAAACCATTTAAAAAACTTGCTTTTGTTGAATAAATAAATAAATGATATTTGGAAAGGTTACCAAGCCCACTCACTGGAGAAAGAAGGATATCTTTCATAAATAGTGTAGGGAAAATGAAATTTTCACATGCATGAAAATGAAATAGGATACACACTTCACACCACACACCAAATCAAATACAAAAATGGGCTAATGCTCTAAATATGAAAATTAATATCATGAAATTCTTCGAAGAAAGGGAAAGGCAAAACTATTGGGTTTCTCCTTCAGCAATGGAATTTTGTCATCAGTCCTTTCAGCTGGAGAAATGCTAAGCATGTTCTTCCCTTATGGTTTTCTTTTTTATAAAAAAATCATTTTATTGGGGGCTCGTACAATTCTTATCACAATCCATACATCCATCCATTGTGTCAAGCACATATGTACATTTGTTTCCCTCATCATTCTAAAAACATTTACCTTCTACTTGAGCCCTTAATATCAGCTGCTCATTTTCCCCCTCCCTCCACACTCCCCCTCCCTCATGAACCCTTCACAATTCATTAATTATTATTGTTTTGTCATAAGTTACACTGTCCGACGTCTCCCCCACCCTCTTCTCTGCTGTCCACCCCCCAGGGAGGAGGCTATATGTAGATTCTTGTAATTGGTTCCCCCTTTCTACTCCACATTCCCTCCACCCTCTAGGCACTGCCCCTCTCACCACTGGTCCTGAAGGAGTCATCTGTTCTGGATTCCCTGTTTCCAGTTGCTGTTTGTACCATTGTGCATCCTCTGGTTTAGCCAGATTTGTAAGGTAGTATTGGGATCATGATAGTGGGGGTGGGGGGGAGGAAGTATTTAGGAAGTAGAGGAAAGTTATATGTTTCATCATTGCTACCCTGCACCCTGATTGGCTCATCTCCTCCCCACGATCCTTTAGTAAGGGGGTGCTCAATTGCCTACTGAGGCTAACAGACTGGCTCAGGAAACATAACCCATCAATCTGCTGCCTCCAGGAGAATCATTTCAAGCTTGCAGACAAAAACAGGTTGAGAATTAAAGGATGAAGAAAAATATACCAGGCAAATGGTAATGCAAAAAAATCAGGGGTAACGATCTTAATATCTGACCAAATTGACCTCAAGATACAGACCATAACAAGAGACAAGGAGGGGCAATATATAATGCTCAAGGGAACAATAGACCAAGAACCAATGAGCATAATGAACATATTTGCACCTAATGAGAGACCAGCGAAATTCATGAATCAAACACTCAAAATGATGAAAAAAGAGATCACGGGCTCAACAATTATAGTTGGTGACTATAATACACCACTCTCTGAAAAAGACAGATCATTGGGAAAGAAACTCAACAAGGAGGCTAGAGATCTAAATAGCACACTTGGACGACTTGACTTGATAGATATTTTCAGAGCATTCCACCCACATGCAAAAAATTCACATTCTTTTCAAGCCCACGTGGCATATATTTGAAAATAGACCATGTGCTGGGACATGGGTCGAACTTGAGTAAATCCAAGCACATAGAGGGACATCTCTCTCCAATCACTGCACCATAAGGCTGGAAATTAACAGGACAGTGAAGAAAACAAGGGCAAACAATTGGAGGATGAACAATTTCCTATTGCAAAAGGAGTGGGTATTGACCCAGATCAGAGATGAAATCAGAAAGTTTCTAGAAACCAATGAGAATGAAAATATGACGTACCAAAACCTGTGGGATATAGCAAAGGCATTTATCAGAGGAAGGCTGATAGCAATAAATGCACACATTAAAAAAGAAGAGAGACTTGCGGATGATATGCTGACACAAAACTTACACCAATTAGAGCAGAGGCAACAGAACAACCCCACTAATAGCAAGAGGATAGATATAATAAAAATCAGAGCCAAGATACAGGAGAGGGGAAACAATAAAACTATGAAAAAAATTAATGCCGTTAAAAGTTGGTTCTTTGAAAGAATTAACAATTAATAGACCTCTGGCAAACCTAACCAAAGAAAGGGAGGGACAAACGACATTTGCAAGGATGAGGGATGAAACAGGGGACATTACAACGGACCCGGATGAAATCAAAAGGATAATTACACAGTACTATGAAGGTCTATACTCTAACGAATTCAACAACTTGGAAGACACGGACAAATATTTGGAAATACAATCCCTCCCTAGACTATCCCAGATGGATGTCAAGAACCTCAACAGACCCATAGGAAAGGAAGAAATAGACAAGGTAATCAAGGGATTACCAACAAAAAAATCCCCCAGGCCAGATGGATTCACAGGAGAATTCTACCAAACATTCAGGGAAGAACTGACACCAATCCTATACAAACTCTTCCAGAACATATAAAAGGATGGAAAACTCCCAAACTCTTTCAATAAGCTAGTATAACTCTGATACCTAAAGTGGGCAAAGATGCCACAAGAATCAAGAACTATAGATCTATATCCCTAATGAACATTGATGCAAAAATTGTTAACAAAATACTGGCCAATAGAATACAAAAGCATATTAAAAATATAATTCACCATGACCAAGTGGGATTCATACCAGGGATGCAGGGATGGTTCAACATACCAAAGACCATCAGCATTATTCGCCCTTGTGGTTTTCTAACTCCAGACCTTTGCAAGTTCATTATAACACTTTCCTTTGTTTTCTTCGGTCACTATTTGAAAACTTCTGCTTGTATATTTCACCGCATCATTTCTTCCATTAGTTCTAAATACTCTACATTCGATCGCGGGTTTCAGAGTCTTCCGACAACCAGAGATCATGGGTCATTGGTGTTGCAAAGCTAGGACAGCCATCATATTCATCACTAAAAAGATCATTTCAAAAATGTGTTAAAAAAAACCTTAAAATCATGGGAAAAAAACCAGGCTTGCTGGTCAAATAGAGACTGGTGGAATCCCTGGGACTGTGGTCTTTCTCTGATATGGAAATGAACTCACCCTATTACTTAATTCTCAGCCAATCAAACCAAACCCCAAGCCAAGACCATTGAGTCATTTTCTGACTCCCAATGCGATTTAGGGTTCCCAATGCTGTAAGTTTTCATGGGAGTGGATCGCCTTATCTTTCTTCAGTGGAAGAGCTCATGGGTTATCAGTCTCACATTTACCCCACAGTACCATCAGGAATATATGCACACCTCAAAATAATCAACCATTTGAGACCAAGAAAGGACAGAATTTACTCAATGAAAGGTTTAGAGGGGTTAAGAAAGAAGGAAGGATGGAAATGGGAAACCCAGGGAGGTAGCAGGAAAGTGACGCTACATTGTGGTGATTGCAATTAATTACATGAACTAAATTGTGGATGCACTGTTGAATTGAAAATTGAACTGCTCCAAGTCACAATAATAATTACAATAAAATCATAAGAACACTTCACTATCTATCTGGAAGTGTAACACTCTCAATGACAGGATAATAGCTACATGCCTACCAGGAAGACCGAGTAGTATAACTCTGAATCAAAAGAATGCAGATTGTGCTGTTTGGAGGTGCAGTGTTTTGTGTATGACTATGAGGTCAAATTGGCTGATTGTGTTGTCTAGTTATTCTATATACTGAGTTTCTTTGTAGTTGTTCTGTCTTTCATCCAAAGTGATGAATGAAAGTCTCCGATATTGTAGAATTGCCTACTTCCCTTTTCAATTCTGTTATAAATTGTGAATCTGTTCCATTGAGTGCATGTATTTTTATTATGACTATGTACTCTTCTTCAGTTGACCCTTCAATCATTATACAATATCCTTCTTTGTGTCATATGCTGGTATGTTTAAGGTCTATTTTATCAAAAATTAATATTGCACTCCTGTTCTTTAGTTGACATTAGTTTGATCTATTTTACAACTGCATTATTTTTTTACTATTTTCATTGTTTCACTTTGTAGACAGCATTTGATAGATCCAGTTTTCTTATCCATTCTTCTACTCTCTGCCTCTTAACTAGTATTTTATTCCAAATTTATTCAATGTAATTACCAGTAGATATCAATTTGTTACTGCAACTTTTTAAGTGGTGATATTAATTTCTTTGCTTGGTTAGTTTTGGGAGAGTTTTTCCTAACACTTTTATTAACATACAATTCACACATCATAAAATTCAACAGTTCAATCATATCAAGAAGAGTTGTGCAATCATCACCACCATCAGTTTTAGAATATTTTCTTTATTCTTGTACTTATCATTATTATCTCACCATTTTACCCACCCTCTTCTACCATACCCACAAGGAATCATCAACCCAGTTACTGTCTCTATAGATTTACCTATGCTGGATTTCATATACAGGAAAACACTTAAACATAACAGTAATAACAAAGCATAACAGATAAAAACCTCAATTTTAAAAGCAGAAATATTAAAAAGTAAAACATTTAAATGGATCATAAGAGAGATCAAATGAAAGTTGCTAACTTTTGCCCTAACTGAACCTCCAGCAATGTACTTTCCAATGCATTTGGCATGACAGCTGAGCTATTCACATCCCTGGTCCATGGTCAGAGGGGATGCATCAGGGGCTTCATCCATGTGTGTTTCCCCTACAGTTTTACAAAAAGCTGAAACAGCTTCAAAAGGAGTCAAAAGGAAGATCAAATGATAAGCTATTACACTTAACCTAACTACATCTGCCATAATTGACTTGACAATGTTCTCTATCTGATAGATAACAGGCTGTTTACATCCCTTATCGATGATCAGAGGGCATTTCATTGGAGGCTTAAGCCATATGTAGACGCTGCAAATGGATTTGGGGCTTCCGCTGTGATCCATAACCTTCTGCAAACCAGGTATTCACAATTGAAGCTCTGGCATGATTTCCTCCTTTAGATTTGAATTATATTATTTATGATCCTGGGATCACACAGGCTGGTGTGCTTCTTTCATGCGGATTTAATTGACACCTCACGAGCGAGGATAGCTGCTTCTTTGAAACCAAGTCTTTAAGATCCCAGAAGCTGCTGTTTCTGATATCTGGGCACGATCTAGTTTTTCATCATACTTTGCTGTAGCACCCATAACTTCAGGGATCTCTTCATCAGGGTGATCAGCCCCTTCTTTTGACCCTAGGCTCCAGAAATCTTCAAAGCGACTACGAACTTGGATTGTCACAAACACCAGCTAGTCTCCCCTTCCACCATGTTCCCACCAAATCAAAACTGTAGGAGGTACAAGGGGCATTGGGGGAATTTTTTCAAATGTGGTGGTGGGATTAGTGCTTGGAAAAGCCCTCTCCCTAACGCTGGAATAAACAACTCGTTAGAAGGCAGAATCCCTTTTCTAAGATGTTCACCACAGCTCTGCTCAGGTGTGCCCATCAGAGCTAGGGGCGGAAACAGTCAGGCTAGAAAGCTGACCTTCTCTGTTCCTTCAAAGGACTCCGAACGCGGTGGTCTTTTCCACCCTTGTGTTCAGCACAGAGAATTCATAGGTCCTGTGTGGAAGAAGGGAAACTCAACGTATTCTCAAATGCCAATTAGTTTATTCTTCTTGAGGTGAGCTTCACATAACCTAAAGTTAACTCTTTGAAAGGGTGTGGAGAGAAGCCTCACACACTGCTGGTGAGACAGTCCAATGGTGCCACCCCCGGGAACACAGCCTGGTGCTTCCTTTAAGAATTTGAGGTGGAAACACCAGATGGTGCAGCCATCCCACTACTAAGTATAGATCCTAGAAAAGTAAGAGCTGTGGCCCAACCAGATACACGCACCTACGTGTCCACAGCAGCGCCGTTCACCAGAGCAACCAGGTGGAAACAGCCTCAGTGCTCATCAATGGATACATGGATCAACAATCTAGCACATACACAAAGAAGTCCCACACCACACTGAAGAAGAGTGATGGATCTGCAAAAAACTCATAAATGCACAAACCTAGAGGGCACTGTGCTGAGTAAAACCAGCCTATCCCCAGAAGCCAACTATTGTGTCAGAACACGTCAAGGAAAGGGTTACTCATGGGAAGAAAGATTCTTTGAAGGTCACCAGGGGTGGAAGGGGAAGGAAAAGGACATCATTAGCTAGAGGGCAGACCCACGTTAACTTAAGCTCCCACAAGCTGGTGTGCTTCTTCCAGGTGGACTTGGTTGATGCCTCACTGAAATGGCTGTTTGTTTGAAAACAAGCCTTTAAGACCCTAGATAGTATTCTTTCTGATAGCCAGCCAGGCACCATCTAGTTTCTTCACCACACTTTGCTGTTCATTGCTATCGTCTCAGAATTTACTAAACCTTTATGATTTTCTAATTTATTCTCATCGTAAGATTTATCAGTGTTATTTTATGTTTTTCTGTAATGTATTAATTTCTTCTCAACTTTAAAGCCCTCTGTTGGGATCTACTTGAATTCCTCTCCATTCCAAAGTTCTGTAACTGTACTATTTATTCGCTCTTATTACTTTGTAATTGTCTTTTTTATTAATTGATATCACTAGTTCCTTATTTTAAGTCTTTTAGGGTTGTTTTAGCTTGTATGCTTCTATATCTGGGTTGACTTCTGGATGGTGGTGTCATGTATGTTAAGCTCTGGTTGTTGTCTGTTGTAGATTCTCTGTCTGAAGAACTCCCTTTAATGTTTCTTATTGGTTTCATCTATTTTTTTCTTTACAAATTCCTTCACTTGTTTATCTGGAAATGTTCTAATTTTACTTTCAAACCTGAGGGTCAATTTTGCTGGTTATATGATTTTTGTTAAATTTTTGTTTTTCTTTCAAAATTTAACATATGCCATCCCATTGGCTTCTTGCCTGTAAATTTTCTGCCAAAAAATCAGAGCATAGTCTTATTGTGTCTCTTTTGTTTTTTTCCCACATTACTTTCAGGATTATTTCCTTGTCTTTGATTTTGGAAAGTTTAATTACAATATGCCGGGGTTATTTTCTTTTAAGGTTTACCCTGTTTGGGGTTTGTTGAATTTCTTGAATGCATATCTTATCTCTCATGATATTAGAGAAAATTTCTTCCATGAATTCTTTGATAATTCTCTCTCTGTCTACATCTCACTGTATGTGTGTATGTCTTCTTTTCCTATTGTGAAATTCCAATCATGTACAAGTTATTCCTCTTTATGATGTCCCACATATTTCTTAGGCTTACATTTTATTAATTACAGTTTTTCATTATTATTATTATTTTTTCAATAGCGGTAACCTCATTTTATTGGGAGCTCTTACAGACATCATAACATTCCATAGTTCAACACTTCAAGCAGTGTTGCACAGTTGTTACCACAATCAGTTTCAAAACATTTTCTTTCTTCTTCAACTCTGTGATATCAGCTCCCCTTTACCCCCTTCCACCCCACCAGACCCCCCAGGAACCCTTATTCCTTTTTTGGCCATATTTTACACAATATATCCATTTACATCCAATTCTGTCGTTCAATCCCATTGAGTGGGATTGTACAGTCATCAATCCTAACAGCTCCCCATTCTCTTTCCCATACCTTCAAGGAACCGTTACTCCTGTTACTGTTTCTGATGGGTTATCTATCTTGACTTTCATGTACAGAACCATCTTAAATATACAAATGAACATCAAATCTAACATGATCAATGAGGCAAAACAAATCAAAACTATAATTATAAGGGAACAGAAATACTAAAGAATTAGAGGATAGTTATGTGGTTCATCAGTGCCATATCACACCCTGGATTTATCATCCCTTCCACGTGGCCCTTCTGAGAGGGACTGTCCAATTATCTTACAGGTGGGTTTTGGAACTTCACTACATCCACACCCTTTCACATGGATTTGGTTGATCACACAGACTGGTGTACTTCTTCCATGTGGGCTTTGTTGCATTCCTGCTAGATGGCTGCTTGTTTAACTATAAGCCTGTAAGACACTAGAAGCTCTATCTTTTAATAGCTGGGCACCATAATCTTTCTTCACCACATTTGCTTATGCATCCGTTTTGTCTTCAGCGTTCATGTCAGGAAAGTATCGTGCAATGCCACATCATTAGAACAAATCATTTTTGGACTGAGGTAACCTCTTTCGTACGCTCAAGGTTGCATCTCTGACATTTAACACCAAGCTAACACTTGAAACCCGAAGGGAATTTTTTCCTGCTTATCAAGTTTTTGCTGCCAAAGTTTCACGGTTTCATCTTCAAAGGCATTGCTGGGCCCAAGAGAGTAGCCCGAAGCCTCCATCCTCGCCCGGCCAGCAGCAAGCATGTCCAGACACCTCCATGATTAATTTTTTTGTTTTCTTTTTCATGATTAATTTTTAACATCAAGAAATTTGTCTTCAATCTCATTAATTTGTTCTTCTATTGATTCAATTCTGGTCCTTTGACCTTTCAATACATCGACCACCAGTGTGGATATTTGTGTTGTACTGCCTAAGTAGAGCTGATCATCAGGTCATTGTCCAATTTGTAAAAGTTGAAAATGACTACACTGTGTCAGGCCAGCTGACAAGTCACCCATTCTATCTCCTTCCTTGAAGTTTTGTTGTCAGTTTCTTCTTCTAGTCAGCATTCATTCCCTTCTTGGTAGTTTCCTCTGAAGCTCAGGGTTCCAGGATTATCATTGATATCTGTTTCATTTGGCCTCTAGTGTCTTTCTGGTAGAGGTTTGAGTAGCATTTCTGCCTACGCTATCATTTCGCCAGATGTCCCCTAATCATTATTGCTTTAAATGTATTTTCTATTATTTTCCTTTTCTTCTCTCCCGGCATTTTCCTAAGGCATATGTCCACACATTTGATGGCTCACACATCTCTAAAGCTCTTTTTTTCAAACTTTATTTTCTTTCAGTTTTTCAGGCTTGATTTTCTTTATTGGTCTCTCTTCAAGTTCATAGATTCTTCTGCCAACTCAGATCTACTCCTGAGCCCCTATAGTGAATTTTCATTTCAGTTAGACATCGGAGTTTACATATAATTTTTGGTATATAAATAAAATATTCTTATTGTGATTATTCTCTGTGTCCTTGTCATCATATTGTCTTTAATTCTTTAAATGTTATCCCTTTTAGTTCTATAAAAGTAGTTTCATTTGAAGTCTTTGTCTGCAAAATGAACATCTGGAGACACTCAGATAGTTATTATTGCCTTCCCTCTCCCCAAGTGTAAGTCACACTTTTTTCCTCTTTGTAAATCTCACAATTTTAATGTGATGCTGAACATTTCATTTTTATCCCAATAGTTTTATTGACATAAAATTTACATCTACTACTCTTCCATACTTAAGTCGCTTTTAAGCAGAGTTGTATAGACATCATCACAATCAGGTTTCATGCACCACCCCTACCAAATTCATTATTTGCTCCCCAATTCCCCTCAACTACCCCCCCACCCTGGGATTCCCAGTAAGCTAATTAAGTCAGTTATTGTCTTTATACATCCACCCCTTCTGTGCTTTATAAAATGGGAAACATAAGAGAAACAATAAAAACAAAAAAGAGAAAAAGGAAGAAAGAAAACATCACCGGCAATATTAAAATAAGCCACAGGGCAATTTTCTGCTGAGGAGCAAGTGAGAACTATTCAAACCCAGAACAAATTCAAGATGGGTCAAGAGAGAGGCCAACTGACCAGGTATCATATTATACCTTAGTTTTATCCAACACAATCAAGTTTACAATAGCCTTTGTCTGAAGGTAAGGCTGTTCTAGTCCCTTGACTGTGGCCAGAGGGCATCTGCCAGAGACTTAATCTGAATAGGTACTCAAAAGATGGATTTGAGGCCCCCATTGACCTCCATAGCCTTCTATAGATTGGGTGTTCACAATTTAAGCTCTTCATCATTTTTAGATTTTGTTATTTGTCATCTTTAGATCACACAGACTGGTGTCTTTCTTCCATGTGGACTTAGTTGATGCTTGCTTGTTGAATTCAAGCCTTTAAGACCCCAGGCACTCTTTCAATTGATAGCCAGGCAACATCTTGTTTCTTCACCACACTTTGCTGTGGCACCCTTATCTTCAGGGATCTCTTCATGAAGGCAAGTATTGATCAGGGCCATGTCCTAAGAACTAACTGTTCTTGGATTGGGGTTGAATTAAGTGGGAGCCCAAAATGGATCTGCTTGTCTACGGTTATATATGACTCTGGTTTACTTTAGCTGTCTGATCCTTTTATGACCCCAAAACATGATTGATCATCTGCCTGGGGTATAAGGCAATTCCATTGATAACATCAATAATGTATCCAATGGCATAGACTTTAAGATACTGTTTAGAAATGGAAGTTATGTGCGTATAGTCCAGTTGCAAAATGCAATCCTTGTACAGATGGAATTCTTAAATGATTAAGCTCTGTTTACACTGACCATGCAGGTTTGTGCCAGGGGAAACTCTTCCTGTAACATTCCTTAAAAGGGCAGAGCCTTGCCTGTCAGATTGATACATGTCATATTAATTCAAGGAGGGCATTAATATGGTAAATATGTGGTGGTTCTGGGTCTCCTTTCCTTGGGTGCCTGCTAAGCTAGGGGTCCCACCCAAGGTCCAACAGCCACCAATTTCAAACCCTGGAGGTGGCTATCATTTGTTTCTTCTCTCATCAGGGATTTCAGTCTTAAGTTGAAGGACTGCAGGTGATTTTGAGGCAGGGCCCAGTTCGATTTATACTGAACATGTTAGGGGATCTATTACAGGACTTCCCAGTTCCGGCACTGCTGGTTTGTGTGCTTTCTGTTAGTTTCTTTCTTTAGTAACTTGTTTCGAATAAGTCTTTAGAAGCGGTCTCCCTAATAATGTGCAGCCACTAATGCCTACTCTGACGTTCCCCCTTTATTTTCATTTATACACTAGATTTCTTCCGACTCATCACTGAGTCTGCACAGCTGAGGAATCAGTCCCATACCGGACAGAGACTGCATTCAAATCCCACAAGGCTGGGAGCTCCCTCTCTCTGCTGTTGATCTGTGTGTAGGATGGGAAACGCACTCAAACTTCAGGCTGTTTCCCACAAGTTTCCGCAGCGTTTGCTTTTTGCCAGGTTTTATCAAGACTCCTCTGCATGAGTGTGCAATCTCCGTCAGCCAGGAAGGAGTGGGTGGCTTCAGCCTGCACCGTTTCTGCTCTGCACATGCGCACATCCTCTTGTCAACCCACAAGACAATGGAAAACTATCAAGCACCCTATATCTATGATACCTCCCCAAAGTCTTTGTTGTCTCTCGTTCAACCCAAGCAGGTCCATAAGCTCAGGCTGATGGCGTCCTCGGCCCACTCTGTTCATTCGGTATTGAGTTTGCCACTCTCCCTGACAATGTTCCCAAGCAAGTGAACCCCTTCAGCTGTGGCTTCCATGCTGCTGTTGGTAGTTCCTTCCCTACGCTGCTTGTACTCACCCTTTCCCAAAGTTGGAGGAAGGTGATTGATTTGAGCAGTCTCAGGTAAAAACACCAGGCTCACGAGTCCCATATGACTCGCAGTCGTTGTGATGAATACGCACTTATCAGGTTGTTTTTCACTGTCAGTGAATTCCAGAATGCTGGATGCTTGTGCTTTTCCTACATTGAACAGCTTTAGACTTACTTTTGTCAACATCCTCTGTCGTGCCAAAAGTCCTGACCTGTCATGATTATTTTAAATGCCTTCTTCTCCTTTGTTATTGCTCAGTTAAATTCTTCTTTTTCTGAGATTTTTGTATACAATTTTCTCTCTCCCAATTACTCACTTGTTTTATTTCATCTTCATGCTCAGTAATTTCAGAATAACAATATTAACCTGATCCTCACCAATTGTGATTACTGAAAACAGTTAAACATGTGTGTGTGTATGTGTGTGTGTGTGTGTGTGTGTGTGATTCCCATGCTCTTGCTCTGTTTTCTGGTTGTTAGGCTTGCTCTACGTTTTTGTTTTTTTTTTCCTACACCATTTCATTTTTTTTGCCCAAGTGAAAAATCTACAAGTATACAATATAATGTTTATATGGTGTCGGACCACACAGCCATTGCAAACAATTATTCCTCCCTCTTATCCCTCATTTGCATAATTATCCCATTTGCAAATTAAGCAACTGTACTTCTTTCTTTCCAATGTTTACAATTTCATTTCTTTTTCTTGCTTTATGACACTGGCTAGGATCTCCTGTACGGAGCCTGGTGGCACTGTCAGGTAAGCATTGGACCACTAACAACTAAGGTGGTGATTCATACAAGAGATAGATGAGCTAATTGCTCCCGTAAAGCTTCACAGCCTCAGAAACCCTGTATAGGGCTGCTATGAGTCGGGATCAAGTCCATGGCAGTGAGTGATTAAGGCCTCCTGTACAAAGGAAACGGAAGCCAGGAGTTCAGACAAGTGTCCTTCCCTCCTCCCCCCACCTATGGGAAATAATTTTCTTTTCTATTATTATGTTAGCTTTCGATTTTCCATAAACCAAGAACGCTTTTAAAAATACATACATACATATGATGAATTGGAGGAAGATAGTAAGCTCTGGGAGAAAATTGACACTTCAGCTCACTAGTATTCCACTAATTAGCTAAATTGCATTGCTCAAATTTCTTTCTCCTGTGTTTTTTTTTAACCTCTGAAATGAAGAAAGTCAAATAAGATCAGATGTCATCAGTGGCTTTCAAACTTTGAAAATCTTCTTAAATTATTTCCTGTATATATACACACATGTATATGAAAATGTTTTTCATAAAAGCCTAATATTTAAAAAAAATGATTGGAGCTGGTCCAGTAGAAGTCTAGGTAGACAGATCGGAACCCAAGTCAGTTAAGCTTCCTGCTTACCTCTTTAACCTGGCAGTTATTTATTGGTACAGAGGGACTAGAATTCCATGGATGGAGTGGAGTTTGAGCTACACACACACACACACACACACACACACACACGTCACAAGCTTCCTTCCTCATCAGATCTAAACACTGGTCTTGGCGGTTACAAAAGGTGCTGGTATTTATAACAGAACTACATGCACGAGTAGTATATATCTGCATCTATAAGCATACATATGCATATTTAAAATATGGTCTCCACTATATTAATGGTGAATAGATAGCTCTGGTTAGTAGAATTAATTTCCCAAACCAAAACAAAGTGAAATGCCATTGGATCGATTCAAACTCATAGTGATCCTATATGGCAAAGCATAACTACCCCCTGGGTTTTCCAATGCTATCAGTCTTCATGGAATCAGAAAGTTTTAGCTTTCTGTTGTGGACCACCTGGTGGGTTTGAACCCCTGACCTTGCAGTTAGCACCTTAGCATAACCAACTACATCTTAGTCCCCTCTCTATGTCTCTGTGGTCTTAAACTTAAAAATAATTGACCATTTTAATATTTTTCCATATATTTAGAGAAAAGCTATTTTTATGGGGCAGTAGAAAACTGACTAACTCGACATATCACCGTAAGGCTTTTTCAGCTCTGAAAGTCCTTTATATGTATTATTCAGTAAAAAAAACAAACCAACAAGAACTGCCTGCCATTGTGTTGATTTTGACTCAGGGCGACCCTGTATGACAAGGTAGAACTGCTCTTGTGAGTTTCAGAGACGATTTGTTTACAGAAATAGAACACTTTATCCTTCTTAGCAGGAAGTGTTTTCAAACTGCTGACCTTGAGGATCAAAGTCCAACGCTTAGCCACTTTGTCACCAGGGTTCCCTATTAAGCAATAAAGATGACTTCTATTCAAGACCATTGGCACTTTAATAAGGGAACCATGAAGATGATCAGTTCTTTAGCTCTTAGAACTAAACTACCTATAATGAGACTCTGGGGACTGGGGCTATAATTCTGGTCAGAGGTCATAATTTCTATCCCTTGAATCACACCGTAGATAAGTCTTTGCACGTTAGGTAAAAACAGTTGTATGAAGCTCTTTTGGTAAAGGCTATGCAGATAAGTTCTTCTATTGCTATTTACCCTACGAATCCTGGAATCCATTGCCCGATCTTCTTTTCTCTTACTCTGGCCTCCTGCCCAGGTCTCCCTCTTTGCCACCTCTCTCTGTGGGGAGGGCCTACCTGAAGACAGACTGGCCACGCTACTTTTTCCAAGGGTGAGCTCAATTTTGGACTTTTACTTTAGAGTAGAATCTGAAAAGTCCCTTGAGGCCAGTCTATTTGTAAAAATTTTGCCAACAAAAACTCAAGGAAGAAAATCTAAGTGGAAAAAGAAAGAGGGAAAGAGAGGACCATTCTTCACTCACTATTTTCAACCTCAGCTTTTTAAAAAATCATTTTATTGGGGGCTCTTACAACTCTTATCACAATCCATACATACATCCATTGAATATCAAGCACATTTGTACATTTGTTGCTCTCATCAGTCCCAAAACATTTACTTTCTACTTGAGCCCTTGGCATAAACTCCTCATTTTTCCCCGCCCTCATGAACCCGTGATGATTTATAATTTATTATTATTTTGTCATATCTTACACTGTCTGATGTCTCCCTTCACCCTCTTTTCTGTTGTCCATCCCCCACCGAGGAGGTTACATGTAGATCCTTGTAATCGGTTCCCCCTTTCTACCTCACCTTCCCTCCACCCTCCCGGTATCATCACTCTTACCACTGGAGAGATCATCTGTCCTGGATTCCCTGTGTTTCCGGTTCCTATCTGTACCAATGTACATCCTCTAGTCTAACCGTTTTGGGAAAGTAGAATTGGGATCATGATAGTGGGGGGGTGGAGGAAGCATTTAAAAGCTAGAGGAAAGTTGTATGTTTCATCTTTGCTACACTGCACCCTGACTGGCTCGTCTCCTCCCTGCGACCCTTCTGTAAGGGGATGTCCAGTTGCCTACAGATGGGCATTGGGACCCCAATCTGCACTCACCCTCTTTCACAATGATATGATTTATTGTTCTTTGATTCCTGATACCTGATCCCTTCGACACCTCGTGGTCACACAGGCTGGTGTGTTTCTTCCATGTGGTAAACCTCAGCTTTTAAAAAAGTAACCTATATATGTTTATTTCATTGACAGTTACTTGTCCAGCAAGCATTTGTTGAGTGCTTATTGTGTGTCAGACTCAGAAATATATGCTTTTACATATCTACATATTTTTATTTCCTATGCCAATTTCATGAGTTAGAATTATCATCTGTATTTTATAGATTAGGAAACTGAGGCACAGGGAGCTAAAGTTATTTGTCTCAGGTCACATTGCTGGTAAAATTCAAAATCCACATTTTATTCCCCAGAGCTACCTTTTCCCCATCAGTGTCACAGCTGTCTCACCAGTGGAGTGGTGGAGACTGAGCTGTGAACTGTCCAAATCTCAGAAAAGGTATGTACCCCTGTCTATCAGATGAAAAATTGCAGTGGTTTAATTTTTCCCACCTATTTATTTAATGTCAGAAGAAATTGATTCAATATAGACAAAGGGTGATGCTTGGGGCATTTCTTATATACATATATATGTGCATATATATACATATACATATACATATATATAAAGCAAGTGTTTTCCTTAAATAGGATACACTGAAAAAAAATCTCCCTAATGTCAGCAGAAAGAAAAAATGCTTGCTATTGCCACTATTACTTAACATTTTCCAAAATCAGAAACCCAAATCACTGACTCCTAGTGACTCTATGGAACAGGATAGAAAGCCTCATCTTTTGCCCATGGAGCAACTGGTGGTTTCAAACTTATGACCTTGTGGTTAGGAGCCTCATTCATAAAAATTATACCAGTAGGGTTCCAAATTAGAGTAAATTAATATTATAAAAATTGGAAAGGAAGAGACAAAACCATCTTTATTTACAAATAATTATCTTATACCTGAAAATCTGAGAATCCCAAGAGTCTAATGAACTACCACAAACGTTAAAGTGTGCATAGCGCACTCACAAAATATAAAATTAGTATAGAAAAATTAATACTAGTCGTATATGCAAACAACTACTTGTTAGAAGATACAATGAAAGAAAACTAAAAAGCTCACTGCCCTCAAATTGATGCCAACCCGTAGCGACTCTATAGGACAGGGTCGACTTGCCCCTGCGGACTCTTTTTTTTTTTTGGGATTTTGAGTATAGTTTATTATTTATTTATTTTTTTTCTTTTTTCTTTTTTAACATTTTATTAGGGGCTCATACAACTGTTATCCCAATCCATACACGCATCAATTGTGTAAAGCGCATTTGTACATCGTTTCTCAAAACTTTTTCTCTCCGTTTAAACCCCCGACGTTAGGTTCTCATTTTCCCCCTCCCTCCCCGCTCCCCCCTCCCGCATGAGCCCTTGATAGTTTATAAATGGGTATTTTGTCATATATTGCCCTGTCCGACGTCTCCCTTCATCCACTTTTCGGTTGTCTGTCCCCCAGGGAGGAGGTCACACACAGTTCCATGTAATCGGTTCCCTCTTTCCTACCCATTCTCCCTTTACCCTCCCTGTTTTGCCACTCACACCACTGGTCCTATAGGGCTCATCCGTCCTGGATTCCCTGTATTTTCAGTTCCTATCTGTACCAGTGTACCTCCTCTGGTCTAGCCAGTCTTGCAAGATAGAATTCGAGTCATGGTAGTGGGAGCGGGGAGGAAACCTTTAGGAACTAGAGGAAGACTGTATTTCTCATCATTGTTACATCGGACTTTAGTAACTCTTTACAAGAGTAGAAAGCCCCATCTTTATGCAGATAAAGCAGAGCGGTTGGTGGTTTTGAACAGCTGGCCTTGCTGATCACAGCCCAACACATAGCCTCCATGCCACCAGGGCTCCTAATGGGAGAGAAGACCTTCATTTACAAAAATAGCCAAAAAGATGAAAGACCTAGAAGTGAATTTACAAGAAATGCACAAAACCTAAATGCAACCATGAGACATAATATCTCTTCTGATGAGAGGTGATAAGAAGTTGTTATTGTTTGCCGCCAAATTGATTGCACCTCATAGTGACCCTTATGGGATAAGGTAGAACTGTCCCCTAACCAACTGGCTTTCAGTGTGCCATCTAGCACTTAACTATTTCTCTGCCAAGACACCTTTAATATGAAGCAGAATCATATATGAAATAGTCTTATGAAAAAAAGTTGCATGAGAACCTTACCAGGATTTTATAGCTATCTTCCATTTATAAGAAATACGGGGAAGTGAAGAACAAATTAACACCACAATGAAAGAAACAGACCAATGTATAGCATGAGATATTTTCACAGTAAAATTGGCCCAGTTTCTTCAGCAAACCAAGGACCTAAGAATAGGAAAGGGATCCTGCTGTGGATTAAAAGGCTATATATAATAATCAAATGCAATGTGTGGGGATTGTTTGGATCCTGATATAAACCAACATTCGGAGGCAATAGGGGATATTTGAATATGGACTAGATTGTTTGATAGTTGCACACATACTTAAATTTGCATCCTATGTAGTTAGGAGGCCAAATGACATGGCATCTAGGACTTGGTTTAAAATCATTCAAGGAGTAGAGAGTGAGGAAAGAAATTTGGGAAAATATCTTAATGCTATTTAACCTTGTTCCATGATTAGGAAGACTCACCATCAGAAAATGTCGATTATTCCTAAGTAAATTTATAATTTCTTTATTAAATACTTTTTGTGGGGGCTCTTACATCTCCCATCGCAATCCATACATTCATCCATTGTGTCAAGCACATTTGTACATATGCTGCCATCATTGTTTTCAAAGCATTCTACTTGAGCCCCTGATATCAGCTCCCCATTTCTTCTCCCTCTCCTTCCCGCCCTCCCTCCCTCCCTCCCTCCCTCCCTCCCTCATGAACCCTTGATAAGTTATAGATTATTATTTTTATATCTTACATCACCCTCTGTCGCCCTTCACCCACTTTCTGTTGTTAGTCCCTTGGGAGGGGGTTATAGTTTGATCCTTGTGATTGATTGCCCCTTTCTCCCCTCACCCCCTGGTATCTCTATTCTCTTTGTTGGCCCGGAGGGGTTGATCTATCCTGGAGTCCCTGTGTTGCAGGCTCTTATCTGGAGCAGTGTGCATGTTTGGTCTAATTTGATTTGTAAGGTGAAATTGAGGTCATGACAGTGGGGTGGTTGGGGAGGAAGCATTAAAGAACTACAGGAAAGTTGTGTGTTTCATTGGTGCTATATTGCACCCTGATTGGATCATCTCTTTCTTGTGACCCAGACTTTGGGTCTCCACTCCATGAAACACCACCCCCGTTCACATTGGGTATGATTTTGTTCTGGGTCTTATGTGCCTGATACCAGATCCCATTAACACCTCATGATCACACAGGCTCGTGTGCTTCTTCCATGTAGGCTTTGTAGCTTGTCAGCTAGATGGCTGCTTGTATGTCTTCAAGCCTTGAAGACCCCAGACACTATACCTTTTGATAGTTGGGCACCATCAGCTTTCTTCACCTCATTTGCTTATGCACCCATTTGGTCTTCAGTGATCGATCATGTCGGGAAGGTGAGCATCACAGAATGCCGGATTATTAGAACAAAGTGTTCTTGTGTTGAGGGAGTGCTTGAGTCGAGGTCCAATGTCCATATGCAACCTTAATTCTTAACATATAAATATAAGTACATAGATCTATTCACCTTTCATTATATACAAATCTATTTACATATGTACATGCCTGTATTTAGGCCTCTATAAATGTCCTTTGCCTCCTGGTTCTTTCCTCGATTTCCTTTTACTTCCCTCTTTTCCCACTATCATGCTCAGCCTTAATTCGGGTTTAGTAATTCCTCGCTGCTACATTGCCCTTGTAAATTTATAATTTAGAACATGGCCCAATAAATATATCAACAGTATTTTTCTGGAGCTAAATAAATGTACACAGAAAAAATAACTAAACGAGAATTGTCAGAAAAACAAGAAAACCATGACAGGGAGCAAATTTGCTAGATATTAAAATAAACTCTAGAGCTTCACAAATTAAAACCTTATAATACTTGTGCATGAATTGAATCAAATAAAACTCTAAAAATAGACCCAAACACATACAGCCGTGTAGTATCTGATAAAAGACAACTTCTTGAACCGGGGGATATTGGGACAGCTGGAAGCCATTTGAAAAAAGATAAAATTGACTCCATACATTCACTTAGAACCCAAATAGATCAAGGATTTACTTTTCTTCAAAAATTGCATGATACAAGTACTAAAATAAAATTTAGAAATGAGGCAGCCAATCATGTAAAATTTGAAGACTGGAAATATGTATCCCTTCCTCGCTCGGTCATGAGATTTATAGTGCAATACGATACCAACTCTAGTATTATGCTCCTGTGGAATCGAACAAAACCCTAGAGGTTATAAATGCTTTCCCCCCCTTTTTTTCATTTTCCTTTGAAGAAATGAACCGAACTGAAGAGAGTCCTGCTGGCTTTGACATTGGCCGGAAAAGAAACTGCTCAGACGCTATTGATGCCTTTGGGTGTGCATCACTTCAAGCAAACAGAAGTGTGCCCCGCTGAGGGTGGGGTGCCTGGGTGGGGGTGGGGGTATCGGCGCGCACTGCTTCCAGCTGAGAGTGAAATTCTTGAGAAAACCCCTTTCCTGTCACAGTACCCACAGCACTCTGAGCCTGCTCACAGCCCAGCGACCTCTCCGAGAATGCTGCATTTAAAAGTGCAGTTTTTGGATGATTCCCAGAAGATTTTTGTGGTTGATGTAAGTGGAACTCACATCGCTATGATTCCTTTATTATTCATTCAATAATGGTCATTTGTGGACAGCCCATTAGCTGGTGGTATTATGTCTTCTTTAGGACCAAATGGAGGGCTGTGGTTTTAGCTTTGGAAAAAGAAATCTGTCTTCAACATCACGTTGGAGCTTATGTTTTCCTATGAACCTTTCTTCTAGAACCGGTTCGCTTTTCTCAAGGGAAAACAAAAGTAACGTTTGAAGATATGCTGAATACTGGTAAAGAGTGAACGTAGCAAGAGCTTAGCTTTTCTGCCCTATAGGGGATTATTGTTCATTGAAAGTATTTGTCTATGAATCGCACCCCACGAAGATTTGTGGGAGAAAACTGTGGCTCGGAGGGAAAGGAGGGGGGGAAAGGACTACTTTTCTGAAGAAAATGGATGGGCTGAGGGGCAGAATTCTGCATTGTAAGGAGAACTTCAGACAGTAATGACAAGTATGAAAGGGGGAAAATCAGATAAGAGACCATTTAGTTTGATTTAGTGCTTATAGTTCAGGGTTCTTAATATAATTCCACGCTACAAGATGATTGCGTACAATTATACCTCATCTCTTCAAGAAAGAACAAATGTATTAAGCACATCATTTGGGGCTTCATCTTCCAGTATCTTTAAAGATATGTACATTTTGATGTCAGGGTTTATGTATGAGCACTTTGAGATGTTCTACGGTTTTATAGGAACAAACAACGCTATTTGCTCGGATATTTACCTTATCTTCTGACAAAGAATAAATAGTTCATTTTCTTTGAAATGCATATAAAATGTTGGCTGCTTTTTTTTTTTTGCACATAAACTGACAACCACTGGGGCTCCTCTTGATGCTGGGTGTGTGGACAACCCATTTTTCAAATGAGTGTTTCATTTTGATTTGAATCATGTGCTTTGGGGGGATGGCTTCATGGCTTTGGCTGTTGTTTTGCTCCATCTTCCTTTCATTTTTGTGTGCAAAAGAACTTTCTAGGTCCACGGACCTGAATGTTTTGTTTTTGTAGCAAATAGCTTCCATTAGAGGTATGAAGCACTTCCTATTCTTTCTCAGAACTATATGTACGGGGAGGAAAATATCTTTTGAGTAGTGTATCCATTTGCAAGCTGGTAGTGTACGCTTCCAGGGCTCCAGTACCTGAATTAGTGAGCTGGGGATTCAAAAGACATTGCCCTAGGCTAGGTTCTTAATAGATATTACAAGCACCTCAAAGAGAAATCGTTGACAAAACGTGACAGACGAGCTTTCTGAAAGTGCAGTTCAAATTCAGACCCCATGACATGGGGGCGGGGGGTGGGGGGGTGGGGGGGCGATGGGAAGGGAACAGTACCAGAGGTTTAAACAATTCACCTTCTGAGAGGCTGACTCGAGCAACTTCAAGCCAGTGTGATTTGGCTTCAAGTTAGATTGTCTCTTTCCAGCTGCAACCCATTGTGTTCCGTAGGAAGATAATGGGAGAGATTTGATACCCAGCAATTCGGGTGTCAAAGCATCTGATCTCTTTTTGCACCGTGGAAGGCTAGGCTGTAAGTAGCAATCCCATGTTACTGAGAGTAGCAATAGCTGCAGTCATCCAACACGGTCTCTCCTAAACAATTAAAGGCTGCTGCTGCTGCTGGTGATAACAGTAGTAGTCATGGTGAACTTTGACCTTTACAAAGCAATGTCACATTCATTATTCATTTGATCTTCCATCCCAACCTGTGAGTGAGAGTGGAGAAAAGATTAAGTCCCCCTTTTTCAAAAGAAGAGATAAGGACTCAGGGAGGTTAAGTGGCGGCTCAGGATCATACAACAGGGCAATGCCTTTCAATTCAGACCTCGCCGCAGTACACCAGGTTCACTTGCAATCAGAGAACTCCTGTATACAGGCTTCTAGTGCTTTGCAATCTTGCTCACCAGCCTTATGTAATTCTTATTGTCCTCTCAGGGAATATCATCATAGCCTGTAGTGAGCCTTCGATAGCGGTTGGTGGATCACTGTCTTCTGACCCATGGGTTGGTGCGAAAGCAGACCCTAGAGGTCAGCGAGAACATAAGGAGATCCAAAAGCTTGAAAAGCAACCGAAAGAATGGCCTCTTTTGTTAGTGCTAACATCCTCAATGGAAGAAAGGGACGCTCGCTCTTAACCATCACGAAGGGGCTTCATTCCTAACTACAGGAAGCCTCAGAGGAGGGCTTTTCCTACCCAACTTGCCAACGTTCCAAATGCATGGATCAGCCTGAGCGAGAACTATTCCTCAAGATAAGATTCCTGAAAATAATGGGATGCATGGAGGAATAATCGTGAGCTCTTGGGCACTGCGGTTCACCTTCCAGAAAGTGCAGCTGTAGACAATGGAAAAGGACACACAATCAGACAAAGCGATGTCACTTGGAGAAGGTTAATTGACATCCAGAACACTTCTCTCCCCCTCCTGTGCAGTTGCATTATCTGGTTGAATTTGCCAACGTCCAAGACCTAGCTCAGGCCTAGAGACTCCAAAGTCTTCTTTGTCAGCACTTTACAAACACCAGAGGTCAGAGGTTGATATTGAAAGTCAGCAGGCCGGTTACACTACCCTAAAGTGGGGGATACGGAGGCTTTCTCATCGATCACATCCTATGCCAAACAGTGTCAGAATCTAACGAGGCTAACAAATGACATATTTGAGCCGATTATTTTATGGTCAATGATGCATTGATTCCTACCAAGGCCCTGTCATGGAAATCTTTTAGTCATTCATTCATTCATTCATTCAGTCAGTCAGTCAGTCAACAATTCATTGATCAATTTCTATGAAGTTGATCCCAACTCATGGTGTCTCCATTTACATCAGAGCAGTACTGTGTACTCAGTAGGTATTTTAATGGCTGTTATTTTTGAAGTAGATCCTCAGAACTTCCTTCTGATATGTCTCTGGCTAGACTCAAACCCCCAAACTTTTGGTTAGCAGCAAGGGACATTAACCATTTGTACCAACCAAGGACACTAACAGATGGTTATTGAGGATCCAATAGATTCCAGGCTCTGCTTGGGTACAGCACATGCTATTAGATGTTCTTGAGCAAGGGCATACTCTAGGCTGCTCGGTGCTGGTTTAAGAGATTCCTTTGGTGAAACCCTTTGTGATTGACATATTCTGCCTTGGATTTGTTAATACGTTCTATTAGCTTACGGAGAAGAGGAGCTGGCACCAGGGCCATGCTGCTATTCAGAAGTTGCTATGGGTACATAGGGATCCCTGAGTGATGCTAACAGGTCCTTTGGCACTTAGGTCCTTTCATCAAGTTTAGAGGTTGGAGTTTACCCAGAGGTGCTTCAGAAGAAAGGCCTGATGATCTACTTCTGAAAAATCTGCCATCGGAAACCTGGATGTGAGGGGTACATTTGGTACTTCGGAATTGCTGGCATAGTCCTACAAAAGTGTAATCCAGGGAAGAAAATTAATTTGGTGAATATCTCACCTTGCTTTTGAAGCTCTCATGTCTATTTCATGAAACTCAACATTGCCAAATATCAATAGCGTCACAGTTTTTGCTTAGATAATCCAGGGGGACTCTGTAGAACAATGGTAGTGGGCAGGCAGGAGGAGGAGTAAAGGAAGGTGAAGGTGTAAGCATTAACTTCAAGGTTGGAACGACCCAAATGACCTTCACCAGCCGAACAGCAACTCAAATATCCATGGGAACAGGATTCAGTTGAATACATAAATGAATTACTAATGTTTGCTACAGTATGACTGAACCTTGAAAATATCATGCGAAGTGAAATAAGCCAGACACAAAACGTCAGCATATTGCATGATCTCATTCATACGAAATACCCGGAGTAGGTAAATTCATAGAGACAGAAAGCCAGCAACTAGGGAGAGAAGAGAGTGGGGCTGGGGGAGTGGGGGCTGACTGCTCATGGGTACAAGGTTTTCTGTAGGGGTAATGGGAAGGGTTGGGGACTTGATAGAGATGGCAGCTGCATTATGAATGACCTAAATACCACTGAAGTGTACTCATGACAATGGTTAATCCCCCCCATTACAATATCACTGAAGTTTTTAGTATATTCCTATAGGTCTGTGCATATCCATATGTTCTTCCTGTTTTAATCTTTACTGTAATGTGGGGAAAAGTTGACAGAGCAAAGTTATTTTCCATTTAACAATTTAGACCCGTTTGGATTCATGACATCATTGCAGTCTGCATGCTATGAAAGCACTCTTCTCACTTCCTCCTTGCGTTGACCCTCCCATTTGTCCTTCTTGCCCATCCTTTCTGGGCTTTGCAGCTTTATCCCTGGGCAAAGGTGGCTCATTGGACCTCCTAAGGTTGACAGTGCTAGAGTGGTTGCACCTCCTTCGTGCTACGATTCCCATTTTAGGCCTGTGTATTGTTTGGCTGAAAGGTGAGCAATGAGGTTGGCTTATATGGTTAAAGAATGACTAAGGACCATAGTCTCTGTGTTTCCACCAGTCTCTATCAAACATGTAAGACTGATATACATTTTTACAATGATTTTGATTTTTTTCTCACCTTCTATCCAGGACCTCCATTTGCAATACCTTATAAAGAGGCAACTATGGAAGTCAGGCACCTTCTAGTTCTTCTGGTCTCAAGGTTGTGGAGGCTGGGATTTATATGGCCCATTAGACCTCTTGGAGTAATTGTTTCAATGCATCTTTGATTTTCTAGACTCTTGACTGCTCTGGAGGAGGAGAGACTCATAGTTGCACCTTAGAGGTTGCACATGAGATTTTAAGACCCACTTCTTACTCACCAAAGTAGGATGTAGAATAGGCCACTGTGGACTATGTGTACTTAATTACACCAATTGCCTTTGGTGTCCCCAAGGCTACGGTCCTGAACCCTAGGCCCAGTGACTCATTTCCTCAAGGAGTTAGCTATGTCTAAGAAGCTGTCCTGACTTTGCTCCCTCTATGCTCTACTTCTTCGTAGATATATTTTCAGCCCATATAGATACATATATAGAAATATTCTCTGTCAAACACATCTATGTGTATGGATGTAGTCCCAATTACCTTCGCACTTCTGTTCAGCTTGGATGTCTAGCTATGTATCCACTTGTCCATTATTGTGATTACTGCGTTGTGTATGCAATACTATTTACTTTTGTTCCCTGTAATGCTTGTGCCCAAGTGTCTTACTCGATGCCTCGGTGCTCGCACGGAAGCATTAGACTGCTGGTCTGAACCGCCTCAGGAGAAAGATGATCCTACCTGCTCCCGTAAAACATTGCTATGAGTCACAATCAACCTGATGGCAGTCGGCTTGCTTTCGGCTGCGTTTCACCCAAGGTAACATGGGTCTGCCCTCTAGCTAATGATGTCCTTTTCCTTCCCCTTCCACCCCTGGTGACCTATCCCCAGAAGCCAAATATTGTGTCAGAACACGTCAAGGAAAGGGTTACTCATGGGAAGAAAGATTCTTTGAAGGTCTGCTCTGACGGGCACGCCTGAGCAGAGCTGCGGTGAACATCTTAGAAAAGGGATTCTGCCTTCTAACGAGTTGTTTATTCCAGCGTTAGGGAGAGGGCTTTTCCAAACACTAATCCCACCACCACATTTGAAAAAATTCCCCCAATGCCCCTTGTACCTCCTACAGTTTTGATTTGGTGGGAACATGGTGGAAGGGGAGACTAGCTGGTGTTTGTGACAATCCAAGTTCGTAGTCGCTTTGAAGATTTCTGGAGCCTAAGGTCAAAAGAAGGGGCTGATCACCCTGATGAAGAGATCCCTGAAGTTATGGGTGCTACAGCAAAGTATGATGAAAAACTAGATCGTGCCCAGATATCAGAAACAGCAGCTTCTGGGATCTTAAAGACTTGGTTTCAAAGAAGCAGCTATCCTCGCTCGTGAGGTGTCAATTAAATCCGCATGAAAGAAGCACACCAGCCTGTGTGATCCCAGGATCATAAATAATATAATCCAAATCTAAAGGAGTTTAAATGTAGACGCTGGTTTGCAGAAAACTATGGGTGCCAGTGGAAGCCCCAAGTCCAGTTGAGGGTTCCACACATGGATTAAGCCTCCTGTGAATTCCCCCTGACAATAATTGAGGGCTCTGAATACCGCTGTTATCCGACAGAGAGCATTATTAAGTTGATCGTGGCAGATGTAATTAGGTTCAAGAGTAATAGCAAAACAAACAAACAAACAAAAGAGTAATAGCTTATCAATCGAACTCCATTTAGACCCAGTTTAAAACTGTGTTCTTTTAAAAAATAGTGAAGGAGAAATACATGCGGCTGCAGCCCTTGGTGAGTCCCCTCTGACCATGGGCCAGGGATGTATGTGAATAGCCCTGCTCTCTGCGCAGAGTTCATTGGACAGTGGATCGTTACAGATGCAATCTCAAATTTAGATTAAAATTTAGCACCCTATCAATTGATCTCCCTTATTATCCATTCAAACTTATTCTCATTTCTATTATTTTCTGCTTTCTTTTGGATTGAGGTTTTTCTCTCTTTTAGTTTGTTATTCATGTTAGTTTTCTTTTTACAAAATATTTTTGTCGGTATATGCAATCCAACATAGGCAAATCAATAGAGACAGTAACTGGATTAATGGTGGGAAGGTTGGTGGTAAGTGGGGAACCCATAATGAGGAGTACAAGAATGAAGAAAATGTTCTGAAATTGCTTGTGTTCATGATTGTCCAACTCTTCTTGATGTGATTGAACTATCAAATTGTGTGATATGTGAATTATGTGCCAATAAAACTGTTAAAAAATAAATTCGGGGCTGAAACATCTCTAACGTTTACCGAATTGTTAAATAATCATATTGGCCAGTGCAAGGGGTACCCAGGGCTTTTTTCACTGAGAAGACACCACACGTTTGCTTGGCTGCTTCCTCTGAGAGCCCACCATAGAGCCCCGGTCTCTTCCACCAAAAGAGGTAGATACTATATATACTCATGTATAACCGAGTTTTTCAGCACATTTTTAATGCAGTTTTGTGGTAAAAATAGGTGCCTCGGCTGATACCTGAGTATGTGTGGTAAATGCCAGGGCTAATCATTATTTCAGCTAAGTAGGAAAGGAAAACATTGTCCATGGATTTGCCAACAGTAGGAGTATTTTTACCCCTGGAGGGTTTGTCCAGGAGCTGACTTTTCCAATTAATAGCGAGAAACGTTTTGTCAGGAGATAAATGTATAATCTTTCTCCCTTTTATGAAACAATGCTCTCACAACTCCAGTGGGATCAACTAGTCTTGGAGGAGTAGAAAATACCTGGATTTGGAACTAACAAGATGACACCACTTTAGTTGTGTAATCTTGGGGCAGTCACTCACTCCCTAGCTCCTAGAGAGCTTGTGAGGAGTAATACAAATGCGATCAAGTATATTTTGAATCCTATAGATTTAGCTTTAAGTCTGACTCTCTCATTTACAAGCCATGTGGTCTTGGACCCGTCACTTAACCTCTGTCAGAGAATCTTAGTTCTGTCCCCTCTAAAAGCCTGAACTTGGACTATGTGGAAGACTTCCCAAAGAATAAACTAATTTAATGGTTGAGGAGGAGCTAAGCTGGTGAAGAATGGGAGCTATGGTGTGGGGGAAGTACAGTGGCCTAAACTTTTATTTTATGAAAACGAATTCCACCTTTTCAGAGAACCAAAAAAGGGCAATCCGAGTGAAAGGTGGAGTGTTGGAAGGAAGGCGGGTAGTATCTGGAAATGAGACTGAAGAAGAGATAGGCCACCGCTCGATCATTCAGGTCATGTATACTATCTGTGAGTCTCTAGATGGCACACATGGTTTGTGCTCATCTAAGGATTCAGATGTTGGCAGTTCAAATTCACCCAAAGCACCTTGGAAGAAAAGCCTGGCAGTCTACTTCCTTTAAGATCACAGTCAAGAAAATCCTATGGAGTTCAACTCTACTCTCTAACACAGCAGTTCTCAACCCCCTTTGGGGGTCAAACGACCCTTTCACAGGGGTCACCCGATTCATAACAGTAGCAAAATGACAGTGATGAAGTAGCAATGAAAATACTTTGATGGAGGGGGGCTGTCACCCCAACATGAGGAACTGTGTGAAAGGGTCACAGCATAAGGAAGGTTTAGAACCACTGTTCTAATACCTGGGAATGTTGTGAGTTAGAATTGACTGAATGGCAACTGATTTTTTTTAATATTAAAAATGATACTCTATATAACTGCCCTGAAGTCAATTCCAACTCATGGCCACCCAGTAGGACCGAGTAGAGCTGGAGCCGAAAGCCTCATCTTTCTTCCACTGAGCAGCTGATGGGTTAGAACTGCCAACTTGGTGGTTTGCAGCCCCACATGTGATCCACCACACCCCCAGGGCACCTATATATGAAGATATGTGAGTTTTTTCCTAAAATTAACAGAGAACCCTTTAAAGGTGTAAGCAGCCCAACGTGAGGGGCCTTAGCACTGTTGCATTCATTTATTTGCTCTACCAATATTGAATGAAATAAATGTTCGAAGTGTATGCAATGTCAGGTAGAATAACAGCAAGTTCAGTAGCTCCAATTTTAGATAGTCAAGTTACACAATGTAGGCTTGGTGTGTAACCTCTCTGTGCTTCCAGGGTTCTTATGTGTAAAATGGGGATAATATTAGCACTTCCTCTGTACGGTTGTTAGTACCAGGAAGTTCGATTCCTCTCAGGGGCACCTGGGAAGAAAGACCTGGAGATACGGTTATTACAAAGGTTAGATGATTTAATAGATAGAAAGCAGAACTGTGCCAGGCACATCATACCAATAAATCAGTTGCCAATAAGTCAATTAATGGAGACAAGATAATTTTCATAGGCTTTTCAATGGGTGATTTTATTCATTTGTTATTTGGGGGAAGGAGATCAACAGGCCTTTATTTGAAGATGTTTTGGGTTTGCAGCCAAGCATGCTAACCATCCTGCCACCCGGACCCACACGAAGTGCTAGAGAAGGACTTGCTACACTTGATGCCATATTGGCATTCAGCTCCAGTTATGTCCAAGCATCAGCATTTGAAGCCAGCAAGGCCTGCAATATTATTTTTAGCTCAATTGTATAGACGTGTAAACCGAGGCTTGGAGGTTTGGCTTATCCAAGGTCATCTTGCTATTGACATGAGTGGTGTAAGCTGAGCGTTACGCCCTAGTCTGTTTAGCTTCAAACCCGTAGCTTGTCATTGGCTAGGCAATAGCCTCGTGACTCAGGGCCGATTCCCCAGCGAAAGCAAAGTTTCCTGCTTTCCATTGTTCGCCGGCAGCCTGCCGCGAACTGGGTACTCAATCAATGTTGGTTGACACACTGACACCCCCCCCCCCACTCCCCATGCCCGGACAAGAAATTCCAAGTGGAGGAGCTTCCAAACCCTGTCCAAAAAAAAAATCATCCTGGCACCCTAAGATCTTTGCCCAGCCAGAGTGGGCTGTCTCTTAGCCAAGAATGCATGTGTCAGGGCAGGGCCCGTACTGCCGGAGGACTGCCTTGGTGCAAACGGCTGCTGTTTGTTCTGCCCCTAATAGGGTCCTCGATTTGCAGAAAACATTGAACTGAAAAAGAAAGTGCCCGGGCCAGACTGGGCCACAGTGGGCCAAGTGCTGTTTGGGTGCTGCCTACCCCCACGCCCTGGGGCCAAGTGGCCCTTCTGATGCTCAGGGGGAGTTTGAGGGGTCTGATCTCAAGCCTTCCCATCCCTGCCCTGCCCCCCTTTCTCGCAATCCCCACAGCTGCAAAGAAGAGGGAATGGGCAGCAGAACCCCGGAAGATGCGAGGCCCTGAGAGAGGAGGCAGGGGAGCTGGCTCTGGAGCTGGGTGGGTGGCCTTGGGGTGTTTGTTCAAGTCTGCACTCGTGGGAATCTTTATGAAGAGTTTTAGTGCGTTGGGGCCTTGCCACCCCCTTCACCTTTCATCACAGTGCAGGCCCTGCCAGCTGCCGT
>NW_022103917.1:13036796-13053189 GCF_000313985.2 Echinops telfairi
GTGGAGGCTCCCTTCCCTGCAGCTAGAGCTCTGGCAAAGCTTCTTTCCCAGTGAAACTTGCTAAAGGGCAAGATTCCTTGGAATTCTATAGGAGTTTCTCTCTTTTTAAACATTAGATGCAGCCTGTGCATCTGCGTCAGTGTGTGACCTGTCACAAAACACAAATAGGTCACAACACTACAGAGTTTCGCCTGAAGTGGGCTTTTATGACAAAGGAATTGTCAACTGGGCTGGAGAGGGTGACAAGTCAGTGCAAGGCTTGAGGGGCAGAACCACCTCGAGGTGGTTGGACCGACCCAGTCATTTCCTAAAAGGAGCCGGAGCCTGCCATCCCAGCACCCGCGAACTGTGCTGGCCGGGGTGAGACTCCGTGCCGCGAAGCAGCTTTCTGACAGACTGTCAGACTGGAAACATTCTGCTAGACCAGTTCTACTGGAGTGATCCGGGAACCACCCTTCACAGTTCATTTGCACCCCAAGAGGCATTGCAGATACGTCTGATGAGGTGCTTGGGTAGGGCACCTTGGGGAAGAAAAAGGAGAGACTTGCAAAGCTGAGGAAGAATGGAAGGAGCCAGGCCTCGGGGATGGGGTGGGGTGGGGGTGGGGAGGGGACGCACTGTTCTGGGGCCTGTGGAAATCCCCGATGTTCCAAATCCAGCTGCTGTGACAAAGCTGCAATGATCAGCTGCACAGAGTCTGTTGCCAGCCCCTAGGCTTCAGTCCCTCCTGTCCCCGGCACTCCATCCCTCTGGCTCTTCTGCTCTCAAGGCGTGGGCTCAGAGTGGGTTGGTTCATCTGGGGAAGCTGACCCCAGGCTCTGGAAGAGCTGAAGCAAGCCTCCTCCTCTCACCATGTCACCTCACCTATACTCTGTAGGGCTTAACTGTTTGAGACAAGAGGGTCTTTGTCCTCTGGGGTTCCCTCTGCAATGGTGAAATCCACCTTTCAACGGACTGAAGCCCAGAACTCCACACTGGGACCTTCCGGAATGGTTGCAAGAGATCTGTCACGAAGTTACTGCCAATTGCCTTTTTATATTCTCAGATAGCATTTCCGGACCTAACTATGTTGCAGGCATTTCCACTGACGGGACTGCGGGCGATGGTGGGTTAATACGTGGGCGGACTAGGTGCTATCAGGTTCCTTCCTGCCTTCCTCGTGGTTTCCAGACACCGCCCTGGGTAGTGAGGACGCAAAGGTAAATAAGAAGCATCCTCAGTGTCCAGGAGCTCACAGTTGAGTAAAAGAACCCGAAATGTATGGGTAGGTACATTACAGTGTCACGCTGTTTACACCTGTCAGCTTCTCATGGTGTGAGGATTTGCCTGTTGCTACTGTGCTAGGAGCTAGGAAGCTATGACAACTGGTATTTCACAGGCCAGCAGGGTCACCCAGGGGGGACAGGTTTCAAACAGAACTACTAGACTGAGACTAGGAAGAAAGGCGAGGGGAGCTGCAGTCCGGTGTCCCATATGGGGCGAGAAGGTGCGTCCTCTCGTTGGAAAGCCATCACAGAGTACCCACAACAATGAACTTGAGTAGACCAATGATCAAGAAGATGGCGCAGGACTGGATAACATTCCATTCTGTTATCTGTAAGGTCTCTATTCATCAGAGCCAACTAGCAGCAGCAGTAGCAAAACCAACAATAACAGCAAGGTCCTTAGATGGTCTCTTGATGGGTGAGATAATGAGCACTTTACTTCTGGCCCACTTTTCCCACCTTGATTTTAAAATGTGAACACATGGGGTTTGGGAGTAAGAGGAAAAACAGACAGACAGTAAAAGAGACTTCTTCAAGCAGCAGAAGAAAGCTTGCTAGATGAGGCTCATTTCCTGCATATGCAACCAGAATAAGGGCTTCTTCCTAAAAGACCAGGGCTGGCCTTTTCACGATGCTCACACACACAGCATGTGCTCTGAGAAGGTTTTAGGCCCTGTCTCCCAAGAGCAGCTTCATTGTCCATGAGCCCTCAGGATTGCGTAATTCCTTTGCAAATGAAATAGCCATGATACTAACTGATACATATTATAGGACCGTTTCTTCTCTGTCAAACCTGGTTTTATAAGTGTTATCCCGTTGAGATAATCAATGAAGGGTTGTCATGTGTCCTTGAGTTGATTCTGCTGCCTAGCAACACGATCCCAACTTTGCAGGACACATTCAGACTGCCTCTCGGGGCTTCCTGGACTGTAAGGTATACAGCAGCAGATTGCCCGATCTTTCTGCCCCGGTGAGTTTGAACTCTGATCTTTAAGTTAGTAGCCAAGCGCTCAAGCATTGTGCCATCAGGGCTTCTTCCTAATGAAGTAGGTGCCATCCATGCTGTCACTTGACATATAAGAAAACTGCGGAGAAAGGAAGGAACTGGGCCAATGTCACTGAGCTAATAAGTGGTAGAAATAACTGAAGACTCCATGCTCTTGGCCACTGTATTCTCTCTTTGAAGTTTGTTGTGCTTCAAGAGCCACTGTGTGGTAATGTCGTTATTTGGGTATGTCACAGTTGAAGCAGATTCCTCCTGGGTATGTTGGCGGTGGGTGAAAGAAAACAGGGTCCGCAGTTCGGAGTAAACACTGACCTGCAGGGAGCTTTCATGAGTAGATGGACAATGGATTTAGTTCCGAGAAATAGGCAGGTTGGAAAGTGTAGCTGTGTAAATTCTGGGAATTGTATCAAGCAGAAAAGGAGAGGCTCAGTGGATGAGCTCAAGATTCTAGTGAATTCTGGTAATTCTGCCAAGGCCAGGGCTGTCTGCTATATAGCTAAGCTAGCACTTACCCTGAAAGAGTAATTGCTCACTAGATACTGCTGAATAGATGAAAGAAAGCAAGCATTCTGTTCTTGCTTTCAGTAACCAAGCAACTAACCCCGGCTCTGATGCATTAGCTGATAAAATATCACTTGAAAAGATATTCTAAGGTCCTGGGTGGTGCCGTGGGCTACGCATTGAATGGCTAACGACAAGGTCAGTTGTTCAAACCTACCAGTTGCTTCATGCTGGAAAGATGAGGCTGTGTGATCCTGTGAAGATGTACAGTCTTAGAAGTCCAAAGCGGAAGCTCTCCTCTGCTCTGTAGGGCTGCTATGAGTCAGCATCAACCCTATGCTAGTGAGTGTGAGAACATTCTAAGAAGCCACATCTAGGAAGTCAGGAGAGCTGTGGACCTAGCATTTCATGGATTGCACTAGCAATTTTCCCTGGATCAGGTGTGCTTTAGGCTCTCCCAACAATGCACAGGTCATCTTTACTCCCTATAAGTCATATCTCTGTGGGTAGCGCTGTGAGCATTGATTATAGATGCACGCACGATGAAATCCTTGAGACTTCAATCTTTTCTCCACTGATCATGATGTTGGTTACCTATGGGTCCAGTCGTGAGGATGTTTGTTTTCTTAGCATTGAGTTGTAATGCACACTGAAAACTGAAATCCTTGATCTTTATCAGCAAGTACTTCAAGTCCTCCTCACTTTCAGCAAGCAAGGTTGTATCATCTGCCTATCACAGGGTGTTAATAAGCCTTCCTCCAATCCTGATGCCACTTTCTTCTTCATATCATCCAGTTTCTCTGGTTACTTGCTCAACAGACGGTATGAATAGTACAGTGAAAAGATACAACCCCGATGCACATCCTTACTAATTTTACATCCTGCTTACTTCCTGGCTCTGCTCCCCCCACGCCTCTTGATTCGTGTGCAGGTTCTGCAGGATTCCCACAGTTTGTTCTGGTCCGTATACTTGACTGCCTTGGCATAGTCTATAAAAAACAAGTAAACATCTTTCTGGTGTTCTCTGACAGTCTATGGATTAAAGCCTCCGAAACTGAGATAAGCAAATGTGAAATTCAGCATTCAGAGAAGAGGAATCATTTTGGGTTTGGATTTAAAAATAGCAATGAGTCAGCTTAACCAGATCCTTCTGCCCAAATAATTCTACGTAAGCAATTAAGAGAGGAAGGTGTTGGAAAAGTATTAGATGTGTGCAAATAATTTTAGGGCATGTCTCTTGGACACACAGATTGATGACATTACAAATCCTGAACACTGCTTCCCAGATCCTCCACTGTCTTAGTTATCTGTTACTGCTGTCGTTAGGTACCATCAAGTGGGTACCAACCCATCATGATCCTCTGACCAACAGAAGGAAACATTGCACAGTCCTGAGCCAGCCTCACAATTGTCCTTGTGCTTAAGTCACTGTGTCAATCCATCTCCAGGGGCCTTCCTCTTTTTTGCCGCACCTCTATTTTACCAGAGACTGGTCTCTTCTGATAATATGTTCAAAGTATGCCAGCCAAAGTCTTCGTTATCTAGGGGTGCTGTTACAGAAATAGTACAAGTAGATGAATTCTTTTCTCAAGACAGATTGGAAATTATTCCATAGTCCAGCAGTATTGTCCAATTTCTGCCACAATCAGTTTCAAAATATTTTCTACCTTCTTGAACTCCTCTCCCCTTTACCTCCCACAAGTGGATGACCCTAGCGAACAGAAATTTATTCTCTCACAGTCTCAGAGGCCAGGAGTCCAGATTCAGGGCGCCCTCTGTCTGCGGGGAAGGCTTTCTCACTTTCTAGGCTCTCAAGGAAAATCCTATCTCCTCTCAGAGGCTGTGATCGATTTTTGAAGTCTGATCTCAGCATCCCTTAGAGATCTTCGTATGTCTTGGCATAAATATTCCTCTGGATCTAGGAAGGTGTCAGCACAGGCGCTTTGGGTCCAAAGGATATGCTCCACTTCTGAGTCTTCTTTCTTGGTAGTAATGGGGTCCCTCAGATCGCTCCTGGATCGTTTAATCTTTTTTATTTCTCAAAAGAAACAAACGATCCATGTCGAATGTACCTTGTCTCATTAGCAAACTACCTCTTAACATCATAGAGGTCAGGACTTAAAACGCACGGGACAATTACACCAGATCACAAAAAAGAGGATAATTGCATAATACTGAGAATCATAGCCTAGCCAAATTGACACGTAATCTGGAAGACACAATTAAATTAAATCCACAACATTCAAAAGCCTATATTTTACAAGTTAAAACCTTTTTCCTCTTTCTTTTTTGTACATTAGAATTCTAAATGTGTAGCATTTAAAAGAAATACATGAATTAAAACTTTTTTGACTTGTCCGTGTATAGTTAGAGACTCTCTGACAATGTGTTTTAAGTTAAGTTACATACCTTAATGATAGATTTACCATAATAAACTAGACTTGGGGGAGGAGGGAGAGCAAAGGTCTCCAAACCTGGAGCCAGTCTCAGATGACATTAGACTGGGGGGAAAAATAATCCTTGCCCTTTCAGCTGTGTAGTCTAGGTCTCCCACCCCAAGGTCCACTAAACATTCAGGACTTCAAAGCTAGGCGATGAGGAACAGGGCAGAAATTTGCAGGTGAATCCAGGAATGAAGTTATACTGGGGAGTCACAGATTCTACAACTTCATGAAGCACCTGCCGTGGGCACAACATGCACAGGGGTCAGTCAAGACAAGAGCAGAGTTAGAGCCTCGATGGTTGTCATGGTAGGTGCAAGCCAGGACCAAAGAACAGGAACTCAAGTGAAGGCTTTAGGTGGACAAGGGTCAGGAACTCAAGCAGTTGTATTGGCAGAAAAAGAATAATAAAATACAAGGCTCTTGTTGACTGTCGCGGGGGGGCGGGGAGTTTTGCAAGAACACAAACACAAGCCATTTCTGAGAGGATGGGGCTGATAAGCTTCCTGACTCACGGCAAGACTTGTCCCTTAGTCCACAGGTGCTGATAAACAAGCACACCTGGTTAAAAGGAGGGTGTGAATGGGCAAGGGAATGAGACATTTGATGACAGCCAGATTAGCCTGAGTGACCACATATTTTGCTTCTCGGTTAGAAAACCCTGACAGGCTTATGTAAGTTTTAAAACTTTTATATCCAGCTTCAAAATGAGCAAATGAAAGTTCATTATAGCAAAATGAAAATTCTAATGAGAAACAAGAAGAAAGTAAGAATCAGGTGTAATCCCAGCACCCAGATGCTAACGTTTTGATATATACCTGATACATTAAAATACCACTTTAATATGAGTTCCTAAACTCCCCTTCGGCCTCTCCATTCCATTTGGTTTGGATTCATGTCTTGAGTATCTTCAAAAAGATTTTCTGTTCAGTCCACACTTATTCTCCACAGTCATGGTAATATGCGTGTTTCATGGCCCATTGATTCTGTAGATATATATTTTTAAAGACTTGGTTTCTTCTAGGGTTTCCGTGCAATTCACAACCTGTGAGAACAGAGTGACTCCCCGTGTCACTGGGAAGGCTCCTGAATCAGCGTTATACATGGAGCAGGCCTGATGGGAGGAAGGAAGCAGCAGAAACTGCAAACAAGGAAGGGATGAGAGCCAAATGAGAAGGAGTCACATTGTAGGAAGAAGCAGAAGGAGAACAAAATGAGGAAAGATGATCCACTTAGGGGGGAAATGGGGAGAGTGTGAAAAAAAGTGTGAATCGAAGGAACAAGTTTGGGGTCTTCTTTTTCTCTTCCTTTCTTGTCTTTCTGACACCCAGGTCTTAGTTTTGCTTCTTCATGGAAGGACGACAGCTCCATGTAATGAAATGAGCCTATTCCTGGGGACCTGCAGATCTCAATTCTGATTTCAGTTCTGCTGTTACCTTGCTTCAAGGTCTTAGGAAAATGTCTTTACTGCTCTGGATCTAAATCTGCCCACTTGTAAAATGAGGCGCCCAGAGAACATCATACCCAATGGTCTCTGCTGTGTCCTGAATAGAATGGGCTAGATTGATCAACTTCAAGTTTAAAAACAAATTCCAGCTACCATTTGGAATCTGGTTATTTGCATCATGCATACCACATGGATCTAGTGCTAAAGCATTACGTGGAAACAAACAATTATAATTGTTTTAATTACCCAGAGTAGCTAGTAATTTCAACAAGACTTTGGAGCACTGTCTTGAGAATGCTATTATTACACTGTCACTTTTCAACAGTCTTTCCAATATAGGCATGGTAATTTCAGCCTCCCAGGAGTGGGGGCAAGATTGCTATTAGGGTGGTAATCGTGTTTCTTTCTTCCTTTTGTTTTTTCCTTCTTCTTAGTATGAAGGGTCCCACTGATAAGTGGGAGCCTTAGACTCTCTCCAGCGACTCCAGTAAAGAATGCGGAGATACCATCTGCCCCGCTCATTGCCAGCCTTTCCAGGGTTCCTAGCTAGGCTGGTCCCCTTGCAGTTTTGTTGGAGCAAAGTGTGTCCACCACGAGTTACCCGGATGGTATTTGAAATAATCATGGCTCTGCAATGGCACGCAACGTTGTACCAGCCTCACCATCGCGGCTGTGTTTGAGCCCTTGATTGCAGCCACCATGCCAGTCGATCTCATTGAGGTGCTTCTAGATTAGCTTTCCAAACTCCAGATTTCTTTTCCTAACTTCTCAGTGGCCACAAACAGAAGGGACAGTGGTCAGGCTGTGTGCCGTTCTCCCAGAATCTCTCTAGGACAGCCCCACGGCCCAGAAAGCATTCTTAGTCATCAATAATAAGGAGCTTTAAGCCTTCCGTCTCACGTGTGCAGCAGTATGCACTGCTTGAAGTCTTCAGAAATAAAAGAAAATAACCCGTTTGATTTTGGTGTGAATTTCACAGGCGCGCAAGCAAATATACGAGTTGTTCTCTTGCTAAACCTCGCCAGGAAGTGTCAAGGACCTGACCGGCCTGCACGTCCCTTCTGGGTTGATTGCTGAGGCCCATGGGCTCTGAGGAAAAGGGCCTCTGTTGACCTGCTACTTAGTCTTGGTTCTTTGACGTGCCTAACCGCCCTTTCTCTACTCCATATGCTGAATGACTCTCGCCTGCCTGTAGAGAGGGCTCCATATGGGAATGAGCTGCTGGTACTTGGTAATTAGATGCTCACCATTCTCAGCAGCTTTTTTTTCACCAGGAGGGGAACCCCAGGAGAGGGCCACCTTGACTCATGGCTTGCTTCTGTCCTGAAAGAGCATCTGTTTCTAGTTCCCTGGCTGGTTTGGTCAGTGCAACCTTTCAAGTTATGCTCAGCTTCTGTTTTGGAAAACCGTTTGCATCCAACGTTCTTGGTACATGCCTAAGATTGTGCCCCTCCCCCTCTTCTTGGCAATGCCAGGATAGTTACATCTTTGTTGTTGTCAATACATACACACGCACATATGAGGGGACCCCCAAAAATGATGCTTGTTTTCTTTTATGTGAGGGAGATTGTGCATTTGGAGTTCATTCCACCAGGTCAGCCTGTCAATCAAGCTTTCTATTTAGAGGTTCTGAAAAGATTGTGTAACAGTTTGAGACAGAAAAGGCTTGATTGTGGCAGACGGGGGACTGCTTTTGCCACAACAATGCACTTTCTCACACAACCATCACAGTGCGTCAGTTTTTGTGCAAAAAAACAGCGTGCCTCTCTTGTCCCGTGCACCTGACTCACCTGACTTTGCTCTGTGAGACTTCTGTTTGTTTCCGCAAATGAAGAGGGACATACAAGGACAGTGATTTGATGATGTAGAAGAGGTGAATTTAAAAAATGAGGGAGGTGCTGTCAGCCATCCAAACAGAGTTTGAAAAATGTTTCCAAGAATGGAATCACAGATTTGACAAACGTATGAAATGTAATGGAGAGAACTTTTAAGGTGATGATAGATTATTTTGTAAAAAAATTTAAATACGAACTTTTGGGGGGAAATGTTTTTTTGAGGGGTATCCCTCATGCAACACATTTGCCAATTCAGGGTTTTCCATGAGTATGGTTTCAATCAAAACGTCCTTGCCATCGAGTTGGTTCTGATTCATAGCAACCCTAGAGAACTGTCCCTCTTTAGGGGAGGAGACAGCCTCATCTTTCTCCCATGGGACATCTGACTGTTTCAAACTGTCGTTAGGAGCCCATCATGTAATCCAGCATGCCACCACGGCTGCTCGTGTGTATAGTTAGTGACACTAATGACATGAATTGTGTTGTGCAACCATCACCAAAACTCAGTATTGTTTTTGCATTTTTCTTTAAAAGTGAAACTGCCCTCAAAAGGCAGAGTTCCAAGGTTGACTCCAGCAAGAATCCGGAGTTTAGCAGAGGAGAAAGCGCTTGCCTGCTGAGGGGGTCAGAGTGCTTCCTAAATGAGGTTCATGCCTATTGCTCCTTCTAGAGAGCGAGCTGGGTTGAGGTGAAGAAGTCTGTCTCAAGGAGACCAAGACTCAGCCCATGGCAGCAATGGTATCCCACCCGAGTTGACTCCTAGTGACCCTACAGAGTAGAATGGCCCCAGGAAGTTCCCAAGGCGGCAAGTCTTTGTGGAAGTCGACTGCCATTATCTTTCTCCTGCAGAGCAGTGGGTATGTTCGAACCTCTGACCTTTCTGTTAACAGTCCAGAGGGTTCCTGAGAAATGAAACCAGGTCACTGAAAACCTGTTTAGCTTGGAAACGGCACCAAATGGAATGCAGCAATAGCTCCCGACTTTCCATTCGACTTTCCCTGTCGTTAGGAGCCCATCATGTAATCCAGCATGCCACCAGGACTGCTCATGCTTGGGTCTTAGTGCCACAGTGCTATGTAGAGCTTAGGATTGGAAGGGTAAAAGGAGAGGGTAGAAAAGAGTTACAAGGAAGGGCAGGCACAAAGAACTCGTCTACCAAGATCTCCATGAAGATGCTGAGAGTCATGGATCCACAGATGCAGGATGGAACTGATTCTGGGACCCCAGCAGCGTACGTGAGAGGAGTAAGCTGCGAAAGGGATGCTCCACAAGGACGTACTCAGGTGCACTGGACAAGGTCTGAAAGCAAGCGCCAGGAGGGCGGCTTTCAAATAAATCGGAGGTGGGATGTGAAAAGGTTATTTTCTAAGGGTATGGCAGCAGAAAGCTTTTGATATGACAAGCTGGGGTTTTCCTTTCAGAACTATACAAAGGATCAAGTGTCCAAGGAGGGGCTTGAATCTGCGCAGACATTGTTGAGCCAAATTCCAAGCATCCCAGCTCCTCTGATAGGCCGGTGTGGACAGAGTTCAGTCACAAGGGGTAGGGTGGGAGAATGCAGCATGCCGTTTGCTGTGCATGTGCTCTGTGGGACCACCAGTAAGGAAAGACATGTGGAGGATGAGGAAGGTGAATGCCTTTCCCCTCACAGAGGGGTCGCCGGGAAGGCATGAGTCCCCCAGGGCTCAGTATAGCACCAGTGAAACACACACTATTCCCCTGGTGCTTTGAGGCTTCCTCACTCCCCTCTATCATGACCCCGGTCCTGCCTTTCAGATCTGGCTAGACCGGAGCATGTACACAGGTACAGATAAGAGCTCACGATACACAGAATGCAGGTCAGATAAACCCCTCAGGGACAGAAATGGGAGTAGCGCGACCAGGAGGGTAGGGGGAAGGTTGGGAGGTTGGGGGAGAAGAGGCAACCGATCGCAATGATCAATGCATAACACCCAGGGGGATGAATAGCAGAAACCATGGGGGAAGGGAGACTGCGGTTGGTGTAAGATATGAAAATAATAATAATTTATAATCCATCAAGGCGTCATGAGGGTGGGAGGTTGGGGGGGGGGAAACGGACCGGATACCAGGGGCTTGATACAATGGATGTATGGATTGTTATAAGAGCCCCCAACAACTTGATTTTTAGCAAAAGAAAAGAGGCTGCATCAAGGAGGCTCATAAAATGGACCTTCCTCTCAGCTGTGGTGGATGCCAACTCTTCCTGTGGCAGAAAGGCTCAAAAGGCAGCAAGCAAAGCTCTAAGGCAGCAGTTCTCAACCTGTGGGTCACGACCCCTTTGGAGGTCAAACGACCCTTTCACAGGGGTCGCCGGATTCATAACAGCAGCAAAAAAAGTGATGAAGTGGCAACAAAAATAATTTTATGGTTGGGGTCACCACCACATTCAGAATGAGAACCTAATGCCGGAGGCTTAAGTGTAGAGGAAATGTTTTGAGAATGATGAGGGCAATGAATGTACAAATGTGCTTTACACAATTGACATATGTATGGATTGTGATAAGAGTTGTATCAGCCCCTAATAAAACAATTTAAAAAAAGGGTCGCAGCATTAGGAAGGTTGAGAACCACTGCGCTAAGGCCAGCAGACAGTGCCAGGGCTTCCAGGACTCGGCCTTTCTGACCTCTCACACTCAATCAGAGCTCACGGCCAACTGACCCACCATACAGACAAGTCTTCCATCGCATCTCTGTCTAGTCTCACTACCACTGCCTTACTTCTTCCACCTGAACTATTGCAGCCACCCCAACTGCTGCTCCCTTCCTCCACCCAGCCTTGGCACCCTGCTTCCTTGAAGGTTCATTCACAACACTGTCCCAGGGGGAGTCTTTTAGAAATGCAGAATCTCAGGCCCCACCCCAACCCTACTGTACCTCAGTCTTGCTTTGGACCTGATCTCAGAGTGAATCATGTGTGTATTGCAGTTTGGGAAGCTATCCTAAGGACTGCCAGAATGGAGTTTGCAAAACACTCCTCAGATCATGGCAAGCCCTCGCTTGGTCAGCCCTCTCTACCTCCCCATCTCCCACCTGCTGCATGGAGCTTCATAAGACCCATGGAGTCTTTCCTGCTATGGCTCCTGTCTGCTTTTCCAGCCATTATATCAAGCTCACTCTCTCTACAGCGGTCACACCACACTATTTGCAGTTTTCATCGTTCACACCCTAGACCAAATTTTTCATCATCCTGAACAGAAACTCAGTGCCCGGAAGCAATGCTCTCTCCTCCCTGCTCCCCACCCCTCCCACCCTCCCACTTTGTTGCTGTGGTTAGGTGGCATCAAGGCAGTTCCGACCCATAACGACCTATGTGCAGCAGAGGAAAACACTCCAGTTCTGCTCCAGCCTCACAATTGTGCCCCTGCTTCAGCCCATTGTTGTAGCCACTGTGTCCGTCCATCTCCTCGAGGGCCTGCCTCTGAGTGGCTGTCCCTCTGCTTTACCCAGCATGACGTCCTTCACCAGTGACTGCTCTCTCCTGACAACATCTTCAAAGTATGTGGGACGAAGGCTCGCCATCCTTGTTTCGACAGGGACTCTCTGGCAGATCGGCTTGTCCTTTGAACAGCCCATGGGATTTTCAATATTCTCTAGCAAGACAAATCAAAGATACCAATTCTATTCAAATACATAGATCCTCCGCCCCCCCGCCCCCGCCCCCTTCCCATGCTCTTGGTAACCAAGAATACTCTTCGGCCTCTATTCATTGGCCTATTTTAAAACCACTGGTCTATGTTAAAACCAATTAGTGTCAAGATGATTCTGACGCACGCCCCATCTGCGTCAGAGTAGAACCAGGCTCGGTAGCATTTTCCATGGGTGACTTTTCAGAAGTGCATCACAGGGCCTTTCCTTCAAGTCACCTCTGTGTGGCCTTTTACCTTCAGTTTTTCAGCTAGCAGCCAAGCGAGCTGAATAGGTCACCAAAGGATTCCTTTGATCTATTCTAGATATTTCTTTTTTTATTTTAATTTTTAAAATTGTTTTGTTGGGGGCTCGTACAATTCTCATCACAATCTAGATATTTCATGTCAGTGTATCGTCCAGTATTTGTCCTTTTGTGTCTGACTTTTTCATTCCTCTCAATATTTTCAATGTTCATCCATGTGGTTGCATGTAGTAGAACTTCATTTCACTCAATGGCTGGAAACACTTCATGGTATGAAGGCACTACATTATCTTTCTTTCTTTTTCTTAAAATCATTTTATTAGGGGCTGATACAACTCTTATCACAATCCATACAACATCAATTGTGTAAAGCCCGTTTGTACATTCATTGTCCTCATCATTCTCAAAACATTTGCTCTCCACCTAAGGCCCTGGCATCAGCTCCTCATTTTTCCCCTCCCGCCCTTTCCCCCTCCCTCACGTACCCTTGATAATTTATTAATTATTATTTGTCATATCTTGCCCTGTCTGATGTCTCCCTTAACCTACTTTGCTATTGTCTGTCCCCCAGGGACAAAGTCACATGTAGATCCTTGTAATCGGTTCCCCTTTTCCAACCCACCCTTCCTCTACCCTCCCAATATTGCCACTCTCACCACTGGTCCTGAAGGATCATCCGCCCTGGTTTCCCTGTGTTTCCAGTTCCTATCTGTACCAGTGTACACCCTCTGGTCTAGCCAGATTTGTAAGGTAGAATTGGGATCATGCTAGTGGGGGAGGAGGAAGCATTTAGGAACTAGAGGAAAGTCGTATGTTTCATCGTTGCTACATCGAACCCTGACTGGCTCGTCTCCTCCCTGAGACCATTCTGTGAGGGGATGTCCAGTGGCCTACAAATTGGCTTTGGGTCTCCACTCTGCACTCCCCCCTCATTCACTATGGTAAGATTTTTTTGTTCTACTGATGCCTGATACCTGACCCCTTCGACACCTCGTGATCGCACAGGCTGGTGTGCTTCTTCCATGTGGGCTTTGTTGCTTCTGAGCTAGATGGCTGCTTGTTCACCTTCAAGTCTTAAAGAACCCAGATGCTATATCTTTGATAGCCAGGCACCATCAGCTTTCTTTCTTTATCTGTTGATGGGCACTGGTGTTGTTTCTACCTTTTAGCTACGGTGAACAGGGCTTCAGTCAACATCTCCTTTGCTTTCGCCACTCTTCTCCCTTGATTCTCTTCACTGGGCTCACGCCAAACACTTGCTTCATGTCTCTGGGTGTGTGTCCCCTCCTTTAGGAACCCTCTTGCCATTTCTTCTGGGTTAGGTGTACATTGAATGTAATTTCAGTTTGCACTCTGCATCCATGCCCCACAATGGCCTTTATCCCAAACAACTGTGATCATTCATTGATGTACCTGCCTTACCTGCCAGACTACGCATTTCATGGTAGTAATGCCTGTGTCTCTGCACCCCTATGTCCCTTAAGCCTAGGAAAGTAATTGGCACAGAGCAATAATACGTTAAATGGGAGGGAAAGTGAAAAGGGTCTCCTATGGATAAAGGGATGCATATAAAAGACAAAGGCAGGTTTGTTTTACGAACTATGGGGTTAAGAGACTGCAACCATGAAGTCCAAAATAGGCTCAAACCCCATAAGAACAATTGTGCAGGACCAGGCAATGTTTCATTCTGTGGTACATGGGCTCCCTCCGAGTTAAAACTGACTCAAAGGCACCTGGCACCAACCTGTGGGACGAACTATCTACATGGAGAACATTAGGAAATTGAGGGGCAGTCCGTTTATGTTAGTGGGTTAGTGGGGAGGAGCAATTTGGAAAGGGTAAGGATGGTTGCACAACTTGAAGAATGAAATCGTTGGGACTGCATTGTACACATAGAAATTGTTGAATTGGCTCTGCTGTGTATATCATCAACAACAACTACAATACATATTTTTAAAGAGGGAAAAAGTAAGTGAAGACCTTGTATCTATAATCTGTAATTTACAACAGCGAAATTGAACATTACAACAGGGAAAAAAATTAGAGACTATAGAAAGTAAAAAAAAATGCAAGCGGGGATGTGAGGGATGCAATTCTTTTTTTTCAGTTTTCTTAAGAAGAGTGAACAGAGAAATGATTTCTGCCCCCTTTTCTGTGGCTCTACAACTCCCACCTACAAATTATGTGGAAGCAAAGGGTTAACAAGACTGGAAAAACCAACTCATTCACTTGTCACTGGTGGGACGATCAACCTGCACTAGTTTCTATGAGAAGCCCAGGTATGCGTGGGCTCTTTAGTGTTCCAGAACATGAATCAATCAACCAAAGCACAGGTGTCAGAGGAAAACTGCTCCAATCATTTTTTTCTTATTCTCTCTCACTTTAAATCAGTTTATTGGGGGCTCTTACAGCTCTTATAACAATTCATACAACCATTGTATCAAGCACATTTGTACATACTTTGCCGTCATCCTTTTCAAAACATTTTCTTTCTACTTGAGCCCTTGGTATCAGCTCTTCATTGCTTTTCCTCCCACCCTACCACCCACATGAACCCTTGATAATTTATAAAATATTATTATTTTCATATCTTACACTGTCCGCTGTCTCCCTTAATCCATATTTCTGTTGTTTCCACCCTGGGGGAGGGGGTCATACATCAATCATTGAGATCACTTCCCCCATTCCCTTTCTTCTCCCACCTTCCGCCTACCCTCATGGTATCACTACTCCCATTATAAGTCCTGTGGCGTGTATCTGTCCTGGATTCTGTGTGTGGAGAGCTCTTATCTATACCAGTGTACATGCTACAGTCTTGCTGGAATTGTAAGGTCAAATTGGGGTTGTATGTTTCATCGGTGCTATACTGCACCCTGGCTGGCTCGTCCTTTCCTTGCAACCCTTCTGTGAGGGGATGTCCAATTGTCTAGATATGGGCTTTGGGGCTCCACTCCAACCCACCCCCTGTTCGCATCGGTATGATTGTTTGTTCTGGGTCTTCTGATGCCTGATACCTGATCCCATCGACACCTCGTGATCACACAGGCTCAAGCGCTTCTTCCATGTGGGAATTGTTGCTTCCCAGCTAGAGGGCTGCTTGTTTATTTTCAAGCCTTTAAGATCCCAGACGCTGTATCTTTTGATAGCTGGGCACCATCAGCTTTCTTCACCATATTTGCTTATGCACCCGCTTTGTCTTCAGCGATTTAAAAAAAATCATTTTATTTGGGGCTCGTACACTTCTTATCACAATCCATACATTCATCCATTGTATCAAGCACATTTGTACATTTGTTGCCATCATCATTCTCACAACATTTGCTTTCTTCTTGAGCCCTTATTATCAGCTCCTCAGTTTCCCCTCCCTCCCCGCTCCATCCTCCCTCATGAACCCTTCCTTGATAATTTATAAATTGTTATTATTTTGTCATATATTACACTGTCCGAAGTCTCCCTTCACCCACTTTTTTGTTGTCCAGCCCCCAGGGAGGAGGTTATATATAGATCCTTGTAGTTGGTTCCCCTTTCTACCCCACCTTCCCTTCACCCTCCAGGTATGGCCACTCTCACCACTGGTCCCGAAGGGGTCATCTGTCCTGGATTCCCCGTGTTTCCAGTTCCTATCTGTATCAGTGTACATCCTCTGGTCTAGCCAGATTTGTAAGGTAGAACTGGGATCATGATAGTGGGGGGAGGAAGCATTTAAGAACTGGAGGAAAGTTATATGTTTCATCTTTGCTACCCTGCACTCTGACTGGCTCATCTCCTCCCCGTGACCCTTCAGTAAGGGAGTGTCCAATTGCCTACAGATGGGCTTTGGGTCTCCACTATGCACTCACCCTCAGTTACATTGATAGGATTTTTTGTTCTTTGATGCCTGATACCTGATCCCTTCAACACCTCGTGGTCACACAGGCTGGTGTACTTCTTTCATGTGGGCTTTGTTGCTTCTGAGCTAGATGGCCACTTGTTTATCTTCAAGCCTTTA
>NW_022103917.1:13054123-13065639 GCF_000313985.2 Echinops telfairi
TGCTCTGCCACAGCCTTTAGTGTTTTGCCTAGGTGTCGCAGGGTCAGTCTGGGCCAATCCCGACACTGAGTCTCCAGTGTTGTCCCCGGTAGGGCTATGGGTCAGCGAGGGACGTCGTGTCTCATACTAGGATCAGCCTTATAGTTCACACTGTACATTGGCTGTTCGGAGCGGGGCTATCATCCTCCAGGCCTGGTGGGCCAGGGTGTGCTCCACTCTCTCTTCTTCCCCCTTCATTTGCTCCCGTGTGCTCTGATCAGACATGTCCCTCTCCCGGAGCTGCAGCTTCAGTGCGGTCCTCTAAAGTTAATTCTGGGGGGAGGGGCAGTTGTCCATGGAGCTGGTGTGGGGGCCAAGCCCTCAGGCCCCTCCACTGGCTCCCCTCTCCATGCAGGCACACTACATTTGCATCCCTGAACACTGGACTTAAGTCTGGTCCCTCTTTCCCTGTGGAGACACAAACAATACCCTCCCCTTGGGTCACTCAGTGCCCTATTCCCCCGCCACACATCTTTTTTCCCTCTTTTTCCCTTCCCACCCCCCTCCTTTTTAGTTGGCTACCATATGTATTCCTGGATTTGGTCTGCCCCCTGCCATACTACCTGGACCTCATCCCTGGAGTGTTTGTATCCAGTAGCTTTTTCCATCTTCAGTGATCTTGTGGGGAAGGTAAGCACAGAATGCCAGGTTATTAGAACAAAGTGTTCTTGCATTGAGGATGACATGAGGCCCAATGTCCATCTTCTACCTTAATACTTAACATATAAATATATGTACATAGACCTATATCACTATGGTTATATATATTCAATGGTTATATACAAATATATTTACATATGCATGTGCCTGTATTTATGCCTCTGTAAATTTCTTTTGCCACCTAGTTCTTTCCTCTATTTCCTTTTACTTTCCTCTTGTCCCACTATCATGTTCGACCTTTATTCGGCTTTCAGTAATTCCTCTCAGCTACATTGCACTTGATCAAGCCCCACCAGGCATTCTACACGCTCCTCACCATCGATTTTAGATCCCTTGTCCCTGTGTTTGTTGGATCCCCACCGTCTTTTCCTCCACCTCACCATCTCCCATATCCCCCTGGAACCATCAATCCTGTTGTTTTCTCCTCGGGATTATTTATCCTGCCTATCTCATCTAGATTGACATGAAGAAACAGTAAAAAATAGAAAAGCCTATAAATAGTTTCAGGTCTGTCTTTTGACCTTTATGAATGTTTTCTTTTTTTAAATCATTTTATTGGGGGCTCGTACAACTCTTATCAAAATCCATAAATCAGTCCATCCATGTGTATCAAGCACATTTGTAACATTTGTACATTTGCTGCCCTCATCATTCTCAAAACTTTTGCTTTCTACTTGAGCCCTTGATATCAGCTCCTCATTTGCCCCTTCCCTCCCCGACCCTCCTTCATGAACCCTTGATAATTTATAAATTATCTATCCAGGATTCCCTGTGTTTCCAGTTATGATTGTTTTTCGATTGAGTCTGATGAGGTGCCAAACCCTACCTCTGAAGTCTATTCTTGGTATTCCCCGGGGACTTCATTGCTTTGCTCCCCTTGCTGCTCTGTTGCATGCCCTTAGTGTTTTGCCCTGGTGTGGTTTGGGTCAGATTGGGCACAATTTCTGCACTGTGCCTCCAGGGTTGTCCTCCATAGCGCTATGGGTCAGTGAGGGTCTCATGGTGGGCCTCATGGGTCTCATAGCGCCATGGGTCAGTTGTGTCTCATGGTGGGCCAGCCCTATGGTCCTCTCTGTGTATTGGCTGCTCTCAGCAGGAATATCATCCTTGGGGCTTGGTGGACCAGGATGTGCTCCACTCTCTCTTTCCCTCTTAGTTTGCTCCCCTGTGTTCTGAGCAGACCTGCCCCCCTCTCTGAGCTGTAGCTTCAGTGTTGTCCTCCTCCCCTTCTTCAAAGGAGCATTTTAGTGGACTTGAACCTCCTAATAGCAGCCATACACATAAACCTTTTACACCACCCAGGGACACTGACATTTGAATATTCAAATAAGTACTGCCCTTGTCAGAACAGACTCTTGGGGTGATTCAAATTCTCATAGCTAGCTAACCAGGGATTCAGATTTATCTAGAACAGTCCTAGTTTATGCCTGCTGTGATGACATAATCATTGCTGGTGCTCCCTGTCACTGGCCGACAGTGTCCTAGTTTGACAATAAGGTAGTTATGTGGTCACTGGATTAAATAGTCAACATTCACTGAGCTCTTCCTATTCCCTAGACACTGTGCAAACTACATGGGTTTTCTAACTAGATGCACATTACTAGATTCTCACTAGATGCTCACTAATAAGAGAGTATCCACATAAAAGTAATCCATTTAAAGTGACTAAGTCCGTGGTATTAAGTACATTCATATGGTTGTGCAACTGTCACAATGATCTAATTCCCGAACATTGCATAACCCCAAAAGAAACCCTGTACTGTTAGCTGGTCCTCACTCTTTCCCTCTTTCCAGCCTCTGATGGTCACAAATCATCTTTCTGTCTTTATGGGTTTGCCTATTCCAGAAATCTCACATGAATGGAATCACGGGATCTTTAGTGTCTGGCTTTGTACAGTCCGCTTTTAACAATTGCAGAAACTGAGGTTCAAGAAGACTGACTAGCCTGTCTAAGATCATCCCTCTAGTGGAGGTACCAGAACTAGAGTCAGGTGTGTCTGGCTCCAGAGCCCACATTCTTAACTACCATGCTAGGCTGCCACCTCATATTGATTGCAGGTGCTCAGCACATTCTTGGAACTCCTTTTTGGCCTTTTGTAACTAGGCACATTCTTTCCCAAATACCTCACAAATCTTCATTATTTCAGAGTGAATTTACTGTTTGGAAAGAGCCAAATGTCATAAAAAAGCAAATTGGGTAACTAAAACAGTCTATCAAGCCAGGCCATATTTTGGGATTTTAAAAAAATGAGACATAACTATAAAGTCAGGATAATGAGTGATTATCATCTGTGAGTTCTGGACCAATTTCCTGCTAAGAGGATGAGAGCCACTTTGAATGCTGACTGCAGCATGGGAAACCAGCAGTGAGCGCCTCAATAAGGGACTTCATAAGACACTATACCATAAATTTGTTTCTATGTCTGATGCATTTCTTTGGAAAGAGAAATAGAAAAAGTTAAGATATATTATTTTTTGCTCCAGTGTATACTTTTTGGAAATTTTAACTGGATAATCTGCATTTTAAACTGCATAATCAAGACATGGATGTATCAAAATCTCCTTTATCTGCTGTGGTACTTGGTCAGTCAATTGATAAAATTGCTAGAACAGCAATCAATCATGCATGCACACATACACACCAACATACAAAACACCTTACACTTTCATTTTCCCTATGTGCACATTCAAATTTACATAGACATCCTTTGATCAAGGCCTTTTCTTTCAGTATGGATTTCTGACTAGTGCTCTCTTTCCCCCTGCCCCCATGAACCACAGCCATAATGCAGTACTGCTCTATTTAATGTGAAACAAGAATGAAGACACAATGCAATGACAGTATAGATGACTTCTGACTTTGATATCTTTTCTCTCCCAATGTTTTACTATCATAGGCCAAGCAGATTGGACAGCACATTGTGGGGGGTGGGGGGCCCTGACTGAGTCTTTACATAAGATTCCACTTAGTCTTCAGAGAGAGAATTCTTGTGCTTAGTGCCTAATTCTTATGAGATTTCTTTGTATTTAAACGATGAAATTGCAGGTCGATGGGTCAAAATATGTTCAGGAAAGTCATTCTGAGTAAGCCTGGAACTCAGTGAGTGAGTGGGTGTCCATGGGCACAATTGTACTAGAGATCTGATCATCACATGGGCGTCTGCCATTGTTTTAGATATAGAAGGCAGAGAGAACATTCTCTATACACTGTTGAGCTAACAGAGTTTCTACTGTTCTTGCTTATTAAAAAAAAGAACAAAATACAAACCCTCCAGATGTGTATAAAATCAAAAGTTGAAGTCCCCCCTACCCCCACCCCCTCGCACTTAACTTATCCCCAGCCCAGTATAACACTTTGGAGTGTATCCTCCCAGACGTTGCTGTGCAGTCCCTCATCCTTGCATCATTTCTGGAGTCTTCTGAGGTTGTCGGCCTCTATACTAAGGTCTTGGTGGGCAGCTCTTGTTTAATCTTCACGCCAGCCCTGTGAGGTAATACCATGATTACCTCCATTTTTCAAATAAGTAAACTGAGATACAGAAAGGCTTAGTAATGTGCCCAAGGTCACATAGTGACTGACTAACTGGAGAGGAATATCGTACTAGTGATTATGAGTTGCCCATTCATTCAATAAGCACTTAGTGACTAGTCACTCGTTGCCAGGCTCTGTATTCAAACAAATGGTTTCTGTTCTCAGGTACATAGAAAGGCAGGTCAGTCTGTGAGTTCAACGATTGGCCCCAATTCATACTGTTGGTAAATGGGTAGAGCCAGATAAAATGCCAGTTTCTTTAAACAAATTGATATGCAACAACCCTAGGAATATCAAAATTTGGTAGGTTGGTTTCCAAAACTCACCACCTTAGGTATTGATTCCATGATCAGATGAGTTTGGAGGACCTCAAAATCAGTGCCCAATAGTCCAGTTTGTAAATTACATATTATAGATATAAATTCTGACAGGTTTGTTAAAAGTAGTAGTAATAATAACAATAATAATAATAATAAAACAGACATGGTTCTATTGTAATCCAAAGGAGGAGGTGAGGGCAAGCTAGGGTTCAGGATTAGAGTTCTGTATTTCCTTGGGTGGGAGGACTGGTGGTAAACAAACTTAAAAAAAGAAAGAGCTTGGCAAAGAACTTGGTGGCACTGTTGGGTAAGCATTGGACTGCTAAACACAAGGTCAGCAGTTCAAAACCACTTGCCACTCCTCATGAGAAAGATGAGGTTTTCTGCTCCCATAAACATCTACAGCCTCAGAAACCATATGTAGAGTTATTATGAGTTAGAATCAACTCTATGGCAATGGGTTGGCTGGGAAAGAGCTTGACTGGAATATTAGTGATTTAGTGGTAAAAGTCTTGAATCTTATGTGGGAGACTGCTTGATTCTAGTCAATGAACCTTGAGCACCGACTACACATTTGTCCTTGGAGGCTTGTTGTGTTGCTTTAATGCTGAATAGGATTCAGGGTGCTTCTAGACTAATGAAGACTAGAGGGGAAAAAACACGAGCAATCTAAATTAAAAGCAAACCAAAACCAAACCCCCTATTGATCACAGCAGTTCAATGCATTGACCTTTGGGGCAGACTTACTTGGCTTGCATATGGATCACTGAGTTCAGTGGCATAAATAGGGTTAGGTTAGAGTTAATGTTAGGGTTACAGTTGACTAAATGGTGGCTGACAACAAGGAACTTGATTAGAACTTTGAAAGTATCTTCTTCATTGGGCCTCCACTCAAGTACTCCCTCAATGCAGGAACACTTTATTCTAATAAACCAGGATTCTGTGATGCTCACCTTCCCGACACAACCGCTGAAGACAAAGTAGGTGCTTAAGCAAATGTGGTGAAGAAAGCTGATGGTGCCCAGCTATCAAAAGATACAGCATCTGGGATCTTAAAGGCTTGAAGATAAACAAGCAACCATCTAGCTGAGAAGCAACAAAGCCCACATGAAGAAGCACACCAGCTTGTGTGATCATGAGGTGTCGATGGGATCAGGTATCAAGCATTAAAGACCCCAAACAAAAAATCATGCCAATGTGAATGAGAGGGAGGGCGAAGTGGAGACCCAAAGCCCATCTGTAGACAATTGGACATCCCCTCACAGAAGGGTCACAAAGAAGAGATGAGCCAGGCAAGGTGAAGTATAGCACTGACCAAGCACAGAACTTTCCTCTAGTTCGTTAATGCTTCTTCCACCCCACTATCATGACTCCAATTCTACCTTACAAATCCAGCTAGACCAGAGGATATACTCTGGTACAGATAAGAGCTGGAAAGACAGGGAATCCAGGCCAGATTAATCCCTCAGGACCAATAATGAGAGTAGGAATACCAGGAGGGGAATGGGGAAGGTGGGGGGTGCGTGGAAAGGAGGGGAACCGATCACAATGATCAACAGGGGGTTATAGCAGAAAAGTAGGTGAAGGGAGACATTGGTCGGTATAAGACATGAAAATAATTATAATTTATAAATTATCAAGGGTTCATGACAGAGGGAGGGAGGGTGGGGGGAGAGGAAATGAGCTGATACCAAGGGCTCAAGTAGAAAGAAAATGTTTTGAAAATGATGATGGCAACACGTGGATGGATGGACAGATTGTGATAAGAGATGTAAGAGCCCCCAATAAAATGATTTAAAAGAAAAAAGGAAGTGTCTGCTTAAACAAGGCGACAGCAATTTTAATCAGAAGTCCAGAAAAGGGAAAAGAGGAGTTGATTGAACATAATAAGGAGATATGATGAAAAAGATCATCATAACACAAAAATTGAGGAATTAGGTTATAATGATAGAAAAAATTAAAGATGGCAAGTTACGACGGAACCACATTTTTTATGTATTATGCAATGCATTCAACATGGCTGGTTGGCCAGGTCTAACGCACATTTGAGAGGCGGTAAGGAAATATCTCTCTGGGACTGGGAGGCAGAGGTGGGGAGTTGAGCCCTGTGAGCACCTGATCCCCAAATGCAAGAATGCCTGAGGGGCTTCTAGACCAGTGGGCCACATGCACACAGCGGTGGATGTTATAAACGTGGGATTGTTATAAACGTGGAATGGGGGTCTAAAGACAGGGAACAACACGTAAGCCTTCACTGGCAGACTTACAGGAATGGTGACATATCCTCGGTGGCAGGAGAAGCAGATGTACGGGATGTGGCCATTGGTGGGACAAGTGGTCCGGTGGAAAAGGAGAATTAAGCAGGAGGAGGAAGCAGCAACATCTTGAGTTTCTTCAATAGTTGGCTGAGAAACTTGCAGTCTCGGATAGAGTTTGGCACTCAGAACCGAAATGGTTCTGTTGGGTTGGGAAAAGTATTGCTGTCAGGTCTCTCTCTTTAGAAAAAAAAAAATGCTTTTTAATATTTTCACAATAAAAATTCCATAGCAGCTCCTTGTCTGGAGGACTTTAAAAATAGGAGCGATTTCATTCGTCTGGAATGATCTGTGGCAGCACGTGCCCTAAGCAAGGTTGCCACATAAGCAAAAAATTAAAAAATAAAAAACCCAACCCCTTCCTCCTCTGAAACTGGGCGCCCCTGCCCGGGTGCCTCTCAGTGCCCTTGGCATCCCTGCCCCTGGGCTGACCCCTTTTTCCTGGGCTCCAGCTCCAATGTGACTTCCCACATCCCATCAAACCTCCCTCCCTCAGGAAGGCAGCTTTCTTTCCAGGTGCTAGGAATGCAATAGGTTTCACCCTTGGCGGCCTATTTGCATTTAAAAATAGGCCCCTGGTTAGCCCCAGGAATTTCAAGTTGGTGGGGTTTTGTGCAGAGAAATCTAGGAGCAGATGAGGGCTGGGGGTGGGGTGGGGTGGTACTCCGGTCCGCTGGGGAAGGGGTGCGGTGGGCCGCCTTCCTGGAAGCTATTAAATCCCAGATGTGGACTCCGTTCAGCTCTGCGGAGGCAGAGGGTTGAGGGGGATGGAGGCGGGGGTGGCAGGGGGCTGAGTGGACTCTCTGACCTCTCAAGGTTGCTGGTAATTCCATGGCTTGGTGAGTTCCAGCTACACTTCCCCACGTGAGGCGTCCCTCGCAGCACTCCAGGCGCTGCGTGACTTGGCTTTAACTAGCGGTTGGCAGCAGTGTGTCGTTGTGCCTATCAGCCAGGGCCCAATTTTCCCATCACCGGCCTCCTTGCAAACAGCGGAAGATCAGTGGCAGCTAAGAGGCTTTTCAAAGAGTCCTTCAAAGCTCTGGTTCTCAAAGAAGCTTAAGAAAGGGGCTGCTTGGCTGCTCACCGTGTGGGGGGGTGGGGGGTGGGGGGGGTGGCGAGCGCTTCACGAAGCCAACACCTTCGTGGGTCCGAGGATGCCGCAGGCCCTAGACAGCTGGGGTGGGCCCAACTGCCGCATGACATTTGTTCAAGCTGTACATAGGGCTAAGTTCGTGGGGGACCAGCACACGGTCAAGAGCTCCTCCTCTGTGCCAGGCTCTGAGGTAGACCCCATGAGTAGCACAAGAGGAAAAGCAAGGCCCCTGTTCTGAAGGAAGCCAGGCCAATGGGGAAGATAGACGTCCAGTGTAAGACGTGCCCTGTGCGTAAGCCAGGGCATGTGGGGCCATGCCGGGGGTGGGGCGAAGTGGGGAGTAGCGGGGTGCTGCCCTTGGCTCAACTTGCTGCCGATAGAGACCCGAGAAAGCTGTCCCGGGGAGAAGACATCCGAGCTGAGTAGGAGTAAGCCAAACCACAGAAAGGTGGGAAGGGCGGTCTGTGTAGAGGGAACGCATGAAAGGAGCTGACGTGTGTGGGGAACAAGGAGCAGGCTGCGATTAGTGCAGAGGAACGTGTCAGGCAGGGTGTAGCAAGAGAGGAAGCTGACAGGGAGGGCCCGGCCTCCCTGGCTGCAGTCTTTAGCCTGAGAGGGGTCTCAGAAGGATTCTAACCAGAGAAATGCTAGGGTCAGATTGGAATCTTGCTTCACCTGTCAGTTTAGGAGAAATCATTCCAATCGTCTGTGGGATGCATTGATTGGAGTTCAGCTAAAAGGGGTAGATTTGCAGAGCTATCCATGGTGAAGTCAGATGCTCTGTTCCCTGGAGGATTCGCCCTTAGTCTATAAGTATCTTGTAGGAGGAGCCCTCAAACAATGTCAGGAGCCCTGGTGGTCCAGTGGGTTGTGCATGGGGCACCTAACCCCAAGGTGGGCCGTTTGAAATCACCAGCTCCTCCCCGGGAGGAAGACTCACAGTCTTGGAAATCCACAAGGGCAGTTCTACCCTGTCCTATAGGGTTGCGTGGGTGTGAATGCACTCACTGGCAGTGAGTTTTGTTGTCGGAGTTCTGGAACACTCTATAGGTCGATAGGTATAGCTCTCTGGGCAACCCAACAGCGTTTACGTCTTCTAAACGGTGCTTAATGGAGTGGGTCTGCTGGCCGCGGATCCTGCTTGCTTCTTCCCTTTCTCCCACACTGCAGTACCAATGTCAGCTCCGGAAGGCACCTGGCCTATGATCTCTTTATTTCGTTTTAGCAAAAGTCGTCTGGAAAGGCGTTGTTTCACCTGAGTTGCAGCCATTTAAACCTTGCTGAAAAGGAATATTTTGGATTAGAATTCTGCAGCCATTCTGGAAATAATGTAAGTTGGTTTTATGCTGGGTTCTTTGTGTGTAGCATTGCTTCCAAATGCAGTCTGCAGCCAGATATGCCAGGCTCAAACCCCTGACTGAAAGGAAAAATCATGAACGCCTTCGCAAAGGATTGCATTGAATTATACATATATCCCCTCCCTATTGTTTACTACAAATCATGCCAAATATTCTTCTGACCCATGCTTGTGTTTTGTCACTCTGTGACTTGACTGCCCATCTCTGCTCTCTAGTTTGACTTTCCGGAAACGGACCCGTAGCCTGCAGAACGAAGACGATTAATCCTACTGATAACAATTCAGGGGAATCTCCTTTTCCCTCTCGCAGCTTCACATTCTTCCCAATGGTGCCTCCCTTGTCATATCTGTTAGCTGGGCCTCTTTCGGGAAAGACTTCTAGGTTGGCATTCGGAAGCTGTAAGATTCAAATGTGGAGCCAAATGCCTTCATTAGTCTTTGTAGCAACTAATGAGACTTGTATGTGATACCTCTGTGATCCTACAGGGGCAGGGGAGCGGTGATTCAAATGTCAACAGCAAAGTGTAGATCAACAACGCTTGCTGTCATTAGAAAAATACAAGGGGGCAGAAGGAGTGTGGTGAAGATATGTCATCCCTGACATTGCGGCTTCTACCTAGTTTTAGAAGTCTAAAGGGTGCTGTTATTTGCTTATTTACTGTCGACCTTTTCCTGTTAATGGCAAAATAATAATAATAATAATAATAAAAATAAAAATAAAATGATGAGTACACACCATGCCATGTTTGACCAATTGTGTATTCATGTCATTATAGGTTTGGCTGGAACTTCTAAAGCCCATAACAAAGCAAGTGAAAAGTAAGTCTGGAATCATTTAAGGAATATAGTTCCCAGCTACAACTGGAAACTATCTTCGCAATGCCACATGATTCCCCACCTTAATCTCGCTGGAAAGAAGGGCTTGGATGTATTATTTTAAGCCTGTGTAAGTCCAGGGAATTTAGTCATTTAAAAAAATCATCTCAATTTTGCCCAAGATGAAGGCGATCATGGTGCTGGGCCTTTGAGTACATTGGAAGAACCCTGCCCCTTACGCACGCTCGGGAATGGTTCTGGGAATAAATCTCATATTTTGCATGGCAAATCTTCATGCCTCTTTGGTGTCCGATCGACAAGATCATTTACCGTCTGCCGGATAGCGGTTTGTTTTATCCCATCACAGGTGTCATCCATTCGGTTGAGTTCAGATTTGAGCACCCACTATGTATGACGCCATTTCCCCCAGCATATGGCAACCGAGGCTAGGGGTTCTCAAATGTCACTGTATACTAGGATCACATGGATTTATTCATAAAGTGAAAATTCTTGGGTCTCAAACCCAAACTAGTTACCAGGTCAGTATGGATGCCGCTTCTGGTTGACCACTAAGCAGTCTACTATCTGCACCACCCAGGCACCCCAAGTAGGGAGCCAGAAACCTGCGTTTCTAACAAATTCTGCATTTTGAGAGAAAGTTTGAGAAACACCCTCTTAACTTAAAGAGAGGAACACCTCTCTCGCTGTTTTCTTTGCCTTCACCTTCTCTTTCCACGTTGGTGACTCCCCAAATCCGGACTGTTACTATCACGTGGCCGTCACCTGTCACCAGATTCCTAACGGACCCTCCTGCAACCATCCATCTCCTGCCCAGATGGCTTGATTGAATATAAAGCCTGACCAGATTGTTCTCCTGCTTAAAACCTTTCCATGGCTCCTCCTTGTCCTTAAAATAAAATCCACATTCATTTCCATGACACACAAAACTTTTAAAGCTGACTGCTTTTCCACTCTTCTGGTCAGTGGTATTTTGTTTTCTTGCCCCTCCTGAGCTGCAAAATGAATTTCAGGTATGAGATTTAAGATAAAATACAGGATGCTCAATTATATTGAAAGTTCAGATGAATGGTTCTTCTTTTTTTTAGTATAAGTAAATCCTACACAATTGTTGTTTCTAGGGAGTTCTAGTTTAATCGCTGCCACTGCGTGCCACAAGTCAATTCTGACTTGCAGTGACCTTGTAGGCAGAGTAGAACTGTCCCATGAGGTTTCGCACACCAGGTCTTTGCTCCCATGAAGCCCTTAGTGGGTTTGAACTGCTGACTTTTCACTTTGTAGCTGAACACTTAATCAGTGTGCCATTAGCACTCTAATTTGGCTAGTAGTCTTGTGTTTTTGTGTTCTAAATCCTTGAATTCCTCCA
>NW_022103917.1:13065739-13070210 GCF_000313985.2 Echinops telfairi
GCTTTCCCAGGAATCAATGCTTGCAGGCAATAATGGTATATACTCGAGTATAAGCTGACCCGAATATCAGCTGAGGCACCTGATTTTACCACAACAAATGCATTAAAAATGTGCTGAAAAACCTGGCTTGTACACGAGTATATACAGTAAATGTCTTTAGCGTTTACCTTGTGGTCGTGTGACTGTCTGTGTTACTATCTCTCTTCTATCCGACTACGTGCTCTTACTTGCCTTTGTCCTCCCAGTGCCTGCTCAGTACAATGGTCAACACATAACAGGCACTCGACAAATATTTATTGAACAAACTGATGCTAATCATGCATGCACGCTTTTGTTTGCTTCTGATGGAAAAGAAAAATCCAATTATTTTCAAATACAAGTAGATTAGGAAACACGGAGGCATCAGCCCATCCTATTTCTCGGTCCTTTCATGTAATCCTTAAGACAGGTGCTATTTACCTGTCCCAGCTAAACTGGGCCCTTCTCTCAGCCAGAATGCAGAATTCCATGTAGCAAGTGGTATACTTTTCTCAATGGGATACTTCTGAGAAGAGGACCTAGTAGGCTCCCACAGGGACACATTTTTACAAAAACAAACTCCAAGGGGGAGGGGCAGGGGGAGGGGAGGGAGAACTTTGCCAATTGTTATCCACCAGGCAACGCTTTTTGTATGTGAAAAATTGAAATGTAAAAAACAAGCCTATGGGAGGGAATCATGGGGAGGAGGAAAAGTGAATGTGAGTTAGAGTGTGTGTGTGTGTGTGTGTGTGTGTGTGTGTGTACATGTACAGACCTGTAATTGTTGTGATGGACATTTAAATAAAACTTATGGAGCTATTGTGTTTTAAGATCCTAAGGAGGTTGTTTTCAAATTTATGGTGAAATTTTTCCCAGTGGACCCCGGACATCTGCGTGAAGAGCTAACAAGGTAATGTGCTTAACCTGTGTGTCTGCTGCACATTGTTACCGAAGGGTGGTCATTGTTCTCCATTCAACTGGGAAGGGCTTAGAAGGTTCTTTGGAAGTTCTGGCTTTTCGTCACTTTCTGGGCAATGCGGAGGAGCTGCAGAGAAGAAGGGCCTGGCTAGTCCCCCACGTACTAATCTCCCCCAGAGTGGGGATGGCGGGAAGGGGAGGAGTGGTCTCTAAAAGTGGTAGCCGAGGTGCCTGCTTGGGGTTATCCCATCGATTGTGATAAGGGATCATCTGGTCGAGCTGGGTGCTCAAGTGACTGGGCTAAGATCACAGGAAGCTGGCAGTTACTCTCCCTGGACCGTACTCCCAGCTGTCTGTCTTCACCCTGTTTTGTACAGGGGGCTTATTTTCTGAGGGGGTCTTTCCAGAAGCCCTTTTGCACCAACCTCCATGTACTTTCTCTCTCTCCATTTGTGAGTTGTATGCAACTTTCCCAGCGAACGTGATATCTGTATTAGTTTACATTGCTAACCCATTTCAGTCGGATTTTTGAATTGTGAACAATTTTGATGGAGATAAACTTTCTCCAAAAAAACCCCTCAGAAAAAAAAGGAATTAGAAAATCAATGTGATGATAAATGATTCATCAGCTGTTCAGAGCAAGGATTTGGTATTTCTAGCAGGCAGCTGCCTTCTTCACAGCAAGGGACGTGTCAAATGACATGAAGTTTCCTTTCTTGCTTGCTAGGAGCAAAAGGAAATTCACTTTCCCTTTGGCAGTTAAGTCAGATAGTTCTCATGTGCATCTATATTTGCAAATGGGTAGAAGTTAGGCTTCCTTTCTCTTTTCCTCCCTCTAATCCATTTAAGAACATGTCGCTCTAGTTGGTTTTACAGGGACGCCTTGTGTATTGCTAATACATGGTTTTCTGAGAGTGGTGCGCAAACGTAATTTTTCTAATTGAATCATTTCTAATGCATTAAGGGAACTCACAAGTGGAAGGATTATAATGATGAATGCTTTTGTAAATTGAATAATCACCTACTAATTTACCTGTTTTCCCTAATCTGGACTTTCATTGATCACCTGCAATTAATTTTGATTCACCACATTGCCTTCAAGGCTGAATCAGTAAAAATAAATATATTAAAAAACTATCCAGATGGAATTATATTAGAAAAACCATATCTTACATAAGAGACGGTGAATAGTAGACACTCAACTGATGTTTCCATGTGTAAATGAACTTACTGGAGTCCGCTTGGGGCCATGGCAGAAGGCAGTCAGCGGCCATCTTCTTTCCACACATCTTCTCAGTAGTTGAGTCACCTTCCATAAGGGTTTCCAAATGTGATGCCAAAAGTCCTAAATACCCAAGCCAACCCACTGCCATCGAATTTATTCTGACTCAGAGAGACTGGATAGGCCAGACTAGAATGCTCCCATAGGGGTTGCCTTGGCCCCCACCGGGTTTCCAGTGTCATCTGCACAGAAGCAGAATTTTCGGCGAAGGAGCAGTTGGTGGATTCACAACACTGGCCTTTAGGTCAGTAGGCAATCGCTTTAACCACTTTACCACTAGGGTTCACGTGCCTGGATAGCAATATTCATTGTCTTGGTCCCTAAGGAGCCTTTGGTGAAAAACGGACTTAGTTCTACCCAAACAAAAAAAAAAAAACACACCTAAACTCACTGCCATTGAGTCAATGCTGACTCATAGTGACCCCCGCTGTGGGTTTCCAAAACTTGAACTCTTTACGGCAGTACAAAGCCCAGTGTTCCTTCCACAGAGTTGCTGATGGTTTCGAACTGCTGATCACAGATTGCAGCCCAACAGCATAACCACTACACCCCCAGGGTTACCAAAGAAACATTGCTTGGATGCCTACTCTGTTTGTTCTTGTTTTCTCAAAAATCATTGTAGTGACAGGTTATTCACCTTCACACAATGCAATGATATAAAGATAGTACAGATCATTTAGCATTCACTGCCATGCTGGGCTCTGGTCAGAGTCAGAGGGTGGTCCAGGCAAAAGGATAGAACCAGGGCCTCAAGTTCTTGATTTCAGAAATGGTCTTTAGGAGAGGGGCAGCCTTGCATTCGATGGCAAATCTGAATTCCATGAATAATTTCACTCTCTTGAGTGACATGATCGAATCCAAATCACCTAACCTCTGTCTTTCCATAGTTATCAAATGGGGTGCTCATTCTGTCCTGCCAACCTTGCCAGTTGGTATGTCAATGAGTATTGGGTGACATTTAGTAAACAGTGCAGTGGCAGGCCTCGGAGGAAGATTCCTTCTTGCTGAATCTCCTGGGCTTTTTAGTTGGATCTGGTGATTTCTAATGTTGTCAGGGCTGCCAAAGTTCTGGATGAGTTGAGCTGAGGTCTGGGGAGGCAGTGTGGGCGGGGGGGACTTTGGGTAAGGTGACCAGACATCCCGCTTTTGGCGGGACAGTTCCGATTTTTAACAATTTTTCCCGCGCCCTGCGGCGTTTTTTAAAAGTCCCGATTTTTGGAAAGAATGCACGACAAGCTAGGGTATACGATTTTCGGCTGCCATGTGGCTATTTCGCCAGGATATGAGGTTTATCAACAGTGTCCCACTTTACCAAAGTTAAAATCTGGTCACCTTAGGCTTGGGGCTGAAGCACAGCCCCAAAATTGGTGAACATGTGGGAAGCCATCTACCTGACTGGAGCAGCCCTTTCTTTCTTTAATCCGCTTGGATGTGGGAGGAGGGAAAGGCTTTTCTGGCCCCTGTTTCTTTTCTCAGAGATTTTCCCACCTGCTTTCCAGGTATCTCTTTACTCTTCAAATCAAGAAGGATTTGGCCCTCGGAAGGCTTCCCTGCAGTGACAAGTGCGCAGCGTTGATGGCGTCTCACATCTTACAATGTAAGTGCTCAGTGTCTGTTTGGGGGCTCTCAGCGCGTAGAGAACCAAGGAAAGAGCTGAGCATCCATGAAAGGTCCATGCCGGGACTTACAGGGCAGAAAAAGCCTGAAAGAGATCTCGAGAAGGCGAATGGTCTGGCGGAAAGAAGCTGCCCATTGCTGCAGTCCCTGAGCCCACCTCTCCCGCCCTGAACCCGTCTCTCCAGCCTTCCGGCTGCTGCAGCCTTGGACGAAATCCTGCCCCCTCTGAGCCCGAGTTGCCTCGCCTCGAAGACAGTGACAGGAACAGCTTCTCATAGAGAGCAGTGTAGATGAAAAGTGTATACAAGCCCCCAACCCATTGCAGAGTGCCCCCTCAGAGTAAACCTCCATTGAACTCCCTCACACCAGGGATGGGAATCGTCTTGCTGCAAACTGAGTGCAGTGGAAAGTGGATCATTGTAGATAGAGGTGGGTTATCGCTGGTTTCTTCTGTGGACTCACTTTTAACTTGTTCTAGTTCTGCTTAGGGTTCTGCTGCCTCTTGGACTGAGGTGTTCCTGTGTTGGATTTTGTTGGCCTGGTTGGGGTGATTTCCTTGATATGACGTGCAGGATAGGGAACTCACTAGAGACAGTAACAGATGATTAGTTCCTCAGCGTTATGGCAAGAGAAGTT
>NW_022103917.1:13070310-13095825 GCF_000313985.2 Echinops telfairi
GCGGCGAGCGACTAAGAACGGGCCTGGGACTGAAGACAATGTTCTAACAGAGGACAGGCCGATGAAGGAGAAGGGAAAGCGAAGGTGGGTTGTGCAGTAGCTTACCTTGTGGAATATAACATCGATGATCTGACATAAAACCCCCACTAAACTCCCAGTACAACGTGTCTGTTTCAGAAACGTCAGTGCTCCTGGGCTTGCCAGCTCCCCCTCCCACTGCTCCGGGCTTTGCTCACCGGGAACTGGTTTGGGTGAATCCAGACACGGACTTTTCCAGGCAGGCCCCCACACCCTCTGCTAGCCTGAGGATACATCTCTGATGAGTGTCCTCTGCCGCACACTGTCACGTTGGATGCAATCTCTGTGTGGCTCTTTATCGTGGTTCCAGAGAACAAAGCACAGTGTACAGCAGGTGGCGAGAGGCTAAAACGGAAAACGGCCCCAGGCATCTATTAGGTTTCCCCAGGCCCTAGCAGCCAAGTAGTTGTAAGAGACCTGCGGAAGAGTGCGGGCCCCACTCGGAAGGAGGTGACGCTGGGCAGGCCGAGCAGCACACAAGCTCAGCACACAAGCCTGAAAGCACCCGTCATCAGAGATGACTTACGGAGGCGGTGACTTCTGTGCTGGGCCCAGGTCACAGAAGTATTGGACAGTTAGTGATTGGTGGGAAACAGCATGAAGACGATGGTGTGGTGGGAAAACATGCAGTATAGTTCACAGATAAGGTCTGTTTTGGGGAGATGGTGAAACTGGAGTATCATTTTGAAGACCCTTGAATGCTAAGGACATTAGTCATATTTCATGTATTGGACTTGGTACTGGAAGGAAGGAACAGAGGACACGGCAGGTAGAGGTAACAGCGCTGGAAGAGTTGACCCTGTCCTTGAGCTGCTAACAGCCTGATTGCAGTCAGGAACCTGGATCTCCCCACTCCACTCACCCCTGGTCTCTGAGGGAGGAGCCCAATGTCATTCTGAACCCTTCAAACATTCTCGATTTGGGAAGTCTGTAGTGACTATTTCAGGCGTAACACAAAGCATGTCAACTTTTCCAGAAGATATTTGCTTTGTCAACAGATTTTGCCACGGAAATTCAATACCTTACCTTTTAGAGGTAGAGAATGAGGGTGGTGCTGTGTAAATCATGTGGTTTTGATGGTGGGTCAGGATAAGAACGCAATGATTCCATCTTCGTATATGTGCTGCCGAACAAAGCGAGCACAAGAACGCAATGTTTCAAGGAGTTCGTTCTTCACAGGTGACTCAGATAAGTGTCTCTGTTGAACTGGATTGCAAGCAGAATGCAGCCAGATTCCCCAGTCATGTCTTCACTTATCCATTCATCCAGTCATATTGGTGGGCTTCCACGATGGCCCAGGCAGGCAAGGACCCCCATCTTCGGACATTCTCATCTTCGTGAGTCTGCTCTAGCCGGATTCTATTCCCCGTTGCTCTGGGGTCTATGGTGACCCTGCAGGATGGACCAGAACTGCCCCCACACTGTTTCCAAAGCTAGAATCTTTTCAGCAATGGACTGCCATCTGTTTCTCCCACGGAGTAGCTGATGTTTTCAAACCTCGGACCTTCTTAAACTTAGCAGCCGAGTGCCTAACCATTACAGAACCAGGTCTCCTTTGAAGAGAAAGATAAAAACACTCATCGTGCTTGTCTCAGCTACATGAAACCTATAGCCATCAAGCCTGTTCTGACTCATAGCCACCTATAGGACAAAGTAGGGTTGCCTCATACGGTTTCCCAGGCTGTAACGCTGCTGCTGCTGCTGCTTCTTCTTCTTCTTCTTCTTCTTCTTCTTCTTCTTCTTCTTCTTCTTCTTCTTCTAACAGTTCTATTGGCATATAATTCATCTATCTACAATTCAACAGTTCTGTCACACCAAAAAGAGTTGTACAATTTTCACCCGTTTTAGAACCTTTTCTTTGTTCTTGTGCTCATCATTATTAGTTCCCCATTTCCCTGCAACTTCTCCTGCTTTGCCCCTCCAGTTCCGGTCTCTATCGATTTACCGCTCCTTGATTTCATATACAGAAAAAAAGATATCTTTAATCTAACAATAATCACAAAGTAACACAGTTAAAAATCCTCAATCAAAAAAGAAAGCAGGATATATTCAAAACTAGAACCAATTTTAAATGTATCACAAGGAAGATCAAATGATAAGGTGTTAAGGTTTAACCTACGAGTGTCTCGGACTGTAAACTTTATGGAAGTAGACTGCCGCATCTTTCTTCCATTAGTGGATTTGAACCACTAACATTTCAGCCGGCAAACCAAATGCTTAACCACTGGGCCACCAGAGTTCCTTTCTAGCCAAATACTCCATTACAAACAGAATTTCCACAGCACAAGCAACGTCTTCGTCTATGACCTTTGTAATCTGTTACTGATTCAACAAAATATATTGAGTACCCACCATGGACCAAATACTATTCTAGGCCCTGGTGGTAAAACAAGGAACCAAACAGAGAAAAGTCCTTGACCTCATGGAGCTCAGAGTTTGGAAGCAGATCACAGTCAGGCAATAACCAAAGTAAATAAATCATATTGTATGGTAGAACGTGATAACTGCTATGGCAAAAAATAGAGCACGGAAAGAAGATGGGGAACCCTGGGGATGAGAGCTGAATTTCTAACTAAGGTTTTCCAGGGAGGTCTTGCTGTGAATGAAGTACTAGGCCAGTGGCGCAGAGAAGAATGCTCTTCAAGCAGAGAGACCATCCAGTGCACAGCCCTGGGATGGGAGCATGCCAGGGCTGCTTGAGAAACATCTAGAAGGCTTTTGTGTCTGGCGGGGGCTGAGTGGGACTGGGACAGAGCACTTGTGGAGGGCCTTCAAAACCATACTAAAGACCTGGAACCTTACTGTAAATGAGATAGGAAGTCCTCGGAGCATTTGAAGGAGATCGTTGAAAGGATCTGAATCATGTTTTCACAGGATCACGTTGGCTGCTGTGGTGAGATTAAGAGGGAATAGAGGAAGTGAGGAGACCAGATAAGAGAGTGTAGCAGGAGAGAATGCGGGTATTTGGACCAGGTGGCATAGTGCTTATGGGTTGGCCTGCTAACCCCCCAGGTCAGCAATTCAAAGCCACCAGCTGCTCTGTGGGAGGAAGATGAGGCTTTTTACTCCCCTAAAGAGTGACAGTCGCAGAACCCCCCGGGAGCAATTCTACCCTGTCCTATGGGGCTGCTAGGAATCAGAATCGACTCAGGGGCAATGAGTTTGTTTGTTGATGGATAGTTGTGACATTTGTTGCCTTCCCCGAATGGTAATATTTACCCGTGTGTATGCCATGGTTATCATTTGCATAGAGAGGAAAACAAACCTTAGGTGTTCTTATGCTTCCCCTGAGGTCAATATGGGGTCATTGTGCTTAATAAATAGGAATCGTGAGTGGTGTGTATGATTAAAAAGGAAAAAGAAAAAAGATTTATTGAGCTATCATTTACATGCCATGCAATCCCCCCATTTCAAGCATAGAGAACAATTATTTTTTAGCTCATTTATAGTTACGCAGCCATTGCCACAATCCAGTTTTGGAATCACTTCATCATGACAAAGGAAATCTGTGATGCCCACATGGTACTCACGTCTTGTTCTCACACGCAGTCTCAAACAACCACTCATTTACAGTCTGTTTGTATAGATTTGTCTATTCTCGACGTAGCATATCAATGAGATAATAAAATAGTGTTCGCACCTCAATTCTTATGTAAATGGAGGGAAAAATTAAATTCACATATCTTCTAGCAGAATCACAGTAATTTATTCCTTTCTATGGCTGAGCAGTAATTCTATCATATGGATATACTGTAAAACTTGGGGAAGTGAGAACCAATGTAAAGTGGTGTGTTAGACTGGGTTGTCTAGAGAAACAAAATCAGTGACACACACACAGCCATATATGTCTGTCTCTCTATACTGTATATGAAAGAGCTCTATATCAAGAAGTAATCTTATATTAAGAAGGCATCCCAGCCCAGTCCAAATGAAGTCCATGCTAATCGGAGTCCTCTGCTGACTCCCGTAGCTGCAGACTGATGACAACGAAAGGTGAAGTAGGATGAAGGAAGATCACCAGTCGATGGGGGCAAAGTCATGTGGATCCAAGGTCAATGGAAGCATGACATGGTATCAATAGCTCTCAAGGTCAGAGTCCTAGCAAGTGGGAAGGCAAAAGGCAGAGAGAGAGAAGGTCCAAGTTCTTTATAATAAAGACCTTTATCATACAGGTCACAACTCCCAGGAGGCATCTTCAGGCTGTGGCCTGATTGGCAGTTTGGATCCCCCTCTCTACAAGTGCAAGTGGACATGAAATCTTACTGCCACCGGTGGAAACCAAAATAGTTTCTACTAAAACAAGTGATAGAAAAGTAGTAAGACCCCGCCCTGTCGAAGGTGGAAACCCCGTGAGACCACGAAAAACAAGACAGTCCTACCAAGTCCGGGTTTTCACTCTACCTACCACATATTCCTTATCCACTCACCTGGTAACAGAATTTGAATCATTTCCAGTTTGAACTATTATGAATAATGCGGCTATGAATGTTGGGATACAAGTCTTTTTGTGTTTACATGTTTTTATTTCTCTTGAGTTGTTTCCAGGAAGTATAATTGCTAGATCACCTTGTAAATTTATTTTAACTTTTTAAGGAACTACCAAATTATTTTCAAAATTGATTGTATCCTATTACAACCCCAACAGAAACGAATGAGCATTCCATTCTTCCCACATGTTCACCAATTTAGTATTTTTAAAATCATTTTATTGGGGCCTTGTACAACGCTTATCACAATCCATCCATTGTGTCAAGTACTTTTGCACATTTGTTGGCATCATCATTCTCCAAACATCTGCTTTCCACTTGAGCCCCTGGCATCAGCTCCTCATTTCACCCCCTCCTTCCCCGCTCCCCACTCCCTCATGAACCCTTGATAATTTACAAGTCATTGTTATTTTGTCATATCTTACACTGTCCAGCGTCTCCCTTCACTCACTTTTCTGTTGACCGACCTCCACCAATTTAGTATTATCCATTTGTTGTTGTTGTTATTGTGGCCATTCTAGGCGGTTTGAAGAAATATTTCATTGTGATTATTGTTAATATGTTTCTAATGAACAATGATGTTGAATACCTTATCATGTATTCATTAATCATGCCTCTGTTTTATTTATTCAAATATCTGAGTTTCAAATGGGCTTGCTTCTTATTGTATTTTAAGACATTTTTGTATATTCTGGTTACAATTTCTTTATCAGATATATTTGTAGATGTTTTCCCCCAATCTAAGGATTGTCTTTCCATTTGCTTAGTGGTATCTCTTGGAGTTTTAAATTTTGCTTGGGTTCCATTTCTCAAAATCAAATTTAATAGATCATATTTTCAGTGTTGTATCTATGAGCTCTGCTTAACTCAGGATCACAAAGATTTTCTTCTAAGTTTTGTTCTAGAAGTTTTATAAGTTCACCTCTTACATTAAGTTTAAGATCCAGTTTAAGATATTTCTTTGTATGGTGGGTGGTATGAGATAAGAGTCCACCTTTGTGCTTTTGCCAATGGATATTCAACTATCCCCACACCATTTTCAAAAGTATTCTTTCCCTATTGGATTGTCTTGGTACGTTTGTGTCATGTTGACCATAAATGAAAGAATTTATTTTTAACTCTCAATTATGCTTCAGTGATCTATTTGTCTGATCTTTATAACATTAGAACATGGTCCTGATTACTATAAATTTGTCTTCTAATAACATGAAATGATCTTCCATTTATTTTAATATAAAATGTTTTCTCTCAGCAATGGTCTGTTTTATTCCTAAGTATTCTATTATTTTTTATGCTCATGTAAATAGAACTGCATCTTAATTTCATTCTTGGATAGTTAATTCCTATGCAAATGCAACTACTGGTCATATATTCATCTTTAAAGGAGCCCCGATAGCAAAATGGTTAAGCACTCTACTGCTAGCCAAAGGGTTGGTGATCCCAACACACCATTGGCTCTGCTGGTGTAAAGACATGTTCCCATGAAGAGTAACGCCTTGGCCACCCCTTGGTCCAGTTCTGCTGTGTCCCATGGGTCACTACCTTAGTTATTTTATGCTGCTGTCACAGAAACACCACAACTGGATGACTTTAGCAAACAGAAATTTAATTCGCTGTCTATGCCCGGGGGAGGTCCTTGTCATCAATATTCCGCTGGATCTAAGAGCGCAGGCACCCTGAATCCCAAGGATGTACTCCTCTCCTACCTCCTCTCCCTTGGTGGTAGTAGGTCTGTTTCATCTCTGCTCACTTGTTTACCCTCTGTAGTAGCTCAAAGAAGATTGATTTAAAATACAGCTCATGTTAATGTGTGTCCTCCTTCTTAACATAAAATGCCTCTAATCCTGCCTCATCACCAACCTAGCAGTTAGGAGGTATAGCGCATAGGATAATTAGAGCAGATCACAAAAAGGACACAGTTTGCCTAACACCGAGAACCATGACCCAGCCAACTTAACACGTACTTTGGAGGGGACATCATTCAATCTCTAATAGGTACTATGACTAGGACTCAACTGGACGGAACACAACAATATATACCTTGTCCTATTGTTGCCCGTACTTACTAGTTTTAGTATTAAAAAAAACCAAAACCTTATTTGAACTGGGCGATAGTTTACAGAGCAAGTCAATTTTCCATCCAGACATCTACCTACACATATATGCATATACATATTTATAGATCATGCCATTGATTGGAACCCCCACAATGTAACATAATGTATGTTCATTACACCCTCTGTTTTTTGTTTTCATCTTTCCTTAGTTCCTAACCTTTCTGGCCTTTGCCCTTGAGGACACACTGTTCTTTTGATCTAAAATGATGGTGATTCTGAGGAGTGTTATTATTTCCTTCATACAATCATCCATTGTTTGGCAGCAAATTGAGCCACTGGAGCAAGGTTGGCAATTTCAAGGTAGTTTTAGGATTTTTGTGTTTGGCTCTTTAAGGTTTTCTACGTACAGGATCATGTGGATTACAACTAAACAGTTTTATTTCTTCCTTCTCACTATCAATTCCTTTTGGAACTTCCCTTCTGTTCCTAGTTTGTTGACAGTTGTTAACATTCATGGGTATGGGATTTTGTCTCAAGGCCTCTTCTGCATCTATTGAGATGCTTGTGTGTGAGTGCATGTGCGTGTATATTTCTGAGCCATGCAATAGTGCGTTGCAGTTGAACTTTCCTTGCTTTCCTTTGATACATCTCACTTGGCTGTGGTATATAGTCTTTTTAATACAGTGCTGGATTTGTTTCCTAGCATTTTGTGCTGATATTTTTATCTTTATAGTCACGAGGAATATTGATCAGAACTTTTCTTGTGATGTATTTCTATGACACTGGCCGTCAAGGAGGAGTTGGGAAGTGTGTCCTTCCCTTCTAGTTCCTGAAAGAGTTTGTGAATAGCTGGACATTTGCTATAATTCACTGGTGAGACCACCCAGGTTTGATTGCATTTTAATAAGATTTGTGCACGTTTATTAGAAATGATAAAGTAACCAGATTTTTTACATTTATCTCTAAAGGTGTTTATTATATGAAGACTTTTATTATACCATGAAAAAAATTAAAAGAGAGTTCTCTCACAATTCTGGAAAACAAAAGTCTAAAATTAATGCTTGAGGTTCCAGGGGGGGATTGATTGAGTCTTTGTCTTTTCCAGTTTCTGGTGGCTGCTGGCGTTCCGTGGCTTATGCCTTCGTCTCTCTAATGTCTGCGCACCTCTTGATATCACCTTCTCCTCCATGTCTCTGTGGCGAATCTCCTTCTATCTTGTCCTAACGAGGATGCACATGAATGCCTTTTTCTGTACTGTTTATCTTATTTTTTAAAGCTTTTAAATTTTAAGTGAATTAGGTGGGGGCATATATTTCACATCATCAATTTTTATTCAGTAATTTCAACAACTTAAGAAGTCTCCCAATAGTTTAACCTATGTATCCTCCCCCCATTTTTTTCTCTTCTCCATCTTGTAGAATATTATCATCCCCAGTCACTCCAATGAACACCTGTCCACCTTTTAGCATAAGATTGCTCTTAAGAGCCATCCAGATAAAAGAGGATAATACCTTCATCTGAATATTCTAGATGTACTGCTTTCTGCTAAGTCAATTTTTCCGTAAGAGATGACCATCCTAGGTTCCAGGAGTTAGAACATGGACATCTGGGATGGAGAGGGGGTGGGCTTTCTCAACTGTCGCCCACCACCTTGTCATGATTTCTGAGAGTTCATTTCCAATCCCAAAATAAAAGGGGAATAAAAAATCAATTTAAATATTAAAAATAGAGATACCACCAAAGGTAACAGCTTTTAAAGTTTTCTGGTGTCTTCGCTCTGGTCTGAGTGGTCAGAGGAGAGGGGGAAGGAACATGGAAATGGACTGTGATTCTTGGGTGACACACAGCTCATTTCAAAACAAACCAAAACAAAATTCTGAAGAAGGCACCTTTCTTGATGAGTTAAGAGAAACAGGTTTGGTTAGTTTAAAAAGACAAGGGAATAGTTTGGTTTAAAGTTTAGAGGTGTTCTCAGGGCAATAGTTTCAGAGGTCCATCCAGCTTTGATGGCTCCAGGAAGTATCAAATATATGAGAATTTGAAATCATGTCCTCATCTTTTTATTGATTGGGATCAATAAATACATGAAATCATTCCATAATCACGTCCAGTAGAATTGTACATTTGTTACCACAATCAGTTTCCAAACATTCTTTTTCTATATGGATGCCTCACCATTGTCAGTCCTTCATCCCTCCCCCACCTCTGTGCCCCTTTCTTGCCAAAACCCTTATTCCACTTGCTGACTCTATAGGTCAATCCATCCTGGTTTTCATATACCAAAAAATGAAAGGAAAAAACCTCCATATAACACAACTTCAATGACATGACCCTTCTGAACTACCCCCTGATGTGCACAATCCACAATACCAAGCAAAACAACACAACCCCCAAATACATAGAGTTTTGGAAACCAGATCAGGTCCAGCATGCGTCCTTGGGACCATCTGCTGACTAGTTGTAACTGTACAAGTCAGGCTTCTGCCTTTGACCGTCTACTCAACTCACCAATGCACTCCGTTTAGTGGCCGCTCTCCTCCTATCCCTCAACTGTGGATCGTGGGAGTTCACTGGAGACTTATGTACTTCCTCTATAGTTCCACCCCTGCATCTTGTATCCTGCTACACTACCAAACTCCTCTATTGTTTCCAGTAATCCTTTTGTGGATGCCTTAGGAATCTCAATCAATAAAATATCATCTGCAAACAGTGAAAGGTATTTTTGTCCTCTTGATAAAGATCCTACTATAAACTTTTTGATAAAAATGTTCAGTGATGGTAGCCGGGCACCATCCAGTTCTCCTGGTCTCCTGGAAAAAAGAGGCCGTTGTTCACAGAAGCGACTGGCCTCATATTCCACTTCCTCTTCCTGACTCTCCTTTTTCTCATGCCCCAGAAAATTGTGAACTGCAGTGGTTTGGATGCCTCTTGTAAATGTTTCAGACTCCAGACACTATCGTTTGAACTCAGAGGTGATTCTTGTTCCTAGCAATCCTACATAAAACAGCACAACACGCTGCCTTGTCTGACGTGATCCTCACAGCTGGCACTCTGAATATGCCCATTGTTGCAACCACTGTATCCAGCTCTCTTTTTTCATGACCCTCGACTTTAGCAAGCATGCCATCTATCGCCAGTGAGTGACTGGCCTTTTCTGATAACACGTCCAAAGTAGGTGAGACAATCTCTTACCATCTTCACTTCTAAGGAGCATTTTGTACTTCTTCCAAGACAGCCGTGTTCCTTCTTCTAGCGGTTCGCTCTTTGCCAAGGCCAAACATCAGAGGCCTCGGTCCTCTGGTCGTCCATATTCATTGCCCAGCTTTTGCATGCATATGAGACAATTGAAAATACCGTAGCTTGGATCAGAAGCACTTAATTTTTCTCTTTCAGACTCTTTGTTTCAAATGGTAACGAAATATTTATTTATTTGTTTATTTATTTGTATCACTTGTCTTGAGCCTTTTCCCATTTTTATGTTTTTTTAAATCACCAATTTCTTTAGAGTACATACTGAAAAGATTTTGAAGAATTGATTTTATAAATTAACATGTCTTTATGATTATACCTAAGCTAAAATGCTTTTCTTCGATGCTGAGCAAATACATACATGATGTGGTTTCAATAAAGGTCAGAAGCACTTTAATGCACAAAATGACACTTTGATTTTTTAACATTTTAGCCTCAGATTTGCCCACTGCAGCATGCCGTAATGATTGCCTCCATAAGCACTCATTGTAGATCCAATGACATTGAAATCCTTGACAATGTCCCTCTTTTCTCCACTCATCATTGCTTATCAGTCCAGTTGTGAGATTTTTTTTTCCTTTTTTAAAATGAAATTTGTATTGTGACTTACGTAGGGGAAGGTTACATTCCAGACCATCAACTGCATTCATCAGTTCAAACCGCTTCTCTCCCCCACTCCCACACTGGTATCTCTTCTCCCTCTTACGGTTTTTTATCCTTCCCTTCTCCTAGGTCATTCTCTGTCAATCTTCTCCAGCGGTTCTCAACCTGTGGGTCGTGACCGCCTGTGACAGTGATGAAGTAGCAACGTAAATAACGTTATGGTTGGGGGGTCACCACCACAAGAGGAACTGTATGAAAGAGTCGCAGCATCAGGAAGACTGCGAACCAGTTGTTTAATCTGATTTGTGCCCCTTCATTTTAGTTGGGATCCACACTGGAGGCTGCCGTGTTTGGTTTTTGCCAGGCACCTTGCTGGCACCTTTGCTTTCAGTAAGCAAGGCTGTTTCTTCGCCGTCTCCCGGGTTGTTAATGAGCCCTTCTCCCATCCTGGTGCTGTTCTCTTTTTCAGATAGCCCAGCTTCTCCGATGATTTGCTAGAGTGTAGATGTGACCTTTTAAGTGAGGAATTCCTGATTCTCTTTTTAGAAACATATTTCCTCCCCATTTGGTTCTTACCTGGATTTCCACTGTAACGTTCTTCCCCCAGTTCTTACCTTTGCCAGCATAGGCTTTACTCATTTATTTGCTTAGTACTTGTCTTTCCTCTATTGCATCTTAGCTCTATGTTAAGGGTGGTTGCTTATTTTCCCTGCAGCATCTCTAAAGCTTGAAACTTTGCCTGGTACATCGTAGAAGCTCAAGAACTCTCTGTTCAATGAATGGATTATCCTTTCATATTGTCCCTTGAGGGGTATTTCCCAAACCCACCTCCTAAGTACTTCCTCTGTTTTCAAATGGTTGAAAGATGGCTTGGTTTTGCCTACTGACTCAAAGACAATCTCCTAAGCATGCCTGCTGCGGTTCATCTGACCCCAACCTGTTTCTCCAGCCTCACTTCCTACTGTCTGCTCGGAAGCACCCTCCGCTGTGTCTACACTTAGCTACCTCCACTCCCCCCCAGCTTTTTCAGTGGTTTTAGCTTTTGTGTGGTTATCTGTAACAAAACATTTGCTAGTTAAACCATGTTTATAGTTACAGGTCAATGAAATTGATCACATTCACCACTCTGCATTTCCAAGTTTTCCATCACCTTAAGCATTAACTCCCCCTGCCCGTTCCCACTCACTCCTGGTAACTGTGACCTATTTTGTCTGCAAATGAGTGTCACCTGTCTACAGCATAATGGAAAACTAAAATGAAAAAGGCTGCCAGCACTCAACCTGGGGTCCACGGTGTGTCTATTTAAACAGCCCTAACAGGCTGGGATGCCTCTGCTCTGTGGACTGCCAAAGGAACCAACAGATAGGTTTGCCAAGAAGTACAGCCGGAATGCCTTTGGAAGCCAGGACAGGGAGACTTTGTCTCACATACTTTCGACATGTTATCAGGGGAAGCCAGTCCATGAAAATAACTTCATGGTTGGTAAACTAGAGGGGCAGCGACAGAGAGAAAGACCTTCGACAAGATGAGTCAAAAAGGGGCTGTAGCAATGGTTCAAAATACTTTTATTGGGGGCTTTTACATCTCTTATCACAATCCACACTATCATCTGTTGTGTGAAGCATATTTGTACACATGCTGCCATAATCATTTTCAAAGCATCTTCTTTCTACTTGAGCCCTTGATATCAGCTCCTCATTCCTCTCCCTCCCTCCTCCGCCCACCCTCCCTCATAAACCCTTGATAAGTTATAGATTATTATTTTCATTTCTTACATCATCCTCTGTTGCCCTTCATCCACTTTTCTGTTGTTCGCCCCCCTGGAAGGGGGTTACATATTGATCCTTGTGATTGATTCCCCCTTTATCCCCTCCCCCCACCTTCCCCTTATCGTCCTGTTATCTCAATTATTTCTGGCTCTTATATGTAGCAGTGTGTATGCTCTGGTCCTATCTGATTTGTAAGGGAGAATTGAGGTCATGATAGCAGGTGGAAGGAAGCACCAAAAAGCTAGAGGAAAGTTGTGTGTTTCTTCAGTGCTATACTGCACCCTGACTGGGTCATCTCTTCCTTGTGACCGGTCCTTCTGTGAGGGGATGGCCAATTGTCATCTACAGATCGGCTTTGGGTCTCCACTCCATGCCCCCCACCCCCAATTCACATTGGGTATGATTTTGTTCTTGGTCTTACATGCTTGATACCTGGTCCCATCGACACCTCATGATCACACCGGCTGGTTGTGCTTCTTCCATGTAGGCTTCGTTGCTTCTGAGCTAGATGGCTGCTTCTTTATCTTCAAGCCTTTAAGACCCAAGATGCTATATCTTTTGATATCCAGGCACCATCAGCCTCCTTCACCACATTTGCTTATGCACCCAAAGATGGGGCTTTCTACTCCTGTAAAGAGTCACAGTTTTAGAAGCCCACAAGGGCAATACTACCCTGTTCTGTAGAGTTGATGTGAGTCAGAATTGACTCCATGCTAGCCAGTGAGTGAGTGTGAGTGGTTTGCATTGTAATCGGCACATATATTGCTCCTTCCTTAATAATGTATGATTAGGATGGACTGAGGGTGGTAGGCTGATTGGAAGTACGAAAGATCATAAACAGAATGTGAGAGAAGACCCTCAATGCAAGAATACTTTCTTCTATTAAATTGGCATTCTATGATGCTCACCTTCTGGACACAACGGCTGAAGGCAAAGCGGTGAATAAGCAAATGTGGTGAAGAAAGCTGATGGTGACCGGCTATCAAAAGATATAGCATCTGGGTCTTAAAAGCTTGAAGGTAAACAAAGCGGCCATCTAGCTCAGAAGCAACAAAACCCACATGGAAGAACATATCAGCCTGTGTGATCACGAGGTGTCGAAGGGATCACTGAAGACAAATGGGCACATAAGCAAATGTGGCGAAGAAAGCTGATGGTGCCCGGCTATCAAAAAGTATAGCGCCTGGGGTCTTAAAGGCTTGAAGGTAATCAAGCGGCCATCAAGCTCAGAAGCAACAAAGCCCACATGGAAGAAGCACACAAGCCTATGCGACCACGAGGTGTCGAAGGGATCAGGTGTAAGGCATCATCAGAACAAAAAATCTTACCATAATGAATGATGGGGAGAGTGTGGAGTGGAGACCCAAAGCCCATTAGTAGGCCACTGGAGATCCCCTTGCAGAGGGGTCTGGGGAGGAGATGAGCCAGTCAGGGGGCAATGTAGCAACGATGAAAAATACAACTTTCCTCTAGTTCCTAAATGTCTCCTCCCCGCTCCCACTACCATGACTCGAATTTACCTTGCAAGTCTGGCTAGACCAGAGGATGTACACTGGTACAGATAGGAACTGGAAACACAGGGAATCCAGGGCGGATGATCCCTACAGGATCAGTGGTGTGAGTGGTGTTACTGGGAGGGTAGAGGGAGAGTGGGTTGGAAAGAGGGAACCAATTACAAGGAACTATATGTGACCTCCTCCCTGGGGGATGGACAGCCAAAAAGTGGGTGAAGGGAGACATCGGATAGGGCAAGATATGTCAAAAAAAACAATTTATAAATTATCAAGGTCTCATGAGGAAGGGGGGAGTAGGGAGGGAGGGGAAAATGAGGACCTAATGCAGGGGGCTTAAGTGGAGAAGAAATGTTTTGAGAATGATGAGGGCAATGAATGTACAAATGCACTTTACACAATTGATGTATGTATGGAATGTGATAAGAGTTGTATGAGCCCCTAATAAAATGGTTTTTAAAAAAAGAATGTGGGCCGGGCGTGGTGGCGCGCGCCTGTAGTCCCAGCTACTCGGGAGGCTGAGGCTGGAGGATCGCTTGAGTCCAGGAGTTCTGGGCTGCAGTGCGCTATGCCGATCGGGTGTCCGCACTAAGTTCGGCATCAATATGGTGACCTCCCGGGAGCGGGGGGCCACCAGGTTGCCTAAGGAGGGGTGAACCGGCCCAGGTCGGAAATGGAGCAGGTCAAAACTCCCGTGCTGATCAGTAGTGGGATCGCGCCTGTGAATAGTCACTGTACTCCAGCCTGGGCAACATAGCGAGACCCCGTCTCTTAAAAAAAAAAAAAAAAAAAAGAATGTGGAAGAAGAAAAACCTCACAAGTTTTTTAGCTGTGATCCTGAAGCTTACACTGTGCCTGTGACTGACCCTTAATAGCAACCTACTGCTTCTGATTCCAAAGAAGAAGAAATTCCTTTTCCTCTATTGGAACACAAACATGCATACAGCGTGGCATGGGAGACCCAGTGTTGCCTTGGCTGCAAAGGAGAGGCTATATGGAGGAAGTTGGAGGGTCTGCTGTGTGATTCATTGCTTAACTCCTCAATGGTAATGTCAAGAATGTCATGTTTCTGTCATGCAGCAGAACTGGGAAACTTTCATGAAGAAACAGATAGGAAACATCTGGCACAAACCCGGTACTTACCAAACCAAGACTGTTTAGAGAGCAAGATCCTGCACTTTCATCAGAATCACATGTGAGTACTTTAATTGGCTCCTGATTCCACTACTTTTTGCTGCTGTTGTTAGCTGGTGTCATGTCATGTCAGCCCTGACTCTTGGTGACCACATGCACGATGAAATGCTGCCTGACCGTACGCCACCTTCATGGTCAGTTAGCAATCGAACCGTAGGGTTTTCGTTGACTGATTGTCTAACAGGTAGTCAGCCCTTGTCTGGAAGCCCTGCTGAACTTTATTCAACATCTCAGCCACATACAACCACAGACAGAAGGGCGCTGGCTTCTTAGGTGCTTCATTGTTCAGGCCCCGAACCAGAGTGTCCTTCGTGGAAGGTAAGAAAGCTAGGGAACACGCTCTTCAAACCAAGCCTTTTTGTCTGAGACGCTCTAGGCTAAAGGTGTAGGATTGGTGCATTCATTCGACGCATACGTTCTTGCCTCTTGCAGTGGTCGGAGCCCAGCTGAATCTGACATTCTTCTGTTGGACATAGCAAGCAAGCTGGAGATGTACGGCATCAGGCCTCACCCTGCCAGTGATGGTGAGGGGCTGCAGATCCACCTGGCAGTGGCTCACATGGGAGTGCTTGTGTTACGGGTAATCAGTCTTTCTTTCTGTTTAAAGCCTTCAGCTTGGGGTGGGGGTGATTCTCTTGACTCAAACTTGGGTGTTCATTCCCATGGTGACCCTACCCGTCCATCTTACCCCGGCCAGAAAGGGAATGATGGCATGGAAATATTAGAGGAATGCTTCCGCCTCAATGTGCTTTGCACGGCCTTGGAGGGAGGGTGGGAGTCCATAACTGACTTTCTGGATGTGGAGGCTCCTGTTACATCAGGCCACCATGGTGGGAAGAGGAAATCAAGAGATTCTTGGGCACTTATAGATGCCAAGCAAGAATATGGCTTTGGGCGCCCTAAACACTTAGGCTGCAGCAAGTTCACTAGACAAGCCCAACGTGGGGTCTTCCAGTTCAGTTGCTGATTTCATTTATGAGAGAAAAGGGAGTGACCTCAGACCCAGTGACCCATGACAGCACATTACAGCTTGTTACAAAGCAAGCCAGAGACAGAATGGATCAGTAGGGGCTTGATCTTCTCATTTATTTAGCTGTAAACTTTTCAGCCTGAGAGTTACATTGATAAGCCAAAGACCTTATGGGTCATGGGCATAACCTGTTAACCCCAGAGGCGACCATCCTTGTCATTTTATACTACATGTAAAGAAGGATATGCTATGGGACATGATCAACCTTTTAGTTGTGATCTCATTCAGTGAGAATATTTCTGTGGACAGTTGGGAACCATAGAGCTGATTCTAAAAGAGAGTACTCTATAGCCCCTATCCCAAATCCAGGCAAAGAATATGTAATTATCAAATGCCATCTATGTGTCCTTCATGATATTATTAACTCATTTTTTATTTATTAAGAACCTTGGTATATAATTTGCCTACCAGAAAGTCCACTTCTTTGAGGTGTACCTTTCAACAGTTTTGTGCAGAGTTAGCAGCCATGTGTTCGTCGTTTCATCGATATATTTGGTATGCATCAACTTTATGCCGCTCCCCCGAATTCTGGTGATAAAAGGATCTCTGGTTTTATGAGGTATGCATTGTATTAGGGTAGGGGGATGATTCAGCAAGCAGTGACAGATCAGGCTGGTGTGCCGAGCGACGGGAAGTCTGCAGTGCAGTGGTGACACCTGTCTGAGTGGCTTAGCTGTCAAGCCATCACCTGAGGAGTTGGATGGAAGTTGTCCAAGAAAAGAGACCAGGGTGGAGGGTGGAGGAGACGCTTTCAGAGCAAGAGCACGCGGATAAAGGAGCCGTGGGAAGCTTGAAACATGACTTAGTCAAGAAAATAACATGAAACATCAGACGTCTCTTCAGGATGCTTACAATTTATTTGAGGAGACCAGAGATATTGTGAAGAAAATTCAAAAGTACTCAAGAGCGAATCTCCCATATTTACTTAGCATTGTATGTCAGGTCTTCCCATTGCACTAATAAACATGGTCAGTGAGGAAACGGCGCGACAGGGGTGGGCCAGAAGCAGGAGCGACAGCAGTGGGCATGAAGCTCCTGTTATAAACTTTTGATATTTGGATCGTATGAGTGGAAAACAACAAAAACTTCAGTGTTTGGTCGGACCAGAAGAACCAAGGGAGTTCTGGGTCGTTAGAATAACTGTCTTGTTGTTGTTGTCCGGTGACAATGAGTCGGTTCCAACAACAGAAGTAAGCACAGCCCGCTCCCACACCATCCTCACAAATGTCCCCTACTTGAGGTCATTGTCGTAGCCACGCGGTCAGGGCAGTCCTCTTTCCCCTGACCCTAGTCCAGGGACTCATCTCTCTTGGCGACACGTCCAAAGTAGGGGAGATGCAGTTTCCTGTCTTGGCTTCTAAGGAGCATGCTGGCTGTACTTCCAAGACAGGTGTGCTTGTTCTTTTGGCAGCCATGGTACTTTCAGTATTCTTCACCAGCGCCACCATTCAAATGTGTCCATTCTTCTCCAGTCGCCTTATTAAATGCCCAACTCAGACATGCGTATGAGGCAACTGAAAATATCATGGCATGAGTCAGGTGCACCTTAGTCAGCAAACTAACCCCCTTGCTTTTCAACACGTTAAAGAGGTCTTGTGCAGCAGATTTACCCAACACAGTGCCCTTTGATCTCTTGACTGCTGTTTTCCATGACCATTGATTGTATATCCAAGCAAGATGAAATCCAGGATACATCTATCTTTTCTGCATTTATAATAATGTCGCCTATTGGTCCAGTGGTGAGGATTTTGGTCTTCTTTACATTGAGCTGTACTCCAGACGGAAGGCTGCCATCCTTGATCTTCCTCAGCAAATGTGTCAATCCCTCCTCACTTTCAGCAAGCTAGGTCATGTAGTCTGCATATTACAGATTGTTAATAAACTTTCCTCCAATTCTGATGCCACATTCTTCTTCATATAATCCAGCTTCCCTGTTTATTTGCTCAGCATACAGATTGAATGATATGGTGAAAGGATACAACCCCAACTCACATCTTTCCTGATGTTAAACCATGCACTATTCCCTTGTATTATTTACACAACTTACTATTTTTTAAAGTCATTTTATTGGGGACTCTTACAGCTCTTATAACATTCCATACATCAATTCTATCAGAAATATTTGTACATATGTTGTCATCATCATTTCCCAAACATTTTCTGCTTGAGCCCTTGGTATCAGCTCTTCTTTTTTCCCCCTCCCTCCTCTACGCTCCCACCCTCTTGAATCCTTGATCAATTATATATTGTTGTTATTATTTAGTATCTTACACTGCCCATTGTCTCTCTTCACATTTCTGTTATTTGTCCCCTTCATGGGGGCGGGGGGCTATATATCCAACCTTGTAATGGGTTTCCCCTTTCTCCCTCTTCCCCCTCCTCGAGCACCTTCCCTACCCTCATGATTTCACTACTCCCACTACTGATCCTGAGGGCTCTATCTGTCCTGAATACCGTTTGTCCAGAGCTCTTCTCTGTACCAGTGTGTGTTCTCTGGGCCAGCCAGATTTGTAAGGTAGAACTGGTTCATGGTAGTGGGTTGGGGGGGAGCATTCAGGAAATACTACTAGAGGACTATCTTTCCGACTTCTGTAGTCTCATCTGTAACTATGATGAATTGATTTGCTGCCACCGCCTCTATGAGTCCAATAAACATGATGACAATGGGTTCGGTATGGGATGAGAGACAAAGAAATTAACCAAAAATGGCTCAGCCCTTAGGGACTTGCAGTCATTTTCAAACCAAAATTAAACTCGCTGCCAACCAGTGGAGCCTATTTCATAGTGACGCTATATAGGGTGTCTGAGGCTGTAATCTTTATGGGGGCCAACTGCCACATCTTTATTCCTTGAACCAAAGACATTCTGGTTCACAGTCCAAGTTTACCCAATAGTGCCACCAGACAATCATACCCAAATTAAAACAAAACAAATCCCTTAATGTCATCGACAGTGGTAACTAATAGCAATCCTGTAAGACAGAGTGGAACTACATCTTTAGATTCCGAGACTGTAACTCTTTATGGGAGTAGAGAGCCACATCTTTCTCCTGAGGTGTGGTTGCGGTGGTGGGGGGGTTGTTCCAATTACCGACCTTGTAGTTAGCAGACCAATATACATCCACTACACCACCAGGGCTCCTTAATAAAATACACAGATTTTATTTTAAGTTTAAGTGATATAATGCAAAAATAGAGGTGAAAACTGGAAACAGGGTATGTTTACTCCCTTCTATCTGGAATGTCAGGAAAAGCTACCTGGAAAAGAAGATAGGTCTTAAGTTTGAACTTTAAAAGGTGAATAGAACTTTAGCAGACAAGACATTGGGAACACATTGCCATATGAGGAGCTTGGAATTTACCTTCCAGGTAAAAAGAGACATGGACATGTTTTTTTCAGCAGTGTGGAGGGGGAGGAGAAAGTTAATGTGGTGAGATTTACATTCTCAATATTAATGTTGCTAGGTAAACAGTAGATTAGATAAGAGTAGAATACAGAGCAGACTCAGGGAGAAGAGATAAAATACTATTTTACTTATGAAAGCAAGAAAGGGAGTCAGTACTAGTGGCTTTGGTGTGTAAGCATTAGACCACTCGTGTCCAGGTTCAAAACTACCGGCCACTGACTGGGAGAAAAATGAGGTTATCTGCTCCCTTAAAGATTTATGGTCTCAGAAAGCACACAGGGTCACTATGCATTAGAATCAACTCTATAGCTGTGGGTTTGACTTTGGCAATAAAGGAGTGTGGCATCAACTAGGGTAGTGCCAATGGAAATGGAGAAGAAACAAATTCAAAAGATATTTGGGAGGGAGAACTAGAAAAGCTTGGATGTGGAGATGAGGTGCCAGGAAGGGTCAGTTTAGAAGGGAAGGTGATGAATTCCGTTTTTGAAATGTTACCTTTGGGTGCTTAAGGGTCTTCCGAGTGGAGGTTCTGGTTGCTAGTTGGAGTGAGAGTCTGAAGCTCCAAGAGAATTGGTTTACAATGGCTGCTAAGTAGACCACACCATCTTCCCTCTCAAGTAGGACTTAAGAGTCCTTTGCATATGGCTACTAAGACTTCACAGTTCCTATGAGCAGGGGGCAGAATAAACACTGGGGTTTTTTTTTGATATTTAACGGTAGGTAAACACTACTTTTCCTTGCAACTCAGAGCCAATGTGATTAATTTCCCCCTGGGAGAAATAAGTCACCAGGCTGGTCCACCTTCAACAAACAGAGAGCAGAGTCGGGTAGTTACTAAATAACCAGGGCACCAGTTGATAACCACTAGGACAAGCACCTGGGGTATGGAATGTGGGAACTGGATGCAGTAAGAAAGCAGAAGGGGTGGGAGGTTGCAGGGAATGGGGAAAACATTTAGGTGACTCTCCACAAAGATTGTTAACCCCATAATACTCAGCCAATGAGGAACCGTGGGAAGGCGCTTGCTAACTAGAGGATAATATGCTTTCAGAGGAGCTGTGAGGTGTGTCCCCCATTTTTGGCCTGATTTGGCTTGGTTCTTGGGCACCTGATTTTGCAAAATTAATTCATAAAGGCCTCTCTCTCTAAAGTGAGTACAAATTGGATTTCTTGGGCATTTGGTGGTTAAAATCCCACCATAGCTCATTGAGAAACTCATGTTGAGAGGCCCATCAGGGTACGGCCAAAATCAGGAGTTTATATTGCTCTACCAGTTACCAAGTGGAACCAATACCATGTCCGGGATTTTGGCATTTCTCATAATGTCAACTAGCTGTTTGATTTTGGAAATTGTTATTTCTTCTTCTCTAAAACCTCCCTTTCATCCTCCATTGAAGTAAGATATTAAAGTTTTATGTTCTTCTGATTTAGGATTGTATGGTTTTCTGTCTAACACCTTTTCAATACATTTAGATGAAATACTAATATCTATGAATTTCATGTTATCTTTACAAATTCTGAGTAAGTTCTGGTGTCACAGTGGGTTATGCATTGGCCTGTTAACCTCAAGGCTAGCAGGGTAGACCCAGCAGCAGCTCTGTGAGAGAAAGCTGAGGCTGTCACCTCCTGTAAAGAAGTGCAGCCTTGGAAACCCAAAGGAGCAGTTCTCCTGTCTTACAGGATCTCGATGAGTGGGAATCCACTTGAGGGCGAAGGGTTTGGGTTTTCAAATTTTAAGGACTGACCTGCAATGAGTGAATTAATTAGGATTGCACTCACACCTGCATTCCTTGTTACAAGTATGTTCAGGAACAGCAATGTGTTTGCCCAAGGTCCACTCAAAATTTGCATACAAAGAAATCATTGCTACAATTGAGTTCTGTAATTCACACTAACCAATGATCTATTGTCCTCTGAAAAGTTATTTCAAATCCTCCTCAAAATTAATTACCCCAATCCCTTGTTTTGCTGAGATTGAATCCTGTTAATATTTACCCCATAAATGTCAATGATTTCACATGCAAATTCATATATATGCTCACATTTTCCAACTTCACAGTAGCAATGGTGGTACAGTATTTAGAAACACACATGTAGGAGTGTGTAAGCCATGTGTACCAAAGTACATATAATGCAATTTTTATGAGCTATATGTACCAAAGAATAGTCAGGCAATTTTCAATCACTTCATATGCATGTGAAAGTTGGCCATTGAATAAGGAAGTCCAAAGAAGAACTGATGCTTTTGAATCATGGTGCTGGCAAAGAATATTGAATATGGAATGCTAAAAGCACAAACCCATCTGTCTTTGAAGAAGTACAGCCAGAGTGTTCCTTAAAGGTAAGGATGACACCTTAGCAACAAGAACGGCCAGTGTCTGGAGGAAAGACATTGTGCTTGGTAAAGTGGGAGGGTAGTGAACAAGAGACAGGCCCTCACCGAGATGGATTGACAATAACGGGCTCAGGTGTAAGCACAATTGTGAAGATGGGGCAGAACCAGGCAGTGTTTCATTCTGTGGTATATAGGGCCACTATGGGTCAGAGCCAACTCTATGGCATCTAACAACAACAGAGTCAGTCTATGGATCTCCAAACTGCTAAGACAACCACATGCACGAAACAACAGAGGAACATGCATCCCAGTTTCCATCCAAGTTCTCTTCCATGATGCAAGTAAAACATGCAAGTATTGTTTTCTAATGTTCGACTTATTTTGGAATTATTTTAACTCATGATTGACAATGTCATACCAACTTATAGTTTAGGCTGACATTCTCAAACTCACATATAAAATGGTTCCTACTAAATGTTTCATAAAGAAATTATAGGTCATTTTGCCCATATAATTTCCTCCTGGTGTGTTTCTGTTTATCTAAACAACTACTTTAAATGCTTATCCAGAGAAATTCAATTGTGTTTAATAAGACTTAATTTGGGGCATGTAAAACACTGAATAGAACCATAAGAAGGTCTTTATAAAATATTTTACATCTATGTGACCAAAAAAATTAAAGATTAGGGACTCTGCCTAAATATTTTCCACAGGGCAACTTTCACTTCCTGGTTTCTCAAACTGTAGATGAGAGGATTGAACATGGGAATCATCATTGTATAAAACACTGAGACCATCTGATTTCCAGCCTGAAATCCATGTCGAGAGGGTTGCAAGTAAGTGTACATAGTAGTTCCGTAGTATAGACCAACAGCAGTCAAGTGGGAAGCACAAGTGGAGAAAGCTTTCTGTTTGCCAGAAGTTGAGGGAATTCCCAGGATAGCCATGAGGACAGATATATAGGAGAGAAGGATCACCACTATGGAGGTGACCAGAGTGAATCCTCCGCAGCCAACAACCAAGATCTGAGTGACCCAAGGGTCTGAGCAGGCCAGTGCCAACAGTGGAGGTATGTCACAGAAGAAGTGGGGAAGAACAAATGGCTGACAGAATGACAGTTGTGTGATAGACGTTGTCACAGCAACCATGTTAACTAACCCACCAAGATAGCATCCCATTACCAAGAGGAGACAACGCACTCTAGACATAGTAACATGGTAGAGCAGTGGTTGGCAGATGGCAGTGTAGCGGTCATAGGCCATAGAAGCCAAAAGATTGCATTCAGCAGAGGCAAAGACTATAAATAAGCTCATTTGAGTCATACAACCAAAGAAAGAAGCAGCCTTCAATTTTGATAAAAAATTTGCCAAAGTCTTTGGGATAGTGATAGAAGAGAAACAAACATCAAGGAAGGACAAATTAGAGAGGAAAAAGTACATTGGAGTGTGGAGGTGGGGGCTGACTCTGATCAAGGCTATCAAACCTAGATTCCCCAACACAATGACAATGTAAAAAATAAGGAAGACTCCAAAAAGCAGGATCTCAAAGTGAGGGTTATCTGTCATACCAAGCAGGATGAAGTCAGTCACTATGGATGAATTCTCCATTGACACAAGTTTAGTATTCTTTCTAACTAGTGAAAAATCCTTTACAATAATATAAAAATCTAAATGATATAGATATAAACAGTTCTACCCAAAACATATAAATTCTCTACACTTGCCAATCCTGAGCCCCATCTAAATCCTTATGTCAAACATCTTTCCAACTTCCTGAATACCTTCACCATTTCCCAGGCATGACATTTAGATAAAACAATACAAAGGCTTGAAGGCGGGGAGGGATAGGAAAAATGCAAAAAAGTAAAATAAGTTCACATCAGGAAGGGAGTTAAGGCCTAGAATACAGCTGTCGCTCCAGATGATTGGTTGAAGAAATTATTAAATGAGGGAGAGAGAAAGCAGGTGTCCTCCAGGGATGGTCTTCACTGACAAAGGACTGTGGTCTGTTTGAAAAATTGGCAGAGTAGAATTTCTTCTCAGTCCCCCTAAATCAAGTCCAGGGGATTATTGAAAATTAGGGAACAATAGGGTACATATGGCAACTGATTTTATATTCATAGTCGGCCTCTCCTCTTCAATATCTATGTCATATTTCTAGAACAGTAGAAGTGACCAATGCTCACTGTAATCCTTGGTCAGTGTTTTTCCAGAACCTTCATCTGTCTCTTCACTGTTTTGCAGAAGTAGTGGAGATCAGAACGCCTTGGCATGGCCATGAGAAACTAAGTTTAGGACTGAAGGCATCAATCACTTGGATCCTGTGAAAGAGCAGAGAAGTATCATCCCCCTCAGAAATCATGCAGCTCCAGGTTGGTCAACACGTAACTAAATTTTTCAACCATGCCTGTGCAGAGGTAATCTAGTTACAAAAAAAAAATTATCCTGTAAATTCCAAAAGGACGTGCTGAGCAGATCTGCCAGAACAAAGGCCCAAGGATGACAAAAGTTGGAACTAGGTGACACTCGGGCTTTAAAAATTCACGAACTCTGTCCCTCTCTCTCATTTTTTTTTAACATTTCATTAGGAGCTCTTACATATTTAATTAAAATCCATAGTTCTATTAGATCAAGCATAGTTTTATAATTGCTGCTATCATCACTTTCAAAACATTTTCTTTCTTCTTGAACTCCTTGATATCAGCTCCCCTCCTTTCTTCCCTCCCTCACCCTACCACCCCCCTGAACCCTTAATATGTTATATACTATTGTTACAGGGTGTGTTTTTTGGCATAACATACCATCCAATGTATCTGTTCACCTAAAATTTTGATATTTGTTCCCCTTGAGTGGGGGCATAGAGTCATCATTGCTATCAGTTCCCTCTTTCTCCCCTCCCCCTTCCTGTACCCTCAGGGAATCATTACTACCATTACTGTTCCTGAGGGGTTTATCCATCTTGGATCTCGTGCATCAAAAACCTTATTTGTACCAATGTACATACACAGATCTAGAGAGATTACTAAGATAAAACTAAGGCCATAATAGTGGGAGGAGGAATTTTAAAGAACTGGAGGTTAGTTATGTGTTTCATTAGTGCTCTACTGCACCCTGGGTGTCTCATCCCTTCTGTATGGCTCTTCTGTGAGGGACTGCTCAATTATCTTACAGGTGGACATTGGATCTCCACTTTGCCTATGTTCCTTCACTTCAATTTGATTGCTGTTTTTGAATTTCGGATACCTATTCCCATAGAGAACTCACAATCACACAGGATGGTGTGCTTCTTCTATGTGGGCTTTGTTGCTTCCCTGTTAGATAACCACTTGTTTAACTTCAAGCCTTTAAGACCCCAGAACCTGTAGCATTTAATAGCCGAGTACCATCAGCTTTCTTCACCACATTTCCTTATGCACCCAATTTGTCTTCTGTGATCCTGTAGGGAAGGTGAGTATCATATGTTGCCACATTATAACAAAGTGTTCTTGTACTGAGGTAGGATGTAAGTAGAGGCCCAAAGTCCATCTGTTTCCTTATTGTACTTACATATACATACATAGAGAAATACATATATCATTAAGTATTTTCTTTTTGTTAATCATTTTATTGGGGCTCATACAATTCATCACAATACATAGATCAATTGTGTAAAGCACACTTATACATTTGTTGCCCTCATCATTCTCAAAATTTGCTTTCCTCTTGGGTTCCTGGAATTAGCTCATTTCCCTTTCCACCCCCTCCGCCTCCCTCCCCCCTCCCGCTTCCCTCATGAACCCTTAATAATTTATAAATTA
>NW_022103917.1:13095925-13131714 GCF_000313985.2 Echinops telfairi
TGGTCTAGCCAGATTTGTCAGAACTGGGTCATGGTAGGGGTGAGGAAGCATTCAGGAATAAGAGGAATGATGTATGATTTATCAGTGCTATACTACACATTGGTTGAATCATCCCTTCCTTATAACCCTTCTGTGGGGGAATATCCAATTGTCTACAGATGGGATTTGGGTCACCACGCCAACCCCCCTTGTTTACTTTGATATAGTTGTTTGTTTTGGATTTTTAGATACCTGATACCTGATCCCGTCCACACCTCATGATCACATAGGCTGTCGTGCTTCTTCCATGTGGGCTTTGCTGCTTTCTGGCTAGATGGCTGCTTGTTTGACTTCAAACCTTTAAAACCCAGATGCTGTATATCTTTTGATAGCTGGGCACCATCTACTCCCTTCACTACATTTGCTAATGAACCCATTTTGTCTCTAGCAACTGTGTAGGGAAGGTGAGTATCAAAGTGTGCCAGGCTATCAAAACAGGGTGTTTTTTGTGTTAAGGGAGGCCTTGAGTAGAGGCCCAAAGTCTTTCTGTTGTATTAATACTTAACATATAAATATATGTACATTGACTTCTATCCCTTTAATTATAAGTAAATATATTTACATAAATACATGCCTATAGCTATACTTCCATAAATAGCTTTTGCATCCTATTTGTTTCCTCTATTTGTTTTTGCCTTCCTCCTATCCCACTATCATGTTCATCCGCCATTTGGCTCTCAGTATTTGGGGGTGGGGACACGGAAGGCCATGCCAGTGAGTTTCCCATTCAGCTCCGGATAACCTTGCTCACAGCCATGGAAGCACCTGTAGATGCGGGGATGATGTTCTGAGCAGCCCACGGCCATCACGCCAGAGTTTCCCAGAGGGGCCATCCACGGTCTTCTGGGTGGCAGTGATGGCATGGACTGTGGTCATGAGTTCCTCCACAACGCCAAAGTTGTCCTGGATGACCTTGGCCAGGGGGTCCAGGCAGTTGGCGGTGGAGGAGGCATTGCTGACAATCTTGAGGGAGTTGTCATACTTCTGGTGGTTGACACCCATCACAAACATAGGGGCATCGGCAGAAGGGGCAAAGATAGATGATCACCCCTTTGGCACTGCCCTCCGGATGAGCCCAGCCTTCTCTATGGTGGTGAAGACACCAGTGGACTCTTCGGCATACTCAGCACCAGCCTCACCCCACTTGACTTTGGTAGGGTCTTGCTCCTGGAAGATGGAGATGGCCTTCCCATTGTTAAGCTTCTTGTTCTCAGCCTTGACGGTGCCATTGAACTTGCCATGGGTTGGATCATACTCGAATGTGCAGACCATGCAGTTTAGTTCAATGAAGGGGTCGTTGATAGCAGCAGCATCCACTTTGCCCAAGTTGGAAGCAGCCTTGGTGACCAGGCGCCCAATGCGGCCAAGTCTGTTTATTCCAGCCTTCACCCTCATGTCTCCGGTGTGCGGCTCAGACTGCGCAAGAAGATGTGGCTGCCTGTCGCACAAGGAAGAGCAGAGATGAGACTGTGATCTTTATGAGGACAGAAAGCCTCATTGTTCTCCTGAGGAGCCGCTGATGAATTCACACATTTGTGGTTAACAGCTGAACATGTAACCCACTTCACCACTAGGGCGCCTTGTATGCTATCAAGGGACACGTCCAGGATATTTTTAAAGCAGGTCAATCTAGACATATCGGAAGGGGTACAATTAGAGAATCAATTGCAGTAGTCTTTTCCTACTGTGATCATCCCGCCCTGGTTTGAAACCTTTCCCACACATACCCTTCTTGCCGAAAGAACAAACAAGAAATAAATCTCTGTTGGGAGAAGTGCATCTAGAATGCTCCTCAGAAGCAAACATGACGAGACTTTGTCTCCCGTGCTTTGTCTCCCATGCTATCGGGAGAGCAAGGCCCCTGGAAAAGAACTTGGTGCTTGCTAAAGTGGAGGGGCAGCCGCAAAGAGGAAGGCCCTCAACAAGACGGGCTGATACAGTGACTACAGCAGCAAGCTGGAACGTGACCGTGGTTGTTAGGATGATGCAGGACTGGATAGCATTTTGTTCTCTTGAAACATCATAGCAAAAGCAACCTTGCATGCATTTCAGAGCAGTCTTATGTCCCACTCGGAATGCCTTTCTTGGCCAGACTGAGAGAGCTGTCATCACAGCCAGTTGACTGTGACTCATGGTACCCATAAGTCCAACAACAGGAAACAGAGTTGTATCCTCTGTGGGTCTCGAAATCGCCGGCATGTTTGCCTCTCTCGTTGTGGTGATTGCTGTATGTAATTCATCCCCCGAAGTCTCCTTCACTCTCACTGGCCCTCTGCTTCACCAGCCATGATGCTCCCTCTAGTAACTGAGCCTTCCAGGGGACGTGTCCAAAGCAAACGGGTCAGACAAAATTGTTAGGATCCATAAATGTTTCATTGGCTCATTTTTCGAGGTAGGTGGCCAGTCTTTCTTCCTAATCTGACTTAGTGTGGAAGTGCCCCTGAAACGTGTACACCATCGGTTGACCCTAATGGTGTTTGAACTACCAATACCATAGCAGCCCTCAAGTCATCGCAGTGGGCGTTGGCCATGGCTTATGAGGTATGCCAAGGATGGTCCCATTCATAAAGCTTATCTTCTCTTAAGTTTGCCATATTTTATCCAATCACCTCGTTCTGACACTTCCTGAAACCTGTCTCATGTTTTGCTGTAGGGAAACACAAAGATCAATACCTTCAACTGGGCTAAAATCCGCAAGTTGAGCTTTAAGAGAAAACACTTTCTTATCAAGCTTCATGCCAACATCTTGGTAAGCAACATTCTAATGATTTGTTCTTCTTTCTATGTATTTGGGGATTACTTGGTATCTCCTGCAAATGGTTTGAATGCAAGTGGTGAAAATTGGCGTGCCCTTAGAAGTGATGTATTCCCTCTTTTCTTTCTACATAAATAAGCCAGAGCTCTCTGTAGTCCATTTTTACTGAAGGGAAAACTATTCTGAAACCAATGGCAAGTTCAGAAAACAGGGTGACAGGGGTGTAAAGAAAATTGGTTTGGAAAACAGTTTTCAGAGATTTGAGGGCCTACATAGGAGTGACGTTCATTTGATGGTACTGCTCTTTTTTTGAAAATATTTTCACGTTTTTGCCTTAAGCAAAAGGTATTGAAAACGTATTATGTGCCCAAATCAAGTGGGATGTGTGGGGGGTAGGGGTGGAGTGTACATATAAGCAAAAGAAGAAAATGTTGACCAAGGGTGCATTGTGCAGTGTGAGATGGAAGGCACTAAGCAGGATGTTCTTTTATCACCATATGGTGGCGTAGTGGTTATGTGTTGGGCTGCAAACCGCAAGGTGGGCAGTTCAGAACCCACAGCTTCTCTGTGGAGAACGATGGGGCTTTCTACTCCTGTAAACACTTACAGTCTCAGAGGCTCACAGGGGGAGTTTTACCCTGTCCTATGGGGTTGTTAGGAGTTGGCACTGACTTTGTGGCAATGAGTTTGGAGGTTTGGGGAGGAAATGAAAAATATGGTTATTAGAAAACGTTTGCTCTGCAGAAGACTCAGTAATTTAGAGCATTATTGTTTGGCTCTACGCCTTCTGTAGAAGTGTACCTTTGAGCAGTTTAGAAAGCATATCCAATGGGAAGCTTATGGGGAGACCTAGGGCAGCAGGAAAGTATTCTGAAAGGAAGGAGAGAAGGGAGTGGGTATGTGAGGCTGCTAACAACAGCATAGGCAGTAGATAGGGGAGTCAGTAGATAGGGAGTCAGATAGGGGGAAGATAGGGAGTCAGTAGATAGGGAGTCAGATAGGGGGTAGATAGGGAGTCAGTAGATAAGGAGTCAGATAGGGGGAAGATAGGGAGTCAGTAGATAAGGAGTCAGATAGGGGGTAGATAGGGGAGTCAGTAGATAGGGAGTCAGATAGGGGGTAGATAGGGAGTCAGTAGATAGGGAGTCAGATAGGGGGTAGATAGGGAGTCAGATAGGGGGAAGATAGGGAGTCAGTAGATAAGGAGTCAGATAGGGGGCAGATATGGAGTCAGTAGATAGGGGAGATAGGGAGTAGATAGGGAGTCAGATAGGGGGTAGACCAGGAGTCAGTAGATAGGGGAGGCTTGAGATTTTAGGTCTGGGAATGCCCAGGTCTCCTAGGATAAACTGGAATATGTTCCATGAGCAATACTGACCCCCCTAGAATAACGCAGCACAAAGAGAAGGAAGTGCCACTAACTGGTATATTTTAAAAGACACAAATACATAGAATCATCTTATAGACACTTTCATTTGTAAAAAGAAACCTGACTCCTTTTCCTGCTGGTCATTTATAACTTTTTGTCACCTTCAAAGGATGCCCTTTGATTTGATTTTCCCCTAATTTATAACTTGGTAAAAATGTTCCTGGCAAGGAAAGGGGGTGGACGGCGGCAAAGGAGGGTCTGAGGCGAGGCAAGTGTGCCAAGCGAGATTGGCTTGGCGAGTGGCCCTGTGTCTCCTTGGAAGGTTCCCGTCAGTCGGTGCGACGTCTACAGGGAGCCAAGGAAAAAAATCAGGAGTTAGGTTGCCTCGACTCCTGTCCCAGTAGTTCGGCAGGCTTTGGGACTGGAAGATCTCTGATGTTCTTGAAGGATGTTGTGCTTAATGGAAATTGGTTTGTGCAGGTATTGTGCAAGGACACCTTGGAGTTCACTATGGCTAGCCGAGATGCCTGCAAGGCTTTCTGGAAGACTTGTGTGGAATACCATGCCTTCTTCCGGCTTTCCGAGGAGCCCAAATCCAAGCCCCAAACCCTGCTCTGTAGCAAAGGGTCCAGTTTCCGCTATAGGTAATCAAATATTGCATGAAGGCAAACTACAGCCTTTTTTTTGTTCTTTCAATAACTTGGGAGGCGCTAGGAGGAGCTCAAATTCTAGAAGCAATAAAGAACCCATTTAAATCAATTGAAAGGTGATACCTTTTACTATTCATTCCATGTGTGACCTAAGTCAATGTTTCCAAACTGGGAAGTAGGGAGAAGGGGGTACCCTACCTAGGGGGTTAGATTAGAATCTTTGCTAAGAGGGGGAGCCTATTCAGCTTGAGAAAACATTCATTGAATGCCTTTTTTTCCTTATAGGCAATTCATATATAGGTCAAGGAGAGGAAAGCCCTACTACAGCCTTTTGGAAATGGATAGGCCAGAGTCAGAACACACTGCTGCAATAAGGGCTTTAGAAGCTTGAGCAGGATCACACTAGCAGCTTCTCACTACAGATAGATACCACAATAGAGGAAGGTGCAGGAGCTCAAATTACGATGTTGTATTTATTTGAATATATGAGCCTAGGAATTCCTTGGAAGAAGTTTTCAAAATGGGAAAAAATGAATTCCATGCTTCCACATAAGGGATTCTTCACATTTGGGGAGCCTGCCCTAGTAAGAACCAAGATTAAAAAAAAGAACAAAAAAACCACATAATTTTAATGTAATCTCTTCAAAGTGAATTCTACACATCTGTCTTCTTCATCAGATTACCATATATACTTGTGTATAAGCCGAGTTTCCCAGCACATTTTTAATGCAGTTTTTGTGGTAAAATTGGGTGCCTCGACTGATATTCAAGTCGGCTTATACTCAGGTATATATGGTACATGGAACACAGCTTTCTCTTTTCTTAATGACCTAAGGTATTTAAAGCATCACATCTTATCCTCTGCAGTGATGCCTGTACTCAGCGTGGGGTTGGGGAGGCATTATCAGGCCCTACATCTCAGTGGTTTAAAGGGTCCGATTTTAGGGGGATTTATTTTTCTTTTGATTTCTTTCTTGCTTGCTCAGTTGCACTCTGTTTCTCCCAACAGTCAGCTGCTTTACATTGCTAGTGTTATGTATGGCTCGAGCAACTCTCTACCACTATTGAGTTAGCTGCTTTTCTTCTGCCATTCGTTGGGGCAAACCAGAAAAACAATATCAGTAAAAGTAGTGTGTCAAGTAAGACTCAGCTGGTTCTGAGTTGGATGTAGAGGAAAAGCCTTTGAAATCAATCGCTTTTCAAGCTCAGACTTTAAAACTGCTAAACAGCCCCGTTTAGAGGCTTTTCCATCTTTATTCTGGGTAATCGTTGTCCTTCTTCTGATCCTGGGCGGCACGGGCATTATCCAATGTGGAGTCCCTTGTGGATGCAAATAACTGGCATGGTCGTTGCTATGCTGATCTCAGCTCGGAGGTTTGAATTCAGAGGTACTTGGCAGGAAGGCCTCATGATCTATTTTGGGAAAACTAGCTAGTGGACACTCTAGGGAGCACAGTTGTCCTCTGACACACACACTGAGTCACCATGAGCAGCACTGACTCCAGGGGAACTGGTCTGGCAGGTTTTTGTCCTTCACGTAATGGTCAGAGATTCGTGACATATGTCATTCATTCCAACTCCTTGGGCTTCACCAATAAACAAGATTTTCAAGTGTTAGGGGTCTACTAGCATTGATACAACTTTGATCTCTTTAACATAGTGGAAGAACTCAAAGACAACTTTTGGAATATGGGAAAAAGGGGAGGCTGAAGAGCTTGCCATTTGAAAGGTACGCGCTTTTCTCCCTCATAGGGCGTTTACACTGAATTTTGAGAGTGATATGACCCTGGTCTTCACATGAACATCATTCCAATGACCACTCTTATTTTGGGATTTCAGGAAACACTATCCGTCTCAGTACCATGAACGACAGTGCAGGTCTTCGCCAGACCTCCTCTCGGATGTGTCAAAACAAGTAAGTTTCCTGCCAACTCCTACTCTCTTAGGTAAACGTGTCTGCATGCCAACGATCCCCCAAAGTGACTCTTCCAGAATCCCCCTGTTTGTCAAAGGTCACTCTCTTCTGGTTAGGTTAGTCTCCTGGGGAGGTCTTGCAGCTCAGTCTTTCTGGCGTGGAGAAGACTATTCAGGAAACCACCCCTGCTGTGTGCCTTACAGACTGGAAGAATGTGGTACCTCTTCACTTTGTAACCTGTATCGCTAACATCTTGCAAACTGCACCTCCAAATGGATTTCTGTGGCATTGCACTTCCCCAAACTGGCACCTCTGCTTTGATGCCTATGAGAGTACATCAAAAAAGCATTGTCTCTGGAGTTCCAGTTAAAACGTGTACAAGTTCATTCCAAACAAAATGTGTTTAGACGTGACTGGAGCCAGTGAAGCGTTGAAGATAAGTCATCTTCATACGATAACTGTCTTTGTATATGAAGGGCGCCTTCAAACATACAAGGACCACATGGGGTCTGGGGACAGCAATATCTATTGGCATATCATAGTCCACAAAGACAATGGCCTCCATCCTACTTTGGCGAGTAGTGACTGGAGTCTTAAAAGTTCATGTGTAGCCATCTCTGGGGGCCTCCATTGGAGAGACCATCTATTGGTCTGTCCGTACCTGGGGCAAAGAGGAGTGAAGGAAATCAAATATGCATGGAAACAGTCCAGATGGACTAATGAACCACATAAGCCTGAGACAAGACGGGCAAGAGCAGGATAGTGCCCAGTTGTCACAACCCAGTGCTTGGAAAGGATCACATTAGAAGGTCCTGGATAAAGTGGGAGAAAGATATTGAATAATACTCGACATCATAAAAAGGCCAGGCTTACTGCTCAGACAGAGACTGCTGACACCCCCAAGCCTATGTTCCTTAGTGACCCTTCAGCTCAACTCCGGAGCTCCATTTTCAGCCCCATAAGACACAGAACATTAACACTAAGGAGATAAGCACAATTTTGAATAATCAACCATTTGAGATTCAACCCTTTACCCAAGGCGGAAGTTCAGAGGGTTTGGAGAGAAGGAGGGATGGAAACAGGAAACACAGGTAGGAAGAGGGGTCCTGTGGGGACTGCCATCATTTGCAAGAAACAAAATGTGTATCGGTTGTTGAGTAGAATATTGATATGCACTTTCCATCGCCCAATTTACAGTCTGAAAGGAAAAATGAGAAATGAAGTGTGCTTGTACAGTGGGGCTTCTGCCACTGCTTCTCACCAGTCCAAGGAGGAAAGGCTTGAACACAACCTACAGTTTAAGACTGGCTTGCATTAGGAACCCCCTAGAAGAACTTTCCAAAGCAAGAGCAGGAATAAGTGATTGTTATTTTCATCCCTCAAGATAATGGATAAGCACATCGTGATGTATCCATACAATGCATACTATTCAGTAACAAAAGAGGCATGGCCTCTTAATGAAAAGAGCAATATGGATAAATCAGAAAATAATTATGCTGAGTGAAAGGAGCCAAACAAAATTTAAGTTTTATATAAAGCTCTCCAAGTTGCACCTAATTCTATAGGGACAAAAAATAAATTAGTGGTTGTCTGGATTCAGAAAAGGTGAGGAAAGACAGTGGAGAGAATTCTGCAGGGGCACCTGGAAATGGGAGGGATAATGGGTATGTTCACTCTCTTGATGTGGGCATGTTTTCATGGGTTCATATTCCTTTAAAACCCATCAAATTGTGCATTTTAAATGTATGCAGTTTATTGTATGTTATTATTACTTCAATAAAACTACCAAAGGTCCAATCAAAAGAGTGGCTTCTGAGACAATGTGGGGGCAGAGAAGTCAGCGTGAGAGAATATGGTGTTGGGGAGACCCAAGGGGTTAATGTTGATAGATTTTTCTCAAAGGACAAAGGGAGAAGTTTTTTGTTAAATAGAAACAGCATGGCTGAGAAAAAGGCCAGAAAAGCTGCATTAAGGAATTCCCCCCCCCCCCAGCACGACAATGCACCTGCTCATTTTTTGAAGGCTTCGATGGCTTTCCTGTGCGAATTTTGTTGGGAATCTTTATCCCAGCCACCCTATGGCCTTGATTGTGCTCCTTCATTCTTTTTGGTGCCCCAACTCAAAAGATGTTTAAAAGGAATATAATTAAGAGCCCCTCGAGGATGGCAAACTGTTGTTTTGGTGTAGTGGGTTAGAGAGATGTAAACACTGCCTTTGGGCATGAATAGGCCGAGATAGAGGATGTAGTCAGAAAGAAGAGATACTCATTTTGATATTTTTGTGTAATAATGGTCAATGATTGTATAGCAATTACCTATAGCCTTACCCTCATAGGTCTTTGTTAAAATGTTAACATATTTTTGCTCTGTAATATTATCTTAAGAACAAATTACTGTTTCCGTAGAACTGTAGGATGGATTTGAGTTTTCTATTGTGAACTGTTAAATTTTTCCCTCTTCCAACACACACACAGTTAAATGTCCCAAAACTCATCTCTTTGTTGAGGTCAAAGGAAATTTTTATATGAAAGGTATGCTGTATATAAGCTACCCTGCCTGCCATCCTTAGCTTCCTCACCACCTATTGAAAGAAAATAGGGAGAAGGGTGGACCACGGAGGTTGAGACTTGCCTGAAGCCACATAGTCAAGAGTCCAATCTGGGTCTCCTGACAGCCGGTTCACGGATAGGCACATTCAACTGTACTGGCCGAAGTACACAGAGAGATCTTGAGTATATGAGAATGGGGTGGTATGAAGAGGGAATAGTGTCATGTGTGCTTTCTAACACATATATTGAGATCTACAAGTTATTATGGTAGTCATTGATTATATATATATGAATGATCACCTGGAAAACTCATCCAGATTCAAAGCTAATCAAAGGTCTCCATTCCCAACCAAAGGGCCTTTCCTTCTTTCGCCAACCTATTTTTTTCCCCCTCAAGGTGGAAGATCTGAGACTAGCCTATGGCAGTGGGGGCTACCGATCTGCCGACGGAGTGCACGCCTCGGAGCCAGTGCTGGACGGGAGGAGGAGCAACTCGGCAGGGGAGGTGACGCTGACTGCGGAGCTGGAGCGTGCCCAACCAGAGGCAGCACCCGCCTTGTTGCATCTGTCCCAAAGCAGTTCCTCTTTCCATTTTATGTACACAGACCCTGTCTTTAACACTGACCCGGAGCCTACCGCTGACTTTTTTGAGGAGAAGAGTCCTCTAAGCTCCTTCCAAACAAGCTGTATGTTTACGAACAGTCACATGAATAGATCTTCTGGCCTCACTGGCAAAGTGAGTCCAGCCAGGCAGCTCACTTACACAGATGTGCCCTATATTCCCTGTACTAGTCAGCAGGTGGAGATTATGCCCTCCCAAGTCTTTTTTTATGTGGATAGGCCACCTCAGGTGCCCAGGCGGTCTCCGATCATGGCAGAGCAAAGGGAAGGGCCAGACAGCTGTCTAGAGCCCTCGGTACTGAAACCACCAAAAAGAAGTCCACGGAGTATCCGAACGAAGAGCTGTCAGCAAGACTTGCAAGGACTCCAAGAAGCTATGGCCAGAACTAGTGGTAGGAGCCACATTAATGTGGATCTTGAAGAGGAAGACCCAAGAGTGGTAGAGGCATTTGCATATAACAGTCAAGAGCAAACCCCCAAACGGTCCCAGGGCCAATCAGATATGAAAACTCTCCGTTTTCCTTTTGGGTCAGAGTTTAGGCCTTTAGGGCCTTGTCCCGCTCTGAGTCGCAAAGCTGACCTGTTTACATACATGTTTGCAGAGCAGGAGTTGCCGGCAGCGGAAAGGTACGTAGCTAGTGAATCCAGCGATTCCGAATCGGAGAGTCCTTACCCCGATTACCACTCCCTATACGGCAAAGGAATCCGGTCGCCGGTGGCCAGAATCCGTTTGTCCTCTGGTAGCCTCCAGCTAGATGAAGATGAGGAAGATGCAGCGTCTTGCACCACATCGACTGCTGAAGACAGGACTTTGCTAAAACCATGGAATTACTACTTGGCATAATACTGACAACTCTATAAACATTTCTGGTCCTGTTCCATATGACCACCTTAGGGTCCCCCAAAGGAACCTCTTTGCGTAAATTATTTTAATGACTGCTCACTGGCATTAGGAGAACCTTCGAAGATGTGATGTCAAATGTATCAAAGAACTTGCTGTTGCCTCCTTCCACGAAGGCTCTCATTGTTAGACCTCTAACTTCTACACCCTCGGAAAGGGCTCTGGCGGTCCTCTCTCCACCAGCACCATGGCAGGTGAAGGGGCATTTGTAACCTCCCTTACACATGCCTTCACAGGAACATTCTAAATTAAATTCACACTCTGCAACACCGAGGGCTGGCAATAAAATGGATTGGCAAATGGTACTGGGTTCTGATGCCATTTACTAATTCAGTAGATGCTGCGAATTTTGTTCTTAAATACATTGCGCCATTTGTTACGGACGGGACGGATCACGAGATAATTCGTGAGTTCTACACGCTGTCTTCAGATGCTATTTGCTTGGATATACTTTAACTACTTCATCTATTTAGGTGTTTACATCAGTAGTGAATGTATCAAACTCGATTTTCTTCATGTTCTTGTTTTTTTAGCATTTTAGTCCATTTTGGTTAAATCAAATAGTTACTATTTGTTTGAATTGTTTTGCAAGGAGTCGTGCACTTACCATGATCAAACGTCAGTGAAATGTAAAACATCACCTAAATTGCTCAAGTGGTCTCCCGATACACAAAAAGACGTGACGAGATTCTTAGCCCTAATTCTTCTAATTTTTCAAAGTAATATGGATTATGTTGATTATTTTTACAAGTTTATAATTTCATGAAGATTATAGCTCATAAAAGTAATAATGTTCCACATACATTGAAAAATATTGTTTCATAATGTGAGGCGTTTTATATTCAAAAACTGAAAGTTATAAATAAATATGATAAAACGTTGATGAGATGTAAACCTATTTATGGTGTAATTCAAAAAAAACCCTAACAGCCGAAAAAATACTCAGCTGCTTGGGTAAGTTGGCAAAAAAAAAAATCCGATCTTCAATGTGTTAAAACAAGACTACAGCTTTCAGTCCTCATGAGCTACCTGAGCTCATTAAAAGTGATTTTGCTATGTGTCAAGGTATTCGACTTTTAGAACACATGTGAGGCAAGCATGCCCCCCCACCCCCGGGGAATGAGGTGTTGGAATTAACCTGGTCAACAGAACCTGTTGAGAATTAATCTTAAGATTTTCTAGAATTCAAAGCCTAGGACATTAATTAAAATAACATCTAAAGCAAGTTCAATGTCTGATGAGGATATTATAATGTTTGACTTATGGTTTCTCTATTCTTTATTACCTATTATATGTAGGGCAAAAGTAAACAGGCTGGTTTGTTTAACTAATCTGTCTTGACACACACACACACACACAGATCTGGTTGCATGTATGTAAGCAGGGAAATTAGATGTTATTTGAATAAAAAGTGATAGAAAATTCATTTATTTAAAATAATTTTCAGAGTATATTATTTCTTTTGTTTTAATTACTTTCAGAAAGTATTGGTTCTGACCTCGGATAAAGGGAGAGAGTTACAGAACAAGGGAATATGTATGGCATGGAGGAGAAGAAAAAAAATTGAAAGTGGTTAAAAATAAAAAAGATATTACTGAAACCATGCTGAATAAATCAATCAAAATTCTACTCTCTACCCATTTCAAAATTTTTCCATTGTTCCAGGAAGTTATAGCATTCTGTTGGAGAACATCTTTTTTTTATTAATCAATTGTAACTTTTAAGTACATTATCTTTACAAGGAGCCCTGGTGGCATAATGGGCTATATGGGTCAGCAGTTTTGAGACTGCCAGCCTCTCTGAGGGAGAACAATGAGGCTCTCTGCTCCCATAATGATGGTGCCTTGGGAACCCAACAGTAACACTAAGGAGGTAAGCACATTTTAGAATAAGAAAGGGTCCTATGGGTCCGCATCGACTGACGCCAATGAGCTTGGTGTTTACATTTTTATATTTACCAGATGTTGGCTTCAAAATCTGATGCTCTACAGGCAGGTTATTGTCAATATGCAACTTTTATTGACAAAAGATGGGTGAAATCACTTCCTTACTCGCATTGTGCTTACATCAGAAAATCCCCGTTTCTTCTCTGCTTTTGGCTTCCTATCTCTCACACTAAGTGCATCTTCACCTTTTTCTATGGAAAAAGTTTGTTGTTCTACATGCTATTTCTCAGCTGATTTTCTGGATATCTTTGCCAGTTTCGAAGCTCTGCGAAGAGCAGTGGGGCTCACATCTGCACATGCCATCCTACTGAAACGAGAGTTGACAGTGCGACTCGGGACGTTTTTGTGTGAAATGGAACTCTGCTACTAATTTTGCCAGGATAGGAGGCCGAAACCAGGGCAAATGTTCACTTCAGTTCTAAACAAAACTGAATACAATGTGAAGGTGATCTTCTAATTTAAAAAGTGCCATCGATAAACGAAATAATGTTCCAACAGCAAATTAAAAAGGGCAAAGGGGGAAAAATGTGAAACAATGAAAATACCATTATCCCAAGAAAGCAAGCACTGAGAACCATGAACCATGAAATGTAAATATTTATTTTTAAAGCTCCCAAAATACTGGAATATGCTTCACCTACAAACAGTTTATAGGTCTAATAGCTATAATAACAATAAGTCATACAATTTGCCCGTGATGTCTTAAAAACTTGTGTCTTAAAGTTCCAAATAGACTTATATAAACATTGCTTTTACTTTTACAAAAATATTCAACCCATGAAACGAGTTGCAAAATTATTTCCAGATCTCTACAGATTACAAGTCGTAATTGAGTTTCAGTTACATAGCAGGTGAAAATTTTTAATGAACCATTACTTCAAAATACAATGTGTTCAAAAGGACTGTTACAGTATAGGCACAAATGAAAATAACTTTGTTGGGATGTGGCACCACTACATCTTTGTCAAGTAATAATTGTATTATCTTAAAGAAAGAGGGTGTAATGGCCACTTAGGCAGAAAACTGTCTTCTTAACTTGAAGTCTATCTTCATTCTAACATTTGGCACTGGATTCTGATTTTTAAAAAGACGTGTAGAAACTCAATTGTGCAGATGCAAATATTAAAACATTAACTATTCAAACTAATATCAATAATTCTACAACTATTGAAATGTAGCCCCAGTTCACAACTTAGGCATAATATATATACTGGGTATAAAAAAAAACTATTACCCACTTAACAGTACCATAAATATCAATGAAAATTAACTGTACAGTCTAACTTACGTTTGAATAGAAAGACACCAACCCATACTTACTATGGCTTTCTTATGAACTAGAAAATGCTCACTTAAATACCCTTCAAAAAGGAAGAAATGATGCTAATGCATTATTAATTATGAGGAACAAAAATGTATAAATAGTTGACAAAACAATTTATCACAATGAGAAAATATGCTGGTGTAAGTTATATTCATATCAGCGTTTTTAAATTCCCCAAATCAAAGTATATAACATGAAATTTTAGTTGGATAAAACAAAAAGAAAACAAAAAAACCCACACCAGACTTTTTTGTCCAGAATAACCAAATACCCATTCTGGGATAGATGGTATTGCTTTGAGTTTCCAACTATGTTAAATAAGAGTAAATTGTTTCTTCTAAAATGGGAGGTAAATACTGCATACCAAGAAGTACCTGTATTGCTACATGTTGCCTGCAAATGTCTCAAACACAGAGCTATCAAATGTGACAATCAGTGAGCTGCCTGGAATATTCAACCAGCTTGGTAGAAGAACCAATACTTTTCCAGCTTTACTTTCTGAGGGCTAACACAACCATCTGGATGAAGACATGTGTCACTTCAACCTCCCCACCAGTACTCCTGTTTAGAATATGATTGCCTATGAAAAGAAAAAGCCTTTCATGTTTGGTGACTTACAAAGTTGAATTTGGGATGACTTTGAGAGACCCTGCATGTCTCACGAGTGTACAGGTAACTAATGATGAAAGGTATTCATCCTATCCTAGCAACTTAAGTAATAACGCTACCTAAAAGCAAAACTGTATCTCAACATTTACTAGAATACGGATGAAACTATAGTATTTGGTTACTCCTTACAAAATACTCTTTTTAAAATATAAAATAATAAACACCATCACAGAACAGCTGAATAGGTTCTTCTACAATTTCATCATCAATATGTTGCAAAGATCCAAAAGGCACATGGAGCTCCTAAATTAAGCACTGTTAAGGTTGAAGTCGCTTTGGTGGGTTTCTCTGGGCCCATATGAAACACAAGCCAATCATAAGATGTTTCTTAGGGCGATTCATCTGCTACGCACCTATAAAAGAAAGTTTTAAAAGAATCAGTGTAATAGTATGCATGTTGATGGTGCTCATCTGTATAAGTTCTGCAGAGTAAGAACTGATTCAACCAGCTAGATAATTATTTGTATATTGACTCTCGTTATGTACACGTTAAGATATGAACAAGATTCAAAAGACTTCTGAGGCTGACTTGGCAACTGCAAATGGTTTGTTTGCAATCAGGAAACAGAGGAGGAGTTTTTCACTGCAATCTAAGGGATTTCAAGAGTGGCTTTAATTTATGAGGATATATAGGGTTTATCAACAGGATCTATGAGGGTGGGTGCTTTTTTACATGTCATAAAGACATCACAAATCTAAAGAAATTTTTTAATGCACTGAGAAGAGATCTAATGGACTTAAGGCTAACGTTACTATCACTTTATTAGGCTTACCTTGAACTGAGGAGTTGTATATATGTGCATGTATGTATCTACAAGTTTTGTTAAATATAGTTTTAAAAATTAAACATAGGATGTTTAAAACATGTGCACAAAGGTAAACTAATATTTCCAAGAGACAATATGGGAACAAAATTCAAACATAAAGCCCTTCTACAGTCTGCAATGGGTTCCTCTAGCTAAAATCCTTCCCTTCCCTTTTCATAAGAGGGTCAAACTTGGGATCCACTGGAAATGTGTAAATAGTAGTAGGTCTTCAAACGATGAGGTCCAAATAAGAAACTGCTCAATCACTTTTTGTCTATATTATCAACAAGCTGGGAAAGTTAAACAAGCAGCCCTTCTCATTCAGTGAATACTGCCTTCTAAGCCTAAAGATGATAATTTCATAAATTAATATTTAAGATAAGCAACTAACCAAACCGTTTTCAAGTATACTACTGTTTAACTGTGACTCTGTTAAACTGAATCTAGGCAACCACATCATAAATGAACACCCAACGAAAAATGTCAAGAAAACTTTTTAAATGACATTTTATGCTTACTTTTGAAATTTTTCAATTAATTTCTTCACCATTTTATCTGCGATGCCAGGACAGGCAGCTTCAGCCACAGCAATGCTTTTCTCAAGCTCTTCAATTGCCTGATTTCTGGTAGCATTGTTCTCATCCTGCTGTTTAAGCTGAGAAAAAAGATCAATAGCTATAAAATTTAAAATACTCTACAACTTAGTACAGTTGTCCAAAGTTAATGAACTTGCACTCACCTCAGCAAATGCAGGTGTGATTATCATAGACAAACAACTCAGAGTTTGCACAAAATCTTGCTCCTTTGAATAAATAATACAGATCATACATGTTGGGAAAAATGGACATTTATGGTTTTCTTATTTCATACCAAATGTGCACTATTTTAAGACCCTCAATTCTCTCCAAATGACCTGCTATAACACAAGCTCCAATGATTCTTCCCATCATCGATATTCATCCATAAGTATCTGACAGGTAGGATTATTGTGCCAGCCTGGACAATAAACACATGTGGGACTAATAAGGTTGCAGTGTAATTGAAGGGTAAAGAGAAAAATGGCTTGGCGAGCTTTGCCTTTCTGTCTCTTGCTCTCTGATGATCGGACCAGTGTGCAGCTGCCTTAGCTAGTTCTCTGCCTCAAATTGCAAGCTACACTACCTGTGGGACACTCAACCCATGGACCATGTCGCTCTAGTTTTGAGGTTCCTTCAAAACCTGCTTATCCACATTGCTGGTGTATTCATCACTTGAGCTGGGGACTGTTGGACCCTGTCATCTGGCTGACTGTTGGTGACCTGCCCTGCTGTTTGCTGCCTGTGGTTGAACTGCCTGTACTGCTGCACAGAGGACTCAGCTGTCTGCTTCCTTGACTTGCACCCAGGAGCCCCCCTGAGTTGAAATGGGCCATTTGTACGGCTCTGTGGACTAATTAGCTGTTTCTTATGTTGTCTTAGTCTGTCTACCATCTCTATCTATCAAATCATAAGTGTCCGGGGTTTGTTTCTCTAGAGAACCCTGTCTAACACAGTATCCATAAGCTATAACTTCTAAGACTACAATGCTCTTGTTATTAGCTGCCACCAAATCATGGTGACACTATGCACAGGAGAACAAGATGCTGTCCAGTCCTTGATCATCCTCATGAGCAGTTGTGGAATGAATTGCAGCTATCCACAGAATTCTCATGGGCTGATCTTTCAAAGAAGGTGGCCAGACCTTTCTTTCTAAGCCAGTGGTTCTCAACCTGTGGGTCGCAACCCCTTTGGGGGTCGAACAACCCTTCACAGGGGTCGCCCAATTCAGAACAGTAGCAAAATGACAGTGATGAAGTAGCAACAAAAGTAATTTGATGGTTGGGGGTCCCAACCGCATGAGGACCTGGATGCAAGGGCTGCGGCACTGGGAAGGTGGAGAACCACTGGTCTAGGCTATCGCAGGCTGGAGGCACCGTTGAAATCCAGTCAGAATCATAGCAACACTCAAGCTTCCACAGCCAGGTCAATGGAGGCAGTGCATGGGGTGTACTGGCCAGTCCCACTGGTGGAAGAAAAGCGTCGTTCAACTGAACCATTGGTGCTTTATGATTACAATGGATTTATGTAGCTCTACGTAGACTGTCAGCTTGTCATACGGTGGTGGCTTGTGTGTTGCTGTGATGTTGGAAGCTATGTTACCGGTTTTTGTAATGCTAGCAGGGTCACTCAAGGTGAACCGATTTCAGCAGAGCTTCCAGACTAAGAACAGGCTCTGAAGAAAGACTAGATTGTCAATCTTGGAGGAATTAGCTGCGGAAAGCCCTATGGAGAGCTCCACACATTTTTTCAGATACTGAAGGCCTAATGAATAGAAGCAGAACTTTGTCGGAGATGATAGGGGCAGGAGATGAGCCCTATAGGTGAGAAGGCACTCACACATGACTGCAGAAGAGCTGCCTTCTCAAAGTGGAGTACCCCATACTGGCATGCGTGAAGTAAAGCCTGTGGGAGTAAAGCCTCTGGCACCAGCATTCGCTGATGAGCCATGGCTCACAATTAGAAGAAACAGCTGCACAAATCAATTAATAATCAGAACTGTGAATGAACGAAGTATGAATCTAAGAAAACTGAAAATCATCAGAAATGAAACTGAACACATACAGTTCGATAACCTAGGTGTTAGTGAGCTAGAATATAGTGGCATTGGACATAAGACAGTCATGGCCCCAGAAACCCACAGAGGCAGCTCTACCCTGTCCTATAGGGTCAGTTATGGGTCAGCATTTGACTCCACCTTAGTGAGTTTACTTTTCAGTTTTCTATGCTGGGAATGATACAGTCTACAACAATTAGGTGGGTGAGCGCTGAAGCATATTCAGTGGTAACAATTTTGGGCCATCTCACTACGTTCTCTGAAAAAGTCTCTAAAGCAACTGTGGGCATCTGCAAATACATACCGCCCCATTCTGTAGTTTTTTTGGTTCCGGCTTCTTCCGCACTGTGGTAAAGCTCCATTCAGGGTGAGTATGGTTTTCTCGGCTGGTGGATTCCCTAAAGAGACGGCCAAAAGTTATCTGGAGAAGTTGCTAAAAAAATTCAGCTGGATGAAAACTCCAAACCACTGCAGCCAGAAGCTGAAGAAGTAATTGTCCCAATTTTGTTTGTTTGAAATCATAGCATAATAAGATGTGGTGGCATCTCAGTTTCAAGTAGATCGCACCTTTACTGAAGACGGTGGCTCTTAACTCCCTAAGTGTACAAAATACAAGGGGGGCTTCAAGATGTTTGTGGAACCAACTCATCTTTTAATTCCATTTTTCCATGAACCCTTTGAACCCCATGGGGATAGATGCCTGCTCCCCACTGCCCTTCCCTCTCCCACTGATGTCATCAGTGTCCCCACGAAGTGTGGCTTATGATATTCTTTACAGCTCTATGGGAGGCTGTCATGGCCACAAAGTCAACCACTATTGGAATAAGGCATAATAACATTCTGGCTTTTTATACTCTCAGAAAAATCTGCACACTTTAGTTACTGATTATGGAATAATTACATGTAACAAATTATTTACCAGTTTAAAATGTTTATGCGTATGATTTAGCGACATTAATCACATTTTCAAGTTTGCAACCATTGTAACTATCCTTTCCCAGCTTGTTTTACTACCATTAACAGAAACTCTGTGCCCCTTAACTCTGCCCCCTCCACAGGAACCTCACCCTCTCCTTCCTTCTTACCCCACTAACACACTTTCATTTGTACATATTTGCCTATTTTTTTATAAGCGAGATCAGGTTCCTCCATGTTATAGTATGCATCAAGCCTGCAGTTATCTTTCTGGCTGATTACATTGTTCACACACACACACATCTATAACATATACATACGCACACACATTTTGTTCATCCATTCATCGGTTGGTAGACATTTCTGTTGTTTCTACATTTTGACCCTTGGAAATAGTTCTGTGATGAATATTGTTACACAGATTTCTTTTTATATTCCTACCCTCAAATATTTTAGGTAGGACAATTTCTCTTTTCTATATTTTAAAAATCACTTTATTGGGGGCTCTTATAGCTCCTTTAACAATCCATACATCCATTGTATCAAGCACACTTGTACATAAATTGCCATCATTTCCAAAATATTTTTGTTCTAGTTGAGCCCTTGGTATTAGCTCCTCTTTTTTCCTCCCCCTTCCCACCCTTGGGAACCCTTGATAAATTATTATTATTTTCATATCTTACACCATCTGCTGTCTCCCTTCACCCACATTTTCGCTGTTTGTCCCCTTACAGGAAGGGGGAACGTTATATGCCGCTCTTTGTGATCGCTTCCCCCATTCTCCCCCACCTTCTCTCTACCCTCATGGTCTCGCTTCTGCCATTACTGTTCCTGAGGGGTTTAACTGTGGCAGGGCAATTTCTTATCGAGGCAGGAATCTGAGAATGTCATCTCAATAGTGTGCTGTTGCTTTTGTGCCAATTCAGCCAGCAGAGGCCTACGTGCTGGTGCCACCTAGAAATGTCCTGTCTACTGCATCCCTCGTGTGTGTGCTGCGATTCTGCAAACGACGTTCGCACTGAGCAGCAACCAAATAGAAACGGAGATGACAATGCACTAGTCTGGGGGTGGCTTGGTACGTGGCCTAGAGGTCAATTCTCCAAAGGAATTGTGCAAGGTGTCACCAATCCATGAGAGGGGATTGCCCAGGATCACTTGAATCAAGCTAAAATAAATTCTTTACGCTTGTTCCCAAATTTTGTAATATATACAAGTATCCACTAGGGGTTACACCGACACCATCGAACACTCAAGCCATTCATTTCCAAGGAAAACCTCTTTCCAAATTCATGGTACTTCACCAAAGTGTGATTTTAGAAGAATTTCACGGTTGCTAGCTGATATTTTATGTTCCAGCAAACACACTGGCTACCAATGAAAGGTTTACAACATTAACATATGCTGTCTATATAAAAAACAAAATTTGTACATACGAATCTGAGCCTTCGGAATCCGATTCATCATCACTGTGTCCTTCTGCCCTCCATCTCTTAAAACGATCGATCAGCTCAGTCAAATATGAAGTCTTCTTTGAATTTTTCACAATGAATTTGTGTTTCAGAAGTTCTTTAGCTGTAGGACGCTAAGGAGGTGGTAAGAGGATAAAAGGAAGGTTTCTAGGCTCTTCATGATTAGCGGGGACACTAAGAAGTCCTTCATATCACGCTCAAAGGTGTAATCATGAGGACAACTAAAATGCTATAGCAAAATAGTTAATTCTATATTTGAAATGGTTCAAAACAACCCAATTAAATCCACTACTTTGGTACCAATATGTTAAGTCCAAGAGGCAAGAAGTGGCCTTTGGACCAACAAACAAGAAGACAGGCCTTTTCAAAAGTAGAGAAACAGATGTCAGGATTCATAAAATAAGGTAAAAAAATGCAAACTTTTCAGAATAGTGTTTTCTGTTTACTACATTTACTGAATATTGGAAAACTGATTAAAAACTAGCAAGGCTGTAACTATGCTATTGTACATACACACATGGGGGGTTAGTGTTTTACTAATAAAAGAATGATCATGAGTTTAGATAATCCTTGTATAGCTCTAGTTTCTAGAAGCCTGAGAGCCAGTTTATTTTTTAAATGAAATACTTGGACTCAAATTTATCATTAGGCTTCAGAAAAATCCTACAACTTCATTTCGTATTTTCTATCAAATTAAAATAACTGAAGAAGCATTAACTTTTCATAAAAACTGAAAAGGGATGAATGAAAATAATTTTGGGCTTTATACATATACTTTAGACATGGACATATCCTAAGGGAAACTTTATTTCTCAAACTCTTTTTCCTTTGAAATAGGAAGGGATCAATAAGATAAGGAGGAAGGTAGAGGACAAGCAGAAGACAGCAGGGAAAAAGAAAAGGAATGACAAGTCTAGTTTGGAACTGAATGAAATGAGCAATACCGGGTTCCTTCTGGATCCTGGACAAGTTTCACGTGCATTGTCCTCCCCACAAACCGTAGAATCCGTAGTAGAAATAGCAATATATACTCACAAATGATGGATCTTTGTTCAAGCAGGCATCAACAAACTCCTTAAAGGCCTTAGTAAAGTCTCCAACAAGAGTTGGAGGATTGTTTTTTGGAATAAGAAACAGAACTCTCATTGGATGCATATCAGAGTTCGGTGGCTCTCCCTTGGCTAGTTCAATGGCCGTGATTCCCAAGGACCAAATGTCAGCCTAAGGTAACAGAAAGCAAAGAAACATCACTCCATCCCAACATACGGACCACAAAATAGCCTGTGGAACGGAATGGTCATGCAGCATGAACGAGTGTCCAGAAATGCGTTGTTAACAAATACTACTAGAGCATTCTTGAAAATGAAAAGGTTTCTCGAATTCCTTACTATGTAGCAGGCAGCATTCTAGACAGCAGAGTTGCCCAGGTTGTGAACAAGACAGACAATAATCCCTGCTCTCAAGGAAAGAAATAACACAATGAGAGGTGTGTGATACGAGGAAAATAATAAAACGGGGCACGAGAACAGCGGGGATAAGGGCAAGTAAATGTGTACAGGAGAGCGGGAAAGCGCTCTTCTCCAGAGATCGCCCTCAACCTTCCAGAGACCTGACTGGGAAGAAAGTCATTTCACACAGACGAAAGGGCAAGTGCAAAGGACCTGAGGTCAGAGGGTACTTGCTAACCTTAAGGAACAACAACGTCACTGTGGCTGAAGCATACAGAGTTCAGAGGAGAGCAATAATGGGAGACAGTGGACAGTGTAAGATATGACAAAATAATAATAATTTATAAATTATCAAGAGTTCATGAGGGAGGGGGGAGGGAGGGGAAACAATGAGGTGCTGATACCAAGGGCTCAAGTAGAAAGAAAATATTTTGAGAATGATGAGGGCAACAAATATACAAATGTGCTTGACACAATGGATGGATGGATGGATGGATGGATTGTGATAAGAGTTGTATGAGCCCCCAATAATATGATTTTTTTTAAAAAGATGAGATTGGAGAGGCACTGTAGGGTCTGATCATGGGAAGCCTTATATGTTACCGTAGAGATTACCTGATTATTATTTCAAGTGGGATCGAAAGCTGTTGAAGTTCAAATGTTACCAGTGTATCAAGGGAATTTAAACAGGGCAATCTGGTATGACTTTAGCTTATACACTTGCAAAGAAATGAATCTATCATTATGAACAAAATAATTTGTTGTAATAACCCCTTACTTTTGAGTCATAAGCTGACTGTTGAATAACTTCAGGAGCCATCCAAAATGGTGTTCCTACAAAGGTGTTTCTTTTAATTTGCGTATCTGTCAGTTGCCCAGCAACTCCAAAGTCAGCCAGTTTAACATCTCCTTGTTCGGAGAGCAAGACATTGGCAGCTAGGAGGGAAAGGGGGAACAGTGAATTCAGCTTCTTCAGACTACATCTATTTTCCTCAGGTTGAAATAAGACTTTCGTATACCTTTTATATCCCGGTGAATTTTCTTTTCTGAATGCAGATAGTCCAGACCTTTCAAAATTTCCTTTAGCATGGTGGCAATCTGGAACTCATCAAATGGGCCAGCTCGCAGCTTGAAGGAGGAGGGAACACACGCAAACACACACACACACACACACACACACACACACACACACACACACACACGAATATAAAAGTTTGGACAAAAAATTCAAAATGGATAGTATCTTTGAATAATAAAATCATGTAAACATGTCTATGTGAAGTAGTTCTGTTTATCAAACAAATTAGGAAAAACTTTCCGAGGAAAGAGAGCCAGGGAGTGAAGGCAATGGCTGAACAGGCTTTTAAATAATTAAATTTAATCTTGAAAGCTAATACAAGAATTTAGACCTATTTACTTGTTCCAAATTATTTACAGAAAATATTTAACACATACATTTAAATAGTACCTGCACAAATTATCTTTTTTTTCCAGATAGAGAAAAAAGGAAAGAAAAATCTTCACGTTTGGCATTTGCTGTGAAAAAGCTATGAAATATTTACACTCAACTGATTTTTAGATCAGGTAGATCATAACATTTCTGCAGGAACCCAACGTGATCGTATGAGTCAGCTCCAGCCCATTTCCCGACATTTCTGTGTTTCAGTACTGCTGAAACGCCATGGAGCCTTTTTGAGACTCTGACTTAAAGGGTTGCCAGGAACATAATAATTACACTATTCAGACCTTCATTGTTAAAAAAAATAAACCAAACTGTGGAGGGCTAAGGTTTTTAAAATAACTGTAACACATTTCCCTTTCTTTCCCAGTCCCTGTCCCAAAGCCAACAGTTCCCACTGGAATACAAGGATTTGGTGTCAGGAGAATTTGTAATGGAATATCTGAAAATCTCTCTTTAAAATAAATGGTTATTTTAAAATCCTGGTACCTCATAAAGCACAAACACTGGACTGTACAATATTATTACAGGAAAGGGTGGGAATCTTACAGTCAGAGCCGAGGGAGGGTTCTGCTTGCTGGGAGGAGGGAAGAGGCGGTGAAAATTAAACAGAGTCACTCTGCTGCACACTGGGAGGGGTTCCCAGGGCTTTGGCACCTTCTGCATTTCATCTTACATGAATGCCGTATTTATGCTGAATAAAGGACACTTTCATGTTGCAATTTAATAGCTTAAAGTAGAACCCACACTTTGCCCTTACCATTTAATATTAACTGTGGTCTGTGTATATAATATACTCCAGAGACTTCCGTAGTTCAATAGGCCCCTTTCCTAGGTAGCATTATCTATTTACTTTCAAATATACTAACTTCCACCCTAAACGTTTCTATTTAAACAGCTGTGATTAAAGTCATTCTAAAAGGTGAAAATAGCACATTATCTTAATGACTACTAGCAATGAAACCCTGATGTGCTACCAAATAACTGAAGGACAAATATCATACTATTTAAGATTGGTACTTAGGATCATTGATCATAAAATGTTGACAGGCCGGACCAGGGAAGATATACATACGGTTACTTGCTCAACTACTAATGAAAAGGTTAGTGGTTTGAACTCACCCAGAGATGCCTTGGAAAACAGGCTTGGTGTGCTGCTTCCAAGGGGGTCACAGCTTAGGGAGCACAGTACCTGACACATATGAGCTCACTATGAGTCAGAATCCACACTGATGGGCACTAACGGCTTGAAAAAACTGGCCACGGGCTAATAGTCATCATTCTGCAGGCCTTCTAAAAGAGACCATGGTAAGCCAGCAGAGCATTTAAAAGATATATACTTAAATGAAAGTCAGCAAATCCTGGTGCAAATTGTTAAGGTGCCTAGTTGCCCACCAAAAGATCGGAGGATTGAGTCCACCCAAGAGAAGGCTCAGAAGAAAGGTCTGACGATGTCCTTCAGAAAAAGCAGCCCGGTACCATGGAGTCGGGTTCGACTCCAACTCAAGATGGTTCTGTGTGACGTGCATCAACAGACTCAGGGGTACCTGGTTAAGTTACAGACACAGTACAATTTGGGAAAAGCTGAATCATAGTTAACTGGGAGCTGGAGGCTCTAGAGATGACTGTTAACAGAAGTTCAAATCCTCCAGGTGCTCTGCACGATCTGCCTCTGTAGGGTACAGCTAGGGCCACTCTGTGGGGCATGTTGACTGCCCTCTTGGGTCGCTGTGTGTTGGGATTGACAGCCACAGGTTCGGTTTGGGCTATGGAGAACGAAAGGAGAGAGAGCGTGGCACAGAAATGGACACTGGGTGGTGGTGCTTCCTTCTTTTCTTTTCTTTTTTTTTTTTCAGTTCAGTATCCTTAGATGCTAACGGTTAGGAAAGAGGAAAAATAAGGAACTGGATCCAGAAGGAAGGTAGAGGGGATGGAACGGAGGTTGCTTTTCGTTTACAGGGTAACCGTGGAGTGCTTCATCACATTTTTCTTCACTAACCCAAACCTTGCCATGTCTCAAAAGAGCTCCAGAGCCTTGTTTAATTTGTGTTGTTTTCAGGTGAGGCAATGATCATTCCAAGATTGTACGCTTGTGGGTCCACAGATCCTCTTGATCCTCCCCTAACTCCCAGCCCGTCCCTAATGCAACATGCCATGCTATCCCTTCTCTCTGTTGTGGCTAGTTTTTTTCTTGGTGCTTATGCTTAACTCCATTCACCTTATTATATGAAAGTCACTGGCATTCTTTTTGGAAACAGTTGGGAAATACGAAATTTGATGAAAGAGCACACAGCTCTTTCCCCTCAAGAATGGGAGGCAACTTGAGGTACAAACTATAGAATATTGATCAAAATTACAAGTTATGACAAAGGGTTCTAATCACCTTATATCATCACCAACATTTGTTATTTTCTTCTTTTTCCAAGCCGAGTCACATTGAGAGTACAATGGTGTTGCATCGTGACTTGGCTTTTCCTCTCTCTGATGGCCAATGATGCTGAGCATCACTCCCTATGTTGGGTGACCATTTCAATGTCAGTAATAGTGAATCGGGGGAAGAAGGAGCAGGGAAGAGGATTATGGTGATGTAAGTATATTGATGAAGGGTAAGGTTGCACAGTCGATTGTTTGAATTGCTGTCACTAAGTTGTACACCTATAAAAAGTTTAAGTGGCAAACGTGAAATAGCCATGTTTACATCAATGGCACACACACAAAAGAAGAGCTCCGGAGGCTGTTTATACACAACTAAGAACCTCGTTTGGTTTCTGGATTTGGAGGTTTAGGGGCATGGTTTCATGGTACATCCAGTTAACTGGTTATTTAATAACATGTGTAAGTGCTCCTGTTCGGATTCTTAATTCCATAGTGACTAGGGTCTTAAAGCTTGCAAGCAGCCACCCAAGGCACAAGTTAGTCCCTATTCACCTAGAAAAACAGAGGGAAACAGAAAACAGGAGGAAAGTATAGATATGGAATATGTGGCTAATAGCCTCCACGAGCACCACCAGCTGCCATGAGTTTGTATTTTTCTGTTCTGTTTGAATTTGTGTTAATAGGGGAGAAACAAGACAGCAAAATGGGGTGGGGATGGTTACACAATTGAAGACGTATTCAGTATCACTAAAGAGTCTGTGTAAAAAAACCAGTTGAATTGGTGTATATTTTGCTGTGTGTATTCTCAGTAACAAAATCAAATGATGAAAAAAAAGATTATGTGACAAGACATACAGCAATAAAACCATGTGAATTTTTAGAGTGGAATGGGGCCTGACTTCATCTGCATGAAAATCTTACCCAAACAAAAACAGTGGTGCTTCTCTCAGTAGAGAGTAGGAAAAAATAAATTTAAGCTTTAGGATGTAAGAATTGGATTAGGTGCCAGAAAGGATTACCTAACTCGAAACTGATTAAAACCGAGATGAATTTCTAGGAGTAGATGAGACTCTCCATCACATTTAATTACTGTTTCTTTAAAATGATTTAAATGTGGTTCTGCCTAAAGGAAAGTAAATCTCTAATGGTCATTTCTATTCATAGGATTATTTGAAACGTTGGCAGTTCAGGGTTGAAACCTTTTAAAAAAATTAATCACTTTCAATTAGATAAACTCATCCCCACTTTAACAAATTTAAGCAACACTTGATGAACTTAATAATTAAAACACTTTCTTCTTAGACACAGTGTACTCTAAAACTTCAAAGACAGAGTATGCTAATAAACTCTAAGTCCTATAATGTTGAAGATGTACGAGAACTTAAAAATAACTGAGCATATATTCTGTTTTATAAGACATCCAAGCTGAGGGAGTTTGTATGTCTGGTTTTAGTTACAGATTTTATCATGACTAGAGCATGCTCTATAACCTCAAATTCCCATAGGCCAGTGCAGCGGTCTTTAGACTATACAAAGTTGCCTAAAGTAATTAATTTTTAATTTTTAATATACTGTCACGGCAATGGAAGATTTGTAAGGGGAAAACAACAATATTGATTTATTAACACTAACTCGAGGGACAGGCAGTGTTTCTCACAGGCATTTTGTGTGACCATACCACTGGGTGGAACTTTTCTTGCACGCTGCACCCTGATCCCTACCCACTAAAATCGAAGTAGCATGGTCAAGTCGTCATTAACCACAACTGTCATCATACTGCCAGAGTATGAACAACCACTGGTTGGTTCTGTACTTAGAACTTGTGTGCCACTTTGGGACAGTTAGCTGCACCTAACTTCTTCATTCTTAGGGGAAACAGACTGTTGAGGGATATCCCTGCAAAATCAAACTGTAAACTGAAAGCCATTGTTACACACTTACTCCTAATATAGGGATTTATTCTAAGTAATTATTTGCATTTCTTACGCACTTTGAATACTAGCAGCATGCCCAGTCATGCAATACAGCTGGCTCTACGTAAGAGTAGCAGTTCTGAAGAGTGTTGATTTTGAACATATTAATTAAAACAATGCTGTGAAGACATTCTAAAAATTAAAGTTTGAATGACTGTGTGTGTGCATGTGTATGATTATTTTAAAATACTTACAAGATCCAGTGCAGAACCTCCACCCAAGTATTCCATTATTATCCATAATTTTGACCCCTATAAGAAAGATCCAGGAAACAACTTACTAGTCGGTAACCTGACTCAAATAACGTATTAGTAAAAATATTGTTTGACATACAAAATACATGGATTATAAAATGTTTCAAATTGAAAAAAATCCAGAGCAAATGCAAAACAATTTCCATACCTTGACTCCTCAAATCCAGCCTTGGTAAAACCAGGAAACTAAACTATAGTTTTAAATGATCTGGAATAGTGATGTTGAAAGGAAAAAAAATAGTTACATAACTGAAAAGGAGCTTAACAAAGACATGAAGAAACTCTAGGTGCTTCCCGTAAGATCTTACCATTTAAAGTCAAGTCTTATTTCAGCTTTGGGTCTTTGTTTTAAGGTACTTTATCATTTACCAGTCATAATGAATGGGCATTTCTGGTACCCATATGGAACCTAGAAGTAATATTGTGTTCCTAACCCTCTTGCGACAAATGGGAAAGAGAAAGGAGGGTGTGTAGTTTTCAAACATAAATGTCTAGTAGGATAACTCAGTAGCATCGACTTCACTATTCATTGTACAAGAGCAAATGGAACTCGCAGAGGAGTGTATGTGTATAAATACCAAAACAAGTACGTACACCCCCACACACACCAATCACCACCCACCTTTATGAGTTAAAACTGGAATTATGAAATCCTTGTTTGCTGTAAGCTATATTGTCCCATACCATTTCACAAGTAGTATTCTCAGCATTTTTGTGAGACCATAGAGTTGGCTGAAAGGGCAACGTATAAACGATACTGGCAGTCAATCCGTTGTGAGATTTTTCAGTGAAAAGTTTTTGAAATCACGTCATTTCCCAAATAAATGATGTCTAGGCTCGTAGGGTAGTACTCCAGAAGGCAATTTCATTCCATTGTAGCGACAGTGTGTCATGAAGAGTATCAGAGCACTGAATTATGATTTATGGAACAAAAATTATTCTAGGGGAAAATACACAATATTATGCTTCAACTAGGAAGCCAGGAACATATCTCTCACCTTCACAACCCCCACTGTGGGAGAAAGTTCTCCTGCAACTGCCAGTGTACACAGTAGGAAAGAGGAAAATAAGCCCCACCACCAAAAGGGGGGGGGGGGAGTTCTGAAAGTGTTTCAAGTCACTTGGATTTCTGTATATAAATTTTTTTTTCCTGGTTCACATTGTGTATATAAATTTGAAACTTGGAATATGATGTGTCTTCCTCCTTTTTTAAGAGGAAAAAAGTGGGTTCCCCTTGTGCCACAACTCTGTGTCTAACAAGTACTGTACTGTATTTAGGAGGCTAGAATTAAAATTGCCCAGCCTGACCAATAGGCCCCTAAAAATAAACCCAATCCTCACTGCCATCACGTTGCTTCCAACGCAAAGCAACCCCGGAGCAACCCCGGAGAAGGGGAGGGCTGCCGTGTGGTTTCTAAGACACTAACTCTTCACAGGAGTTGAAAGTCTCATCTTTCTCCTGCAGAGCAGCTGGTACTTTTGAACTGTTGCCCTTGCAGTTAGCAGCCCAATGTCGAACCACTACATCACCAGGGGTCCTGGGACCAATATTAGGAGGCTTCAAATGACTGTGGGGGGAAACAATGAAAAGAAAATGAGATTTTGCCATGAACTTTTTGAAGCCTTTAAGTACTTCATTCTCACTGGTTTATGAATTCAGAACAACTCCCATTCTTCCGCGTGCAATTTAAATTCTAAAACACGTTTAGCTGTTTTGTAGTTCTCCATGCATGATAGCACCTGTTTTCAAAGTTGAAGACATTGTGTGTCCTTTTATTTTGGAACAAATTCAAATTGGCAACTTACCATCTGTCTACTCTTCACTAAAAAATTTTCCTAGAAAGCTAGATATGTGAGTGTATAAAACAGCTTCGACTACTGAGTTATTACAGTTGCAATGAAGAACTGCCAGGTCTGAGAAGGCTACCGATGAATGAGGAAGAGGGCAGTGGAGGTCCAGTCATGGGATTCTCACCTCCCATACAGGAGCCCTGGGTTTGATTCCTGGCTGGTGGGACTCGTGCACAGCCACTACCCTCTGAGGCCTGGGGGTTGCTATGATAGCGAACAGGCTCCAGTAGAGTCTAAAGGTGGACTCTGAAAAACGGCCTGGTGGTCTGTTTGTGAAAATCAGTCATTGAAAGCCCTATGGGTCCCAATGGTTCAATCTTGTTGCGCATCATGGCAACTAACAGCTACAGCCGCAAGTCAACTGTTCAGCAGAACTAGTGCACGTCTCTAAAGGTCAGGTACCAGAAGGTCCTGGTAAGTTTTCTGGCTACCTCCTTCTGACTGTCACTTCCGAAGACCAAGCTTACTAGGAACAAAAAGACTAGGTAGGCCCATGGGGCTGAAGCAGGCCCTCCAGGAAGCTTGAACCACATGAGCTTTTCTTATTGGTTCCTTGTCCGGAGCAAAGCAAAATGACAAACCTGAAACACTACGATTCTGTTCTTTGGGGCCCTACAACTTCTGCCTTTGATTTCTGATCCGAGCCTTTAGTGAAGAAGACAATAAGGTGGTTTGTTAGGCTTTTAAAATACTTAAAAACACTGAGAGGCTATCCACATACTGGCTGACAATTCCAAAAGAGCCAAAGTGACTGTAAACCACAACCATATATGAACACAGAAGTTTCTGAAGGGAAAACTCCACCCATAAAAAGAACCTACACATATGAATAAGGTAAATGTAATGCTTTTCATGAACATGGTGTGTGTGTGTGTGTGTGTGTGTGTGTGTGTGTGATCCTCAGGTTATGAACACGTACCCAGTGTTGCAGAAAACTCTCTCCCTCTGAATGGACTGGGTCAACTCCTACTCTCCAGAGCCCTCATCACAATCATCGGCACCTGCCGCTTCTCCCTTTCCTCTTCTACTGAAGGCAGTGGACAGCAGGGCTACAGGCACCTAGTCTGACAGACTGACAAATTAAGGTTAACCCTTTAGAAGATATTTCATGCTTTGGTTTTTTTCGCTGTTGTTGAAACCATGTGTTTTCAGTAATGGAACGAAAATGAAAATGCCTTTTTTTTTTTTGGAAATACAGATTTTGATACAATCATTAGGATGTATATGTCCCAAGAAGTCACTGGTGCTGGGATTGGTGGGATTTGGTCGTTTTCTCCAGACTCATGCTGTTATAGAGACCCCAAGTAGATGGCAGTCTACAGTAAAAGTGGGATGACAGCTTCTCACGAAACTCCAAAGGCAGACCATATAGGTGGGTATTTTAAGTCTTTTGGGTCCCAAAAGGGTTAAGGGAACACTCAGGAATAGATGTCATTCTTAAACCAAGGACTACTGTACTTTTTCAGTAGTAGAACACTTGTCTTCTATGTGGGAGGATCAATTCTTGGCCAATGAACATCAGCCTTGTGGGTAGCTATGATACTGAATAGGTTTCAGCAGAGCATCCAGGCTATGAAAAACTAGAAAGGTCTAAAGATTACTTCGGGAACATTAGTCAGTGAAGACCCTATGGAGCCGAACAGTCTAATCCCACTGTCTAGAGCAGTGGTTCTCCACCTTTCTAATGCCACAACCCTTTAATACGGTTCCTCATGTGGTGGTGACCCCCCAACCATCACATTATGTTCATTCCTACTTCATCACTGCCATTTTGCTACTGTTATGAATTAGACGACCCCTGTGAAAGGGTCGTTCGACCCCCAAAGGGGCCGCAGCCCACAGGTTGAGAACCGCTGGTCTATGGGGTTACCCTAGGTTGGAAAATGACTCCATGGCAGGTAACAACAGCTATAATATAACAGAGCCATAGCTCTAGAATCCTCATGTAAACTGGGAGAACTAGGAGCCCAGTTTTAACAAATTACTGATGTCCTAGAGTATCAGCTACTGTCACCTCAAAAGACCTCTGCAAGCCCATCATTTGCTGCTACAGTCAACACGTGGTCCAAGTGAGTTGAAATACTGCTTTTGTTCCAGACAGGAACTTGGAAATTAATTTGTCCATAGGGGAAAAGAAGGTTAAGTATTCATCATGTGCAGTTGAAAGACTATTATTCCTAAAATTTATTAACTATTAAACAGATTTTAGTCACTGAACTTGGGATATAATAAATAATCAGAACACTGGTCATAAAATTCTGCATACTACACCAAAATGAAGCTAATACCTCACCCTAGCATTGGTAGCAAAGTTTAAAAAAGCAGAAACAGAAAATAACAAAGGCCACCGAGGGTGTGGAGAGACTGGAATGCTCATATACTGCTGGTGAGACTATAAAACAGCCCAACCACTGGGGATAGCTTCCTCAAACAATTGTGAACAGAAATTCCATATGACCCACCATAGTGTTCCTTGGTATGTATCCTACAGAAATAAAGAACATAACCTAAACATGTATATCCATGTTCATTGCAGCACTATTTACAACAGTGAGAAGATGCAAAGCACCTCGATGCCCACTGGTGGCAGCCTGCATTAATAAACGTGCATACACACAATGGAATACTGAGCACCATCGATGAGGAATCTGCAGCACTTCATGGCATGGATGGACTTGGAGGACATTATGCGAAGAGAAGTGAGTCCATCACAAAAGGGCAGCTATTGTATGGCAACAATGTTTTCCAATCAAGATAAAGGTTTTCATACAAAAGAAACAACAGATTTTGTTGGTCCCCGGGGATGGGAGGAGAAGGAAGGAGAAGCCCTCGGCTGGAGGGTAGATACGTGGTAACTTGGAGAAGGAAGGGGGTTACAAGGCAAGTCATTGGGAAGCTTGGTAAGTATTCTGAGTTGTTGAATGCAAAAATGATCTGATATGCAAACCCCCACCTAATTCACAATAAAAAGTTGTTGGGTTTTTTCTTTGTAATCTGCCCCAAATTTATATACACTTGCAAGGAAAAAATCGAGAACATCTAGCCCAGAATATGGAAGACAGGGGCAGAGGAAAGTAAGTCAGCGAGAGGTGTAAATGACAATAAAGATAAAAAGAGTGCATACAGAATCCTGCAAAAATACTAATAACAAACATCTATGGACAGATACCTAAGTAGAGATGAGTATACACCCTGAAGAGATGTGGGGAGGGGAACGCAAGTACAACCATTGTCATCAGGATCACAACAGAAGGTCCTGGAGTGAGTGGGGTGAACAAAAAAGAAAATCATTTAAAAAAAAGTCTTGCTAGGTAATAAAGACTGGGGGAAACCCCTTCAAGATAACAGTCTTAAAGAACTTCAAACCTGGATCGGAACCCCACCCCTGGGGATCAACTTTAAGGCAAACAGTAGACAAGCCTCCAAAGTGAGTGCCAACACCAGGGAGGAAGTACACTCTTTAGACCAGTGGTTCTCAACCTTCCTAACGCTGTGACCCTTTCATCCAGTTCCTCATGTGGTGGTGCCCCCCCCAAACAGAAAATTATTTTCGGTGCTACTTTATAACTGTCATTTGAACTAGGTCTTTTGATGAATCAGGTGACCCCTGTGAAAGGGTCATTTGACCCCCTAAAGGGGTCGCGACCCGCAGGTTGAGAACCACTGCTTTAGAACAATCAATGATATGAGACCCAAAGGGCAGCATTTGCCCTAATATCCAGTTCAGAAAGAGGAAGAAGGATAAAAAAATATAAAAGGAAAAAATAAAGAAAGGATAAATGGAAATGAGGAAATCTAGAGATAGAGCCAAAGTCAGGAAACAAATTCTATATAAATTGTTCAATGGAAACGGAATTTACTCTAAAACTTTCATGCACACAATAAAGTCCCATTTTTAAAATGGCAACCAATTGAATCATTTTAATCCACCTGGAATGCCTTGTCCATTCTCCATACTTACAACCCAACCCCCAAATCATATTCAAAAGACCTAGTTCAAATGCTATCTTTCCAATTTTAGGGTCATTGCACTTGGTGTCAGAAATATATATTTGTCAAACTAAGTAGAGAGGCTGAAATCCAACACATGAACTTGGACTTTGTGAGCATAGGCAGGGATCAGGCTGACCAGAACTAAAATGCAGAATAAGATTAATATGTGTAACAGACACCAAACAAATGTCAGCTGAATATGTCTAATGTGAAGTGGTTTAGTGGTGTGTGGTACTAAATTTAAAGCTGTTTTTATTTTGAGAAAAGAACATTGTAAAAAAGAGAAAAGTCCCCTTGGAGATTTCCTCCAAATTTTAAAGCTAAATTTTAAAATAATGTTTTAGAAATCAAAAGAATATTCCAAAGATATTACACATTTCAGAGAAGGTCCATAAACTGTAGACACTCTATTCTGGAATATTTTACTTCAATTATTAAATTCTTTCCTTTTTATTTTTATACATCGGTGGTGGTAGTGGAGTTTGGGGGTGGGAGGGGAGAGAGGATTTTTCCTTAACAAAAAGCCAGAAATCTAACAGCAATTTTCAGCAGCAAAAAAACTGACATGCTTCAAATTCGATTCAATGCTGAATTGTGCTTCCTTTTCGGATTTACACTGAACTAGAAAAATATTTAAAGATTATAAAAGATTCTTCCAATATTGTGAGATCAGCAGGGAAGGGTTTGCTTTATTTTAGCATTCTTCATGAAGGCTAACTTTGGCTGTCAAGAAAATTTGCAGTGAGCTAAAATGAAAGGAAAACAGTGTGGTTATACAGTTGTGTTTGTCTGGTTTTTATTCTTGTTTTTAAAAATAAAGTCATACAGTGAGCTCAGTCAAAATGAATACTTAGTACATTTCTGCATGAAACAAGGACATGCCTACAACGTATAATTTTCTCTCAAATGCAATAATGTTCTTTCCAACTTGCAGTAAGGTCTTGGTATATACAATATCCGGTATCCAGACAACCTGAGAAAAACCCATATCCTAGTTGACTCCATTAATTTGGCTCACAAAATCCCCCATGTCATGTGACATGGACCGATGAACTTCCCTGACAGTACTGAGGATGTCACCTTGCACAACACTGACTGCATTAGCAGATTTGATGTGGTACTAGTGTATTTTTCATGGAAGCCCAAATAGCCACAATATCCTTTAATGTAAAAGGAAAATAAGCTGGTCACCTTAAGAGAAAGATTATCTAAATAAAATAATAAATAAGTTACAATCATGGGAAGATATTTCTGTCTTTGTGCGCAGATATACACATCTATATAGAAATTAGATACTCATATACAGTAAATTCTATGCAAACCAAACCTGTGAAAGGTGGAAACTTGTCAGAGAAGGAAAACTCAAATATTTCCCATTAATATAGAGCCAAGGAAAGGGTAAGGCTGCACTCTCTCCAAGGTGGGAAACAGCTGAGACCAAGAAAAACAAGGCAAGCAAGTTCCATTCTCACAGGTTTCACTGCACGTGAGCACTCTTGCTCTCTCGCTCTCTGAAAATAGGGTTTCAACAACAATACAATAACGGCAATAAGAATTATCCAGGCTAAAAATAATATCTGCAAGCTGTGAAATTCTACAATTTCATCATGAGGTAACATTCTTTAAAAGGACTCTTGGACATAAGAATTAATGATGGTGAAGGACCAAATCGGTCTTTGAAGAAAGACAACTAGAAGACCCTTTTAAAACGGGAATCCAGGACAGATGATTCCTCAGGACCAGTGGTGAGAGTGGCGCTACTGGGAGGGTGGAGGAGGGAAGGTGGGGTAGAAAGGGAGAACCGATTACAAGGATCTACATATAACCCCCTCCCTGGGGGACAGACAACAGAAAAGTGGGTGAAGGGAGACGTCGGA
>NW_022103917.1:13133551-13136682 GCF_000313985.2 Echinops telfairi
CTGTTGGGGCACCACGCCTTGTTCCCAATGTCCACCCTCGTCATTCCCTGGGGATCTTGCTGCTCCCCTCCCCTGCTGTTCCACTGCACTCCCCCCAAAACAATTATTTTAAAAAGAAAAGAAACATAGATGGTGAGACTGTATCTCACATTCTTGGACATGTTATCCGGAGAGATCAGTCCCTGGAGGAAGACCATCATGCTCGGTAGAGTAGGTGATCAGAGAAATAAGGACGGCCCCCACAAAATGAGCTGACCCTGGAGATACCACAAAGCGTTCAGACAGAGTAGCAATAAAGAGAGGGGGCAGGCCCGGGCATTACTTGGTGTCTGACTTGAAAGCACCTGTACAATAAAGGAAATAAGGATAATTCAGTGTAGTCCTTGAAAAAGACATCTTGGACCATAGTTTTGTACCACTGATTAATCTGTGCAGGTTCTATAATCAAGATTTGAACAAAATGGACATATAAGTTTGTGTTTAAAGACATTATCTACTGGGTGATTATTACAGGGATACTACTGTGCTAAACTTTGAGTTTGTTTGTTTTTTAATCATGAAGTCTTAGAAATACCAAAATTTAAATAGAACTACTCTATGAGCTCTAACTTTGAATAAACAAAGTCTATGAACAACCAATAAAACAAAACACCATTTCAATATCAATTTTCAAGATAATATGGGATCCTCCAATTGAAATAAGCCTTATTTAATATTTTAAGTCAGTCACCCATAATAGCTTATCTGTTACAGATGCTTAAAAATAGCAAGGGTTCGGGGTTGTTTCTAGAGTGAGTCTGGAATTACTAGGATCCAATCCAGGAGACATTGGACAGTGTAAGATAGGACAAAATAATAATTTATAAAATATGAAGGTTTCATGAAGGAGGGGGGAGCGGGGAGGGAGGGGGAAAATTGAGGAGCTGATACCAAGGGCTCAAGCAGAAAGCAAATGTTGTGAGAATGATGATGGCAACAAATGTACAAATGTGCTTGACACAATGGATGGATGGATTGTGATAAGAGTTGTACGAGCCACAATAAAATGATTTTAAAAAAAAGAGACCAGAATAAGCGAGCAAACAGCAACTTTTCTCTCTCTCTTCTCTCTCTCTCTCATTCACTCAACCTCTATCTCTGTCTCTCTCTCCACAACAAATTCCTGAGACTTACCACAATTAAGTTGGCTAAGGGAATTAGAAGGCGAATCCAGAACTATTTAGATTAAATCATCACTTAACGATTTCTTAAAAGGGAACCTCACCTCTTAAACTACCTGTTTAAAAAAAAAACATGAAAGCTAATTGATGTCACAAAATATCAAACCATCATGTGTACGATAAATTATTTTAAAAGCCCATCTTTAACTGTGAATGATGAAACGGAATAGAAATGACCAACATTATCACCTACTGGAAGGACAAAAGAAACTACTTTGCTCATTTGTGTACCATCTGTATTTCGTACCCACTTTATTCATAAAATATCTACCATTTTAATGTATTACTAGACAATAATCTTCTTAAGGGCAGGGATGCGCTACTCATTTTCTTATCTCCAGTACCTAGGTTTATGTATAACACATCCCTCTCCCCATTGCTTTTGAGTCAATTCTGACTCTTAGTGACCCTATAGGATAGAGGAGAACTGCCCCATAGGGTTTCCATAGGGTTTCCTTGTATGACACATACTGGCTATTTAATGACCCATCCTACTATGTTAGTAATTCATCGAATAGTATAATGTAAATAATAATGTGCTGCAGTGAAAACGATGATGACTTTCTGTATCAGGATTACCAAAAACAGATGTAGCTAGAGCTACTACAGAGCTTATTTGGTCAGTAGAGCTTTAAAAGCCATTCATCTTTATGTATGTCAACAGCATGAGTTATATATACATACACTTCCTTTTGCCTATAGATAGAACAAGAAGAAAATAAACAAAGCAAAGAACAAAAACAAAAACCTACAACTGTTTCCTCTCATAAAACAATTCCTATCCTCCTTAAAAAAATAAATCAACACAGAGATAAATGTATTCATTTTTAAGGTGATTTAAAACTCTAACCAAAGCTAGATATTTTTCATCTGTTTATATTTCACATTGCAAGAGTCACAAATCCCGACTTCTAACTCTGGAACTCAAGAACGCTTGTGTTTCACTAACCAGAGAGTTGTCTATTATGTAGTAATATCTCCATCTGGTGGAACTTTAGGTGTCTGTTAATACCATGATCCTGGAACCAGTAAAAATACAAGTTTTTTATTTACTGGTGTGTGTGTGTGTGTGTGTGTGTGTATGTGTGTGAGTGGGGCTAATATTAATTATTCCCTTTAATTTCATCTCAGATAATAGCTGTATGTTAGAGATGGGTTAGACCCGGGCTTAATAGGAAAATCATGAAGGATTAAGCAACTGAAGAGCTCACAACCTAGTGGGAAAGATAGCTAAATAACCACTTAAGGAAAGAATAATAGGCCTATTTTATGAATTCTGAGTTTGAGACAGATGGAACCATAGAGAGGCGTGTGAAAGCCTACAAGTATAGACATTTCCTGACAAAGAATATATGTCTTAAGGACCAGCAGCAATTCTGTTTCTATATCCAACCAAAAGTTAAAGTGTGGGAAACGGGTAATACTGGGATGCATTCAGACCTCAACATTTAACACTCACTGCCACCAAGTCAAATCTGACACAGAGCCAACATTCAGAATATGGCTGTTAAATGCGACAATGGTCTACTGGGCACATAGACGGCACTGGCATCTGCCTGGGAACAAAAGATGGCCAAATCTTCATGTAAGACACCACCTTTTACAAAAGCAAGAAAAACTGATAATGAAAATACCTTATGACTTAAATAATATAGCACACACATTACCTTTAAATAAGATCCATAGTATTTTGTTACATATGCGCTGTCACACTGACTCAAAACAGTTATTTCTTGCTGAATGTCTTCAATTTCATCTTCGGCTTCCTCGAGATCTATGATTTTAATAGCAACCACTTGCTGGGTACGGTTATCAATTCCTTTGAAAACTTCTCCAAAGGAGCCTTTCCCAATGCGCTCTAATTTTGTGAACAGTTCTTCTGGGTCGGCTATGATATTCTGTGGGGGGGGG
>NW_022103917.1:13136782-13175388 GCF_000313985.2 Echinops telfairi
TAAATTACATAAGACAATAATACATTTTAGAAATACATAAAAATTGCTTTGTTAGAACAGCTGCTATCCAAAATAGTCCATAGTCTATTGGATCATTCACACTCACAATTCCATCATTCAGCGAATTTTGTTTGTGCTCCATTTGCACATTAATGGAAGGGTAGCAATAATGAGAGAACAGCTATATTAAATGTAGTGGGCTGAATACTGGTCCCCCAAAAGATATCTCTAAATCCTAACCACCAAGAGGTGTGACCTTATTTTGGAAAAGAGTCTCTGTAGTTTAATTAAATCTTTTTAAAATTAAATCTTACTATCATCTTAAATATCCCTAAACCAAATAAGAGAAAAGCAGAGAGGTCTGGGGACCTCACTTAAGAGCACTACTGGTTTAGACATACAGTTCTGTGAAGAATTGAGGAAACCTGTCTATCTCTTACTCTTCTGGACATTTTAAACTCTCAGAAGGATATCTAAAAAAGCATAAATAAGTTATAACAATAAGAAATAAAATGAAAACAAAGGGATAAATGAAGTGTCACACTGTTAACTGGATCGACACAAGGAGGCCATTTTGAATTTTTGCAAGCAGTGTTCCAATCAGGGCAGCAATGTGATAATTGGCTTCCTGAGTGAACGGCTCCAGCATACCCACTTGCAGAAGTGTCCACACTGCCCAGCTCCATCATGGGTGCAGGGGGCACCACTCACTGTGCACCAACTGATCAGCCACACTTGCCCTCCGCTGCTCTACTCAAACAGCAAACAGAGAAGTCTCTCTCATCTTCTATTGTATCCGCCAAGAGACAGGTGGTAAGTGCCTAAACACTGCCACCCCAATAGCACGCCTGCCTCACTAAGGTACAGCAAGACAAATCAAGGCAAAAGAAAACCTGAGCAAAACAAACCAACCACAATCACTAATGACATTCAAACACGACACCCCTACAATGCTACAGAGACAACAATCTCACATCACAAAAGAAATATGACAGTGCTTCACGCAAGTGCTCGAAAGAAGAAGCAGCACTAGGACTACCCGATAAGGAATTCAAAGAAATGAAAAATCAAATACAAGGACACTGAATAGTAAGTACCCTGCCAAAAATGACTGGATAATAGGGCAAAAAATTATTTACTTGAATCAAATGAGAATGAATACACAACATACCAAAATCAGAGGTCCATTTAAAGGAATAAATGCACACTTCAAAAAAGAAAAGTCATAAACAACAGCTAAGCCAAACATCTGCAGCAACTAGAAAAAGAAAAGCAAAATATGTTAACAATCACTAGGAGAAACAAAATAATCAAGATTAGGACAGAAATAAATGAAACAGGTAAGCAATAGAGAAAAACAAATAGACTAGGAGTTGGTTCTTTGAAAAGATTAATAAAATCAACATACCACTGATACATCTAACGAAAAAGAGAAGATGCAAATAACATGAATGAGAAATCAGAGAGGAGGCATCACAACAGAACCAACTTAAAAAGGACGAAAACAATACTGTGAAGAACTACACTCCAACAAATAAACAAATTCTAAAGGAAATGGACAAACAGAAACACACTACGTACCTAAAGTAACACAAACAAATGTGGAAAATTTGGACCTTTAACAAAAGGAAAAAAACCTGTCCCAGGCCCACAACCTGCCCATGACCTCACATTATCTTGCCATCACCCTCCATCCTCCCGGGCCAGACTGAGACATGGTGGACAAACAGGAGAAGGGCATCCCGTAGCTGCCCCTCACTTTGCCTTGTTGTCACCGTAGCCTCCTGTATAGTATGTCATTTGGGAAATGTCAGTGAGATAGTTGATAAGTGAGGAGTAGGTGTACAATTTCCCATTAAAATTTTACTTTGATGAATTTATTTTTATATCATCATTTTAACTAATATTGATGAAGATTTACAACCGATCAAGTAGAAACTCAAGATTTCCAATCTTCCTGAAAAGGCACTTTATTAAGTCAGACATAAGTGCTCTATGAAGCTAGACCTAAAACTTTAGTTTGAGTGTTTTAAAAAATGGGTGTATGCTATCTAGTTCTAGTGAGCTGTCTACATAGAAGTTGTCAATCAGACCTAGAATATCCGTTTATTTACTACCAGTCAGCCTAGTTTACCTAGCCGTCACTTTCAAAAGACGATTATGGAATTAGCATATTCCAAATAGCTTTATGATTTGTCTCTGATCAAGTCTTTTGAATTATGATTACCAAATACACCCACTACTATTTCAGTGAGCTGCCTCCTTTTGTGGTAACTTATAAACATGAACCCACTTTTAAAGAATTTCACCAATTTCCCTTTCAGCCTACTGAAAATACAGTGTATATAGAATCTGCTTGCCTTCTAAGCTTCCCCGTTCTCCCTGATTGGATTTTTCCATGTCTGAAAGATGACATTTCCTGTAATAGTCTCTTTGATGTCCTAAGCTACTTGTGTATCTCTAGCCACCACCTGTCCCACATGGGACAAATACACCTGGAACTTCCCATCTACCGTTTGAAAACTAGTTTAGTCTTCCTGTAGGTAGCAAATATCTCTTTAATGCTCACATTTCGATACCCTGCTTTCTCAAGATGTTGAGTGCCATCATTACGGATTTCCTTGGAGTCCTTTCTTACAAGACACTGCAGGGATTACTATAACCTTGGGGGGCTAGCCTGCAGTTTACCTCATCCGACTTTGGGGGGTGATTGTTGCTTTTCCGGTATCCTGTGGCAAAGATACCCACCAAATATCGGAGTGGTGCATTTGCTTCCTTCTAACTTCCGAAATTCAGTGTTGTTATGCTGCAGCTGCAATGTTAATCTAAATTTTGGAAATATCCCTAAAACTGAAACTGATAACACATTCTGGCTGGGGAAGTACACTCATTAACTTTATAACATGAATCATATGTTGCGGCAAACAAAGATTAAACCCTAATCTTCCTAATGAGTGTTTCAAAAGGAGATGACTAGAACAATCTACCCCAGGGAGGCTACAGCTGTTCCTTGCTTTCTATGATAAATGGGTTCCCGACAGTGTGTAAATCAAAGACTTCAAAACCAAGTGACATTTTGCATTTTAAAGAAGTTCCGAAGTGAACCCCAACACATCCTAGAGTTGGAGATTTTAACTCAAGAATATCAAGTCGGAAACAGAAAAAGTTATTTATGCAATGTTTGTACTTCCCCACCCTTTTCTTTAGGGTCGAAAACCGTGGAAGGAGTCATAAAAACAAGTTTTCAAAGCTGCGGCCTCACCTTCTTAACTACCTGAGGGATAGAGATCACTGTTCTATTTACCAACTCTCATATCCCTGATTGTAGGCGTCGTGGTGGGGCAGACGTTAAGTGGTACACGGCAAGGTCAGTGGTTTGAAGCCACCAGACCCTCTGCAGGAGAAATACGCGGTGGTGGCTTCTCTTCAAATGCCCAGCGTTGGCAATGAGCGGCAGCTCTGCCCGATTCTGCAGCATCTTTACGAGTAAGGAGCAACTCAACAGGTTTGGGCTTGTTCCATCACTGGCTTAGAAAGGGAAACAAAGTAATGATCAATTCTGACGCATGGTGACTCATGTGCGTCAGACTAGTAATGGGCTCTGCAGGGTTTTTAACAGTAGACCATCAGGCCTTTTATTCCAAGGTGCTTCTGAGTGGATTCAAACTTCCAATTTTTCTGTGAGGAGTTGAGTGTGACAACCATTTACACCCGAGGGACTCCAAAGCCATGATAGCTAATCCCCAAATTGTCCCTTTCACTAGCGCTCCAGTCTATTAAACCAATGTGTCCCAAGTACATATAAAGACAGAATGCCTTTCAATTTTTTGCTTTTTAAATTTTTAGGCAAAAAGTAAATACTCCAAATGTGTAAAAAATCTCAAGGAATACAATTAAAAGAGTATATAAAACAGTCATGGTAGTGCCATGGGTTAAGCATTGGTCTGTTATCCACAAGGATGGTCACTGAAAAGCCAGTGACTCAGCTGTCTGTTCCCATAATCTGATAGAAATCATTCTGTGTGTGGATGTATACCTATCTATACACATATATGCATGTATATATACATATACACCAAAAGCTGTTTGCTCAATAATTCTCACTGCCCTTCAGAGCCTCAAAGAAAGCCAAGTCAGCTCTCTTCATGCTGAAATCAAACATTTTTTTAAGAATATTGAAATTTCTAAATAATGGGTCTACAGTAAAATTAAATATTACTATTATATGTGTTTGCATTACCTTCCTTAAACTGTAACCCAGAAAGGAACTGCAAGCTGTGTAACAAATAGGAAGAACTGCTAAATTTTCATGTTGATTCATAACAAATGGTATATGATTTGTGTACACCCTGTGAAAATAGCTCTATGAAAAATGCAAAGGCATTCACCTTACCCCTTGACCTTCTTGATCTATCCTCTTATTTGCATGTGGAAGCTCCAGCTACAAGTACATTGTTACAAATTGAAGTCATAGCCCAAATCCCAAAACCAAATTCACTGCAATTGAGTCGATGCTAACTCACATGATCCTACAGGACAGGGCCGAACTACCCCCTGGGCGTTTCTTAGACTGTTACTCTTTATGGTAGCACAAAGTCTCGTCTTTCTCCTGAAGCCAAAGATAGAAGGCATTAATATCATTAAGCAACAAAAACTATGGCTTATACTAGTGAGAATATAAATGCTTTTAGGAAGGGGTGGGGTGGGCTGGGGTGGGGTGCAGGGATGGATGTAAGGTGGCCATTTTTCTTGTCCCCTGCAGAAAAGTCCTAAGACTTTTGCATATTCATAAATCATAGAAGAGAGGGCTAGAAGAACACTTAAAAGTTCTCTCGTGCTTGCGAGTCCATGCTATATATATTAGAAGTATTGTACAGTTTTTTCCTAAAATATACCTCACTGCAAACCTACTGATTCAGAATCTCTTAGCCTGGAGCTCAGCACTTTTGAAAAGAGACCCCAAGTGATTCTTCCATAGCTGTTCTGACACCCAAGTTGAGCTCAGCATTGGGAATTACTCACCAAACAGACCTCAAATTTGTCTCTAGGATGACAAGAAACTAATTACCCTATTGTTCCCAGTCAAGAATGTGACTCTCTTCTAACCCTGTACAACAGAAATGAACAATTGGGAGATTAAAATAGAACCAAGGTAACTTGGTTATATACACATCTATTTTTAAAAAATTAAGGCTGTAGTACGTCTGCTAGGTATTCATCTCTAGAATTACTACCTTCGAATAAAGATTAGAAAAATTTTATTTATCCAAACACAAATAATTCTTTATTGATGTTTTATTGAACATTTTTGTTCCCAAAAGAGACCACATAATATTAGAGTGTGCTGTGGTTGGTAAAAGAGTTTTGACTCAGGTAACAGCCAACAATGACAGAGTAAAAGTTTAGATCTAGAATACATGTAACAGAAAAGGTCGCCAAATTGTGGAGGGGACATTATGCTGAACGAAATAAGTTAATTACAAGAGGACCGATATTGTACAACATCACTTATATAAAAGACAAGAAATGGCAGATGTCCATGGACAAAGTTTACTAGCAGTGCGGAATGATGTGTTACTAGCGATGGGAAATCGTAATAAGAGTGAAGTTGCACAGCTGACCACTATAATGGCTGTCAGTAATGTACACCTGCGAGAGGTTGACTTGGGCAAAGCTGTACGATAAACATTTTAAGCCAAAAACGACGACAATGAGGTTGTTTATGAACCCCAAACTTCCTGGGATTTGCTACCTTGGTTTGGTGGTTAGAATCCAGATTTCATGGGACATCCCAGTTAATTAGGCTAATGTGCTCAGTGTTTGTACTCGACCTCTTTGTACTGTGCATAGTGCCTGGGGTCTGAAAGCTGGTAAGCAGCAACCCAAGCCACAATAATTGGTCTTTCTTGGCCTGGCCCAGCAAAGAAAGAAGAAAAATCAGGAACTAGAAGATAATTGGAATGTATGGCTAATTACCTCCATGAGTAACTGCCTCCTTTGCCACAAGACCGAAAGAACCAGATGGTGCCTGGCTTTTCCTATACAGAACATTTTGATGAAAAACTGCATAGACATATCCTGATCCAAATCGGGAAATGCAGAGCACAGTTTAAACTTCTTTTGAATTCTAGGCTTCCTGGATTCATGAACACTGGATGAACCGCTGAAACTACTGCCCTGATATTTTTTGACCCTTGAAAAAAAAAATCCCTGAAGTGTTCTTCATTAAAACTAAATCATCGTTAAGCCTACCTAGTAAAAATTGGTCTGTCTTGAGCATTCTGCTCTTTTAAGAACTATCAACATGGGATCAAATTGATAACTGCAACTCAAACCATTAGATGGGAACCCTTGGGAGCAGTGAATTTACAGTAACGCGCGAGGAACAACTCAGAGAAGGAAAGTGCGAATAGTTACGCAACCGGAAGAATGTCATCAATGACACTAGGTGGTCCAAGCAAAAACGGCGGAGTTGGCACATGTTCTGCTCACCAACAGCCAAAAGAACAAGCAAAGGAAAAGAAAAAGAAAGATTAAGTGGTCAGTAGAAACAAGACGATCACGGAGAAAAATAAATCAGAGTTATAGCTTTGGGATTCTATGAGAATACAGACATTAGAATTAGCTTTGGGACTGTATGAGAATGAAGACGTAGAGAATCATAGGTGAGAAATATCTACAAATACAGAATCTAATGTCTCTGAATCTGGGGGCGGGGGCTACATAAGAGGTCTGGGGCTGAGTATGAAACAACAGAAGAGAGGCAGCCCTCAGCAGATCTGACCAGGAGTGACTGCCCTCAGGTGGCCTGAAAGAACCTTGAAGAACTAAATCCACTCAATCACAATAATTTTATTTTTAAAGAGCTAGAACCAAGCTGAGCAAAGCTGAGCTCAAATTATGTTTCATGCTTTATGCGGTTCGTACTAGGAACACTCTCAGCTATAAAAAAAATCCAGTTTCTAAATACAAGAGGCATTTCTTCGCAGTGCAAACCATCAATAAGGAATTCTAAATCTTAACATGAATAACAAGGTACTTTTTGAAACTTTACAATGATTAGCCAGTGTTTTTGACCTACTCACTGATGAGGAGGGTGTACAGGAAATGATGAGCCAAGACTGCACTACGGGTCCCATCTACTCCCTTCACCTCAAGTACACAAGCACCAGGAGGGACCAGGAGCAACACCGTGTCCTTACAATTACTCATGGACAGGAACGAATCGCGTTGGCCTAATCAAATATACTGGAGACAACCAGAGAGACACCAAGTCGGCTGCCTATTCAAATGGTACAGATTCATTTTCCCAAGCTAGAGAAGAGAGGAGCCCTCGCCGTCCAGTAGTGAAAAGCTCAGCTGCTAAGGAAAAGCCTGACCTCACAGCCACGGGGAGGGAGAAGGACGTGATCAGTGTGCTCCCGTGAAGATGGCAGCCTTGGAGAGCACATGGGACAGTTCTACCCCAGCCTATAGGGTTGCTGGGACTTAGAATTCATTCAGCAGCATTTTTTTTAAAGAGACGAAATATTTTTTCTGGATTACAACCATGTTTATCACGTCTGTCATCTAACAAGTCGAGTACATAGAAATAAACGCCATCCTCTAGTGGTTTCATGAGCCTCACGGTGAATTACTGTTTTATTATGATTGTCTATGATTAGATTTCACATTTGCCCTATGAACACTGCCTAAACAGTCTGTTGAGTGTGCTTACAGCTAGAATGGTGTGAAGGGGAGAGGGATTTAAAATCAGCAACCACTTACTTCTTAGTACCAATTGCATTCAGGACCACAGGATATTCTATTTTAAAGTGTTATCTGTGACCCATGAAGACCCTGGGTGGTGAAAACAAGTCCTGAAACTCACAGAGGGCAGGTCTGTCAATCTGCTCCCTAATGGTCACAGCTTTGAAACCCCTATGGGGCAGTTCTACTCTGCACACATGGGGTCTCTATGGGTGGCACTGGTTCTATGAACACAAATAACAGTACTAACAAGAAAATACTCAAACAAACATGACTTCGGCCTGGCTAGAACTAAAGCAGTCACAGTCTTCAACCGTATATTATTTGCCTCCTGTGTCCGAGGCTGATACTACCACAAATGGCGGCTATGAAACTTGAGGCCATCATTCATGTTGGAAGAGGGTAGAGGTAGAGAGAAATAAAGAAGGCAAATAAAAACCCTGGAATTAAAACAATTAGAGACTCTTTGGGTTATACAGGAACTTAGCAAATATCTGATCCCCAATTTATTTTTTACAAGAAAACTGTCGCCTAGAGAGTTTATGAATTGTTCAAAGACAAGGTGTCAGATACGTCAAACGTGAATCCTGACTCTAAGGTTTTTTTCACTAGAGTTTGGATACTTTTTGGTAACTAAAATTATACTCTACTGCGCTATAAAGCAAACATTTTCCATGACAAACGGATCACACAATTAGCCAATACCAACTTTATAATATCTCCACATTTACAGATCTGAAAATGTAAATAGAACTTTCTTATTTTTAGTGATATTATTATACTTTTTAACCACACACATACACACAACTATCAAATAATTCATGAGAATCTTACAAGAGAAGTGACTGTAATTAACCTTGACTTTTTGGCAAGGTTACTATATACACACACACACACACACACACACACACACACACACACGCAGCCCATTTCCCGCAATGGCACTGACTAGACTGGAAATGGGCTAGCCTGTAGAGTGTGGGAGGCAAGGTAATGGTGGTATTCCATATCACAATTCCTAAGGGATTCAATGTCAGGGAGCCAACAGCTCCAATTCCAGCTTTATCAGTGATTTATTGTAGGATTCAGCAACACTAAACACTACGGTTTTCAGTTCTGCTTAAGGAAGAAGAAAAAAAAAAAGACTCTGAAATTGATGAAACTATAGAAGCATAGAAACAACATTTAGCCCTGAGAGTTAATTTTGCGCTATGTTTTCTGTAGGGCATCAAAATAGTCAAGCCACTGTGAATGCTATTACTTCAATAGCGAGAAGGAGAAAATAGAACTCCCTTACATTTCTGGACACTTTCGAAGAAGTGCTGTTAGCAGCGTATTTCTCTACTTTGAACAACCTCGGGTTCATATTACAAGTGTTTGCTAAAATTTTATGGGATTCCTAGAGACCTCTGTGATTTATGGTTCTGTGGTAAAATACTTAGCTTCAATATATTATATAAATGACAGAATAAGAACTAAGGAAAAAGTAAGGATGTCTGTATATGTTTCCTGTTAAACATGAAGAATTGGGTGAGAGGTCAAATTTCTTTAGGTCATCAGTCATTTCATTTTGTATTTCCATGTTTATAGGAGCTCAAAATATTTATAGAAGTGCCTAGAGAAAATGTTCTCTGTCGACCTATTTCTGATGGAACACTCACACGTTTTCACCTCTCTCTCACAACTTTTTGAACTCACCTTCCCAACATAAGCAGTATGGTCACATTTTATGTGTCCATGACGATGCAAATAAAATGCAGTCAGACCTGTCTTTACAACCACCTGGGGCTTCCTTGTAGTAGACAGACAGCATTTTATCAACTAACAGTTGAGTCCATGTCTACTCGCCCGCGTAAGAAGCAGTTTCAAGATGGATGAGGAAGAAGCCCAGCAGCCTGGGTCATAAAGGCAAACCCTACAGTCAGAGGTCTCACACAGTCCGTTCATCTTGCTCTGTACTGCTGTGGCAACAGTGGAAACTGTACTGTGCAAAGCAACAAGAAAAATGGGCTCATCTGGCAGAAGTAAAAGCAAATTTGTATGTTTTTTTTAATCTTCCTTTTATTTCATTATTCCTAGTTTTAAATGTCCCTCATTAGCAGAAATCCTTAGAATGCAAATATTTGAGTAAAGGGTCACTTCATTGAAATTATTACAAAAAGTTTTGACATCGCTGAATGAATGACATAGCTGGCTGAGGAATTGCTCCTGATTAATAATCTTGAGTCGACTTTAAGCACAAAAGAATAATTGATAACATTCCTTCATCTTAATTCCTCCTACTCAAACTAGGTAGAAGAGCTTCTTCTGCCTCCTAATTTGCATTCTTCTTTGGACTCAAGCTCAGATAAAGAGGAAAAGAACCAAGCAAGTAGGACAGCTTCTAGGACAGTGATTCTCAACCTGTGAGTCGCGACCCCTGGTGGAGCGACCCTTTCACAGGGGATGCCCGATTTATAACCGTAGCAAAATGACAGTGATGAACTAGCAACAAAAATCATGTGATGGTTGAGGGTCACCACATAAGGAACTGTATTAGAGGGTCCCAGCATGAGGAAGGTTGCGAGCCACTAGGAGGTGACGAAAGCAGCTCTTTACTGATGGATGTCAGACAGTGCCATTGATCATTGGCTCAAGAAGTAGGTGAAGATACTCTGGTGACACCAGAGGGCTTGGCTGCTAACCCTACAATGGGTGGTTGGAATCCGCCAGCTGCTTCGAGGGAGAAAGAAGACTGTCTGCTTGTGAAAGGTGACTGGGAAACTATGAGCAGCTCTACTCTGGAAGATAGGGTTGCTATGAGTTAGAACTACCTGATGATAACCAGGCTTTGTTTCGTTTGGAAAAGAAGAACAAGACATGTCTTTGATTCTATTAGCACTTTCCAATATAGTCTAAAAATAAAAATGGAATACAAAAAGATTGAGAGGAAATTTACCTATAATTTTTTCCATCTTAGAAATCCTACAAAGGGAACCAAACCCCAACAGGCAACATTGTATTAGCTCCATTTACCAGCTATGGATGGCTTTGAATTCCTGTATTTTAATCGAGGTTCAAAATGTGATTATTTTGTTCAGTAAGTTATCTTTGTGTCTAAGTCTCCATAAGTTAAAGGAAATAACTGATTTTATCTTTCTTACTAACTCTAGTGTCTGAAGCTCCCTTAAGCTCTTAATTATATCCAAATTGAAGAGGAAGGAACTATCCTATAAACAATCACATTTTTCTTTCAAGAAAACTAAAAGTCCAGGTTACCATTTCAATAAATGCTATTGTGAAGCACCATCAAGTCAGTTCCAATTCATAGCGACCCGTGTACACAGAAGGAAACAATGCCTCGTCCTCCACCATCCTCACATGTTTTCCGGTTTGAGCCCACGGTTGGCATTCACTGTGTTAGTCCACCTCTGATGTCCTTCTGAAGGAACAGGTTTCTCCTGATAATAAGTCTGCCTCAGCTCTAAGTACTGTAATTCTGCAGGACAAATTTGTTAGTTCTTCGGGCTGCCCATGGCATTGTCAATGTTCTTTGGCAACACCCTAATTCCAATAACTCCATTCTCTTTTGATCTTTCTTACTCACAGTGCAGGTTTCATAAGCACATGAGGTTACTGAAAACATGATGGCTTGGGTTAGATACACCTTAGTCTTAAGGTGTCATCTTTATTTCTTTTTCACACTTTAAAGAAGGCTTTTGCAGATTTGCCCAATATAATATGCTTCAGTTTCAGGATTCAAATCTCATTGCATCATTTAGCTCACATCTCTTTGACCTCACGGCCATTCCAAAGAAAACCTGGAAGGAGCTCTGTTTTTTTCATAAGTATTACAGAGGGAGGGAGAGCAGAAAGGTCAGGTGAACTTGGCTTAATTTACTTGATCCTGGAAATTACAAGCAGTCAGCAATTACGTGGCAGCTTTGTCATCTGTATGAGGAATGAGAGAGGTAGACTCAATGGTCCTGACATGGGGTAAACTGGTGACATTAGAGGCCGAGTGTCTCTCCTCCTCTGCTGCCCCATACTCACACAGTAACCCACCCTAGCTTTGAAGTAATCACTCAAGTAAGGGATGTTAGCAGTGACCACATGGTCGACTTTACATGAGCACACATGGCTTTAGTGAAAAAGATATTGTTGTTGCTGTTAGGTGTCATCAAGCTGGTTCTGGCTCATAGCAACCTTATGTATAACAGAAAGAACCTTGCCCCATCCTGCTCCATCCTCCCAATTACTAGGTTCAAGCCCATGGGGGTAGTCGCTGTGTCAATCGAGCTCCCTGACAGCACTCCTCTTTTTCTGTTTTACAGCCCTCTACTTTACCAGGAGTAGTGGTTACATGCTGGGCTGCAATTGGGTCTGGTCAGTAGTTCAAACCCACCAACAGCTCAGTGGGAGAAACACTGGGCTTTCTACTCCCACAAATAGTTGGAGTATCAGAAACCCACAGGGCGTCACTCTGAATCAGCGTTGGCTCAATGGAAGGGAGTTTTGAGTTCTACTTTACCAAGCATGTTGTCTTTCTCCAGAATTGGGTTCTCTGATATGTCCAAAGTACATGAGAGAATCTGCCATCCTCGCTTGTAAACAGAACCAAACCAAACTTCCTGCCATTGAGTCAATGCGGTACTATATCTAAACATAGAGTACCTGTACTTGGTACCTCAATATTCTGGTACAAAATACAGAATCACTGCTAAATTACATTAAGTCTCAACTCTTCTGATAGAACAGTGAGGCAGGAGTGGATAGAGAGCATCCGAGAGACTCCCTGTCCACAATGATTTCTCATTCCTCACATGACTAGACCCTAAAATATATGAGACTACCCCTAAGGAAATCACATAGAGCCAGAAGTTTCGCTTATATGGAATCCTATGTTTTATTAGTTTTTCTCTCCTATAATTGTAAATTCATTCAGAAAGTAATGACCATAAACAGAACTTCAACACCAGGCAAACTAAGTGCCCAAAGGGAAAATTCCAGGGATAGTTTATGTCTTAAGCCCAATGTTTCAGTAGAATAGTTTAGACATTCAAACTTAAACGCAATGATCCCACTGGGGGGAAAGACTCTACTTTGTTGTTTCTGAACTTTTAACTCATGCTATTCTTTCAATCAACAATAAGCTGCCTCGCCTCTATCTCTGCAAACCGAAGCATGTTTAATTTCTACAAAATACATGTTTCCAACCTTCCAGCGGGAATCCGTTGCTTCCTCTCCTACCTTCCCACAGCCCTTTGTTTGTGTCTCCATTAGAGGACACATGCTCCTTGCATCCTCTTATTGCCATGACCTACCTATCTTTGACAGTAAGCTCCCATCAGGACGGGGTTTTCTCAAACAGAGTCAGGTACCCTCACAGCATCCAGTACAGGGCTTTTACACGCTATAATAGCCCTCAGATGTTTGCCGTGTGTCTACCTGGAAAACCTCCTAAGAAGACATCACTGTCATGAGGTGATCATTTGTTTGCAATTTGATTTCTAACATTTGGTGCAAGGGAGGTAATAGTCAATAATTAAAGGATGTTCATTAAGATAGTTATGAAATTCTAAGTCAATCTCTACTCACCCATGAGGTCAACATAATAAAAACTTTCGAAGGTATGCTAACATAAAAGAATCCAGTGCCAAATGTTAGAATGAAGATAGCCTTCAAGTTAAGAGGACAGTTTTCTGCCTAAGTGGCCATTACACCCTCTTTCTACTGGAGTGTTCTTTCAGTTTGCTCTTCAAATAACATGGGGCCCTGATGGTATAGTGGTTATGGGTTGGGATGCTAACTATAAGGTCAGCAGTTCAACCCCACCAGCGGCAGTTCTGTCCTGCCTTATAGGATCACTATGCATTGCAATCAACTTGATGGTGCTGTGTTTTGTTTTTTGGAATTCATAGTCAGTGAAGGAGTTGGGAGGAGCCATAAAACACAGTGTACATATGAGAGGTATATGCAAATATGAGTTGGAAGCCACATCCCTCCTAACCAAAGCCATATGGCTACTGTCTGCCCTGAAGAGTCGAGGATGAGTTCAAACTTTAATACAAAGATTAAATGCCTCTCAAAAAGCCACAGTTGGAGGAGTACTCTTTTGCACATTTCTTTTCATTTAGTTGGGCTAAGCACTTATAGAAATACAAATTCAATCAGGGGTCTGATTTAACCATAAGCATTAATGTTAAAATTAAAGGGTTTACTACTTGACAAGATGTTTCATGAATATGGCCTGGGACTGATAAGAAACCCTAAGTATAAAATATTCATTTGGAAAGTGTGTGTGTGGGAAGGCCATACAATGAAAAGAAGACAAGTATCCTGCTAATGACATAACAGGTCTCCTAATTTATTCACACCATTATTTCATCAAACTCACACTGCGTCCTTTTGATTACTGACACCAAGAGCCTCACTTTTAAAATAATAGGATGCCAGACATTCTAATATTTTCAGAAATAAACACCTTTGGATAGATTCTAAGGCAGTGGTCCTTCGCTGCAAATATCCAACTATCCTGGGTGATGTTATGGTGAATCCATAGCACACTTATTGAAATGCATTGGATTAAAACAAAATTGATTTGCTCACTGCCTATCTTCCTACTAGAGGCAGGACACCAATTAAAATCAATAGGTTTGAAACTTATAAGCCCATCACTAAATTATTAATACCATGAGTTCTTTTAGAAAATTAACACTGGAAAAGTAGGATTTTACGCCGATTGACCCTTCTTATTCTGAATGAGAATGCTTCTGCAGAACAATTTTCCTTTAACATTTTCCCCTTTAATCAACTCTATACTCCGAACAAATTTAATCAAATTATATTGCAAAGAATTACCCAGTGCAATCTTCTTAGAACTAAGGACAATTATCTCTTGGGTCCTGCCAGCTTTAACAGTCTATGATCCCAAGAAAATGATACTGGCGCCTGAGAGTGTCGATAGCAAGCTATTTTAATTTTGACAAATACTAAGAAAGGACAAGAGAGGAGATTAGAGGGCAATCTAAAATAATGGTATCTAATGAATCCAACAATCCACTTCTCATTTCCTAAAGTAAAAGAAAAAATCCTATCATCAGAGTGTATGTATGTGTGTGTAGGGATGAACGGATATTCATCACTAGTTTTGTTTTTTTTCCCCCAAAACCATTTTATTGGGAGCTAATACAGGTATCATTAGTTTTTATACTCTATCACCTTCCTTGGAGCAATTCATAAACAAGTAAGAATATGCTCTGAAAAGTAAAATGGTGGGGGGGAGCAAGAGCGAGCGAAAGAGAGAGTTGTATGTGAAAGAAGCAAATGGGCATAACATTTAGCTTTGCGTGGAATACCATGATGCACCCAACATACATGAGCAGATATGTCACATTAACAAGATAGGATGGGGATTTCAAAGTGCTCACTGATGTTTTTATTATTATTTTTTTTGCTTCAGGTCAATGAAAATGAGACTTTATTGAGGGGCCAGGGCTATTAGGCTCAGGAGAACCCCACCGGCAGGAGCCAGGAGAACTGGTCCACAGGGGCCCTTGTGTGACCTTCTTCTTGGGACGCAGGTTGTTGGTGTGGCCACGCTTCTGTGGCAGTTACCTGCATGGGGGTGAAGACCAGCAGAACACTTGTGGCAGACCATCTTGTGACAGCTGTATTTCTGGGCCAGCTGGTGCAGGGACGACTCAATGGTGGCTCCGTGCAGATGCCGCAACAAGTACAGGGTGGACTCCTCCTTGTGGTCTGAGAGTGCGGCCATCCTCCAGCTGTTTACCAGCAAAAATCCAACGCTGCTGGTCCGAGGGAATGCCCTCCTTGTCTTGGCTTTTAGTTTGGACATTCTCGATGGTGCCGCTGGGCTCCACGTCGAGGGGGATGGCCGTGCCCGTCAGGCTCTTCACAAAGAGCTGTTTTTATTATCTTAATGTACCTTCCCTGGCAGGTGGGGCATCGTTTTTTTATTTAACTCAAAATAGTTTCATATTTCCATTTTCCAAATTAGTTCCAGAGAAAACAACTCTTCAACATTTTGCTGTGAACTAATCCCTCCAAGTTCATCACCATTACCTGAATTGCAATTTTGCAACCCTATCTCCACTCATCCCCTGCCAGGCCAACAGCACTGACGAGAATCTTAGTCGGTGGCAGATTTCTCAAGTTGTACTTCATTGATCTGTGGAAACGTTGCTGAAAGCTGCTTGTGGTAACAAAGCACAATGTGTGACAAAGAAATGTTCAAATAAAGGGGGAAAAACTGCTGAAATTACAAGGTGAAATGTCTTCATGAACTCAGTAGTTCAATTTTTACTAAATACTGTTATATTTCCACAAACAAAAATGAATAATATGTATCAATGTAAACATCAAGCATTTCCTTAGTGGAAATTAAGAGTCCTTGTTCATTTAGCAAACAATTTAACAAACCTGCAATTCTCTAATTCAGATGATTGACATTCAGGACTTAAATCTGAACACATGTACAAAAGTGGTCATATTTCCTCAAATAGTGTATTTAGCAATTTTAAAGGGCCATAATATTTTAGAACTGAAAGTGATCCTTATAAAATAATTGACTTGAAAACTTTTTTTTTTTCATGAGCGAATTCCAGTCGGGTGGAGGTGAAGAAGACAACAGACCTAAGTCAGGAAGGCGACAAATGGCAAAGTTTCTTTTAGTTCTTAAATTGCCATTGTCCAAAGAGGCGTGGTGAGCAATTCCGAGTCATGAAACAGTGTGCACCCGATGATCTGACCGTCCCAAATAAATCCTCCAGGCTCACCCCCCAAGGACCCAGAGGCCATTTTGAAAAACCCCGCTTCCTAACTCCCTGTGCCGCTCCTTGCACAGACGAATTTCATTCCTTCCTCGTCAGTGCGGCCTTTCTCCCCTTCTTCTCACTCAGACCGAAAGCCAGCGCAGTGCTCAGGGGTGCTTTGCCTGACCACCCAACTCTTCTGACTTACCTTTCCTTGAAAGTTCTGGTGAGCCTAGCGGGAAGCCACTGAGTCCTGCCAGCAGGTGAGTGAAACTTAAAGGCTGCGTTTCAGGGAGCTCCAGCTGGTCTGTCTGCACAAAGCCTTAAGTCTACTGGCAAGAAAGACTTGGGGGTGAAGGGGGCTAATGTCTGCCATTTTCCAGAAAACTAAACTAAACCAACTCTGTTATAACTGAATAATGAATTAAATATGAAGATAAAGGACACCGGCAGTGAAGTCCAAATAACACCTATTGGTCTTTTTTCCCCCTGAAAAATGTGCAATTTACCCATACATGTTTTGTGGCCAACGGCACCTCCCCCATGAAATCAAGTCGTTATGCGGCATTTGGTAGAGCTTATTTCATATGCTAATGATATACCGCTAATGTAGTTTTGATTAAGTACTATTCTTCTTACTGCTGACAAAGTACCTGAGATGTTAATTATCGGGTAAAGACACTTACTCCGAACAAGGAACCAATGTGATTATATCTGACACTTAACACTCATTATTCACTTTCGTTCTCTTAGAGACATGGCCATTTCATTTGTTAAAAACTGATAAAGCAATGAATGTTCTCCACTGTCCTGTCTTATATTCATTTCTAAAATTCGTCCCATTTTTCCTTGCTCTAGAAAGTAAGAAAAAATTCAAATGCATCTGCACACACACAACAAACACACATCGAAGGTATCAGTCACTTTCATTATGAACTACAGAAAAATACAACTTCCCACAGAACTCAATGGTTAAACTTTATATGGAGGAAAACAAATAGCAAATAGGTCTATATGACCTGGAATATTCCCTTGAATTAAACATTACAATAATGGGACAATACAAGTCAGTAATCTTAGTAATAAGAAGAATTTTTCTATTATCCTACTGTATCCCCAACCTGATAGTAAATACAATAAAATGCTTCCTTTCTTTAGTTCAGCCTTTCTCAACAGAGTTGCTCGCAGGGATCAATAACCTCTTTCTGTACGGGCCCGGATATTAAATACTTGAGACTTTCAGTCCACAAACAATCAATTCATACTAGTTTTTGGTTTTGTTTTAAAACAACTCTTTCAAATGTAAAAAAAAAAACCAAAACGTTGCATTTCGTACATAAACAGGGGCAGTCAGGAATTGGCTCTTGGGCCATAGTTGCCCATCCCGATCCTACGGAATCCACTGTATGTGTTAAATTAAGTCCTCTCACGGGTATCTAGCATGGACTGGTTATGTTTCATTCTTGGAAGAATTGATAAAATAGTCACTGACCTAATTTTCTTTGCTCAGTATTTCAGATGAGGCGCCCCGGTTGAGAAAGGTTGAATGAGATCACCAATTGAGAAACCACCACCCATTTGCCATGGAGTCAATCTCAGCTTAGAGCAACCCTACAGGATGGAGGGCAACTACGTCCATCATTTTTCTGGAGACAGCCTGCCAGGTCGTTTTCTCATGGGTCAGTTTGAACTAACCACCTTGCAATGAGCAGCCAAGGAAGTAGCCACCGTGCCACCAGGGTTCCTCGAGATTAGAGCAACAAGAACAGTGTTTTACCCGCCAAAGAACCTGGCTCAGTCTTACTCCTCAAAATGGAAGCATTCAAAATTAAATACTAGGGAAGATTTAAGATCCAAATGTAAAGAGCTACATTTATCCAAAACATAAGCCCGCCATTACAGCTTCACTGAGGCGGGACTGGGCGGTGTTGTGTTCTATAATGCATGGTACACTGTGCGTTGAAACAGACGACAGCAGCTGCTTATAACTTTACAACGACAAAACACGACAGGTACCACTTTTTGAAAATCGTTTTATTAGGGGCTCATACACCTCATATCACAATCCATACATACATCAATTGTGTAAAGCACATTTGTACATTCACTGCCCTTATCATTCTCAAAATATTTCCTCTCCACTTAGACCCCGGCATTGGGTCCTCATTTTTCCCCTTCCTCCCCGCTCCCCCGCTCCCTCATGAACCCTTGATAGTTTATAAATTGGTATTTTGTCATATCTTGCCCTGTCTGACATCTCCCTTCACCCACTTTTCTGTTGTCTGTCCCCCAGGGAGGAGGTCACATGTAGCTCCTTGTCATCAGTTCCCCCTTTCCAACCCACTCTCCCTCTACCCTCCCAGTATCACCACTCACACCTCTGGTGCTAAAGGGATCATCTGCCCTGGATTCCTTGTGTTTCTAGTTCCTATCACCTGTTAGTAGAAAAGTACTCATTAATACCTTCCTAATCAGAAACCACTGTATCACCAAGTCCATTCCAATTACTAGGGGCCCGCCCCTAAGACGGTTTCCAAGGATCAGACAACCTCATCCTTTCTGTAGCTAAATGGTTACGTGTGCCTTATGCTTTATAAACAATGACTCAGTTTAGACTAGGGAGCAAAACCTCTCAATGTTAATTTTAAGCCTTACAGGTCACCCACTTTACATCTGAGGAGATACATGCAGTCTTTTATCACAGTGCAGTGGGACCGGTGACATCTGCATGAACAAGAAAACACTATGATTTGGGTCAGGTATACCTTAGTCCTCAAAGTGACATCCTTGCTTTTCAATACATCCTTAGGAAGGTGTAATCACTAGAGGAGGACATCAAATGTGGGGCAGTGGATGGGAGAGCAAGTGCAGGGAGACCCTTGTTGAGATGAACTGACATAAACGCTGCACGCTCGGACTCCAATTTGTTGGTGATGGGGAAAGTAACCCAGAGTGGCACAGCTCCATTCTGTTGTACATAAGGTGACCATGTGTCCGAGTGAATGCTGGATTTTCTATGTATCTAAGCAAATAAAACTTGTGGTACAAAAATATTTCATATACCACACTGATTATAGTTTACACAGAAAAAAAAAAATTTCACATCCTATCAAGAAAAACGAGGGCCTGATATCAAGGGCTCAAGTAGAAAGAAAACCTTTTGAGAATGATGATGGCAACAAATGTACAGATGTGCTTGACACAATGGATGGATGAATGGATTGTGAAAAGAATTGTACGTGCCCTCAATAAAATGATTTTTAAAAAAAAGAATAAAAATATTTCATTCTTAAGCTGTGTAACTGTTTAGTCATATTCATGGATAATATTCTTTCATAATTAACATATAATCCCTTCAATTGAAGTAGGTGTTTTTTTTAAAGTTCCCAACTTTATCTTTCAGTCAGGATCACCCTTGTACTATAACTGCACAGCCTACTGTCATAAAAATCTGCCCACAAGCTTAAGCAAATCAAAATGCTGCCAGCTGTACAGGTTGAATCTCCCCCTGAGAAACTCAGGCATGGAAAGTTGACGGCAAAAGAGTGCTCTCTCTATTCAGGGATGCAGGGGGAGGGCTACAACCCCTGGACCGAAAACAGTATTCTTGCTCTTTCTTTCTGTTTTTCCCCGTTTCTTTAAGTATATCGTTTAAATGGTATCTTTTAGACTCTTGGAAAGCTAAAAGTCAACAGTAGACATAGGAGTAATACAGGACTTGATATCCACGGTTTCTTAGGAAGAAAGTGATCAGACTATTACTACTACTGATAACTCTTGTCCCAGCCAACACCCAAATCAAGTGGTGTTAGAAAGTCATTAGGCAACCTTATTTTTAAGTAAATTTGAGATGATACTCAAGCTTGAAATGGTCCCAAGAACTGTTTTACGCATTCCCTAAGGGAGACCCTTAGGTCAAAGATGCTGGAAAGGTAACTATGATATCAAGTCCAGTCATTTGAAAGTGAGAGTTGTTCTGTTTTCATTATCCCCACCCCCACTGACTCCCCCAAAAGAACACAGTTAAAACTAGCCAAATATAAGCCAGAGGAAGATACCCTGGCATTTTTTCCTTGTTAATGAAAGCATTCACTGTGGCTACAGAGGAACAAGGACTCAAAGTTTCTAAACAAAATTTATTGGCCCAGAACAAATATCATCAAAATGATACATCTTAAATTGAAAAGCAACAGAAATCACCCCCTATGAGGTGTCAGTTCTTCCCCCTGAGCTTTCCCAAGTTTTCTCCCAACCCCCAAACCCCTTGGTCATAATACATGAATTATATAAATATATTTTTTATCAGAGAAGTCACACATAACAAGAAAGAAATGAAGTACTTTTACCTCCCCAATTTCCTTTTCTGTTAGCTTTTTCTCCTCTCTGCAGAAAGTAGAAAAATTTCCCATTCTAAAAAAAAAAATACAGAGAATTCTCTACTTTTAAGCAAAAGACTACCTTTCCCTTCCCTGGGAAATACTGTTTCTGTACTTCCAGAGTCCAAGAGCTTTCCCTTCGCCTACATTTTCTGTTTGCTCACGGGGCAGCAGTAATCCTCTGGCACTGTGAAATTCTACCTTTCCTAAGCAAGGTTTACACTGCAGCCTCCAAAAAATGATGCGTGAACCTCAGCAGACAGAAGATCCCTAGCAACAGCAGTAATAGCCCTTCCCCTCCACCCACTCCCACACTCGCTATCATAAAAGGATGACCACGGGGGTGTCACCCATGTTAAAACCTCAACTTTGATTCATGATTTAACTAGTCAAACCCTACATCTTCATTTCATGTGTCCTTTGGGAAGCTTGTGACAGAGCAATAAAGATCTTTTAGTGACAATCTCACCTTTTTTCACGAAGAGGTAAATAGTCAAAAATAAGAATGAAAGAAAAGGCAGCTCTCTGGGCACAAGAGTTCTTTGTCACTGAACCGAATGCAGTGCCAGGCCCCCTCTCCTTAGACTCTATATAGTGTCAAGGACCTATAGCAATTTTAACTACAAAATAAGAGCTTAGAAGATCATTGTAAGTTTCTGTTCACTAGAAGACATTTGTATTCTGCCCACCTGCCTCTGATTTTACTAAGAGGTAAATGGGTTTCTATTCACCCGAAGGGTTTCTTTTGATGAAATAATTTCCTGTAGGACTAGTCCCCAAGAGAAATTGGGTAGAGAATTGAAATCTTGATAAATAAATCCTACACAGTGTTCAATTTAATCCAAATTCACTCAAACAGCTTAACATGGGTATTGAATTTCGTAAAAAGTCATTTCCCATGATCTGTGTCCTATATGGAATGGACTGCTGCGAGGATAATTTCTTAAAGGCATAAAAATCTACGTATGCTAAAAATGCAAGTATTAAATCTTGATTGCCCTATTAGGAATTTGGAAATACATATGAATTTACCATAGAGCAAATGCATTAATATTTTTCATCATTAAATACAGAGTGAATAGTTTTAAGTGAGGTGAAAAATTCTAGATATTGTTACATAGTCACAAGAGTTATTAAATCTATGGGTACAATAAAATAATTCTACTGGTTTCCTTTCTATACAGAAACCTTAAATGACATGTTGAATCTTATTTTTCTGTTTTTATTCCATTTTTATTTCAACGTGCCCTTTACTACTTTTTAAAAATAGTAGCTGCTGTGTGCTGTTGACTCAATTCCAGCTCATGGTGACCTTACAGAGCAGAAAATACTGTAACCACTCAAAGGGTTTCCTAGGCTGTAGCCTGTATGGGAACACAATCTCAAGTCTTTTCTCCTGTGAAGCCTCTAGTGGTTTTGAACTGCTGACCTTCTGGTTAGCAGCCGAGTACTTAACCATTCTGCCATCAGGGCTCCTTCAAAAAATCTTAAGTGTCTAAAAACAGGCACAATTGATCAGAAACACTAATTTTTATACCGAGCTTCATTTTCTTAAATCCACCAAGTGTTTTCAAGTATAAAATATATTCCATGCACAATATACACTGTATGTGCATACATGACATACTCATACCTGTTATGTGAATATATGCACATAACACCTTTAATTAACAAAAAGTTAATCTTCCTTGGAAAATAATGAAGTATTACTCACAGAGTAAGTAAACATCCCAGAAAAGAGACAGTCATCATGTAAGAGGTATGAGGTATAATGTAACATATTTGAATTTTTACATCTGAACACATTTTGCTCTGCAAAGAGGAGAAAAAAATCATTCAGGGACTCTATGGATTTATTCGAATGAGGACTAAAAATTTGTCTATTTTGAAGGCCTAGTTCTAAAAGCGTCAATAACACATGCTTTTGTACATCCTCGATAGTGGCAAATCTTTGCTTCTAAGGGATGGTTTGGTTTTTGTTAATTTTCAAAATTGAAATAAGTGATTGGGGGCCAAAGCTGGTGACAAAGGGATAGGTAACCAAGTGTGCTCAACTTGTTTGGTATTGGCAAACTCACTGAGTAAACCCTATTTGCCTCTTTTTGTTTTCAGTCCCAATCCCTTTCTTTGATCTTCCCTACACGGTACCTGTAGGCAAATAATAGGTGACTCTGGAAGGTACAGAGAATACTTGAAGGAGCAGAGGCTGGAGTTAGGTCATTCAAGAAGTACTTCACTTTTGCCTTAATGATTCAGATGTTCTGTGCAGACTCATGTATGAGCCGATTTTTTCAGCACATTTTTAATGCAGTTTTTGTGGTAAAATTAGGTGCCTTGGCTTATATTTGGGTCAGCTTAAACTGGAGTATATACGGTTAACTTCCCGTCCTCTGCAAGAATTGATGTATGTAAACACAAGTTGGCTTTGGAATGTTATGATTGAGTATGTGTGTGAGTGTTTTCTTGTTTTGTTTGTTGTCTGGATGTTGCTGTTATTTTTACAAAATATCAGCCTGGAGCTAGTAAGTCCAGGTTTTTAAAAAAATTTTGTTTTTATTTGTTTTGTTTTTGGTGGTGGTGGGATGTACTAGGTGGTTGAGAAGGGTTCTGGACAATAAAAATCAGTGAGTTATACCAAATTAGAAAATGTCCTCTAACTGACATCTAAGTTGCTAGCATTTTGCTTCCCTGTAGTCAAATTGCATTTTCCCAATGACAAACAGAAACAGATTTCTTGTTTATTTTTGAAGGTACAAGCAATTATTGAACAGCAAATGCCTACTCACCAAGTCCCATATCAAATTTGTATTTGCAAGAGTTTCCTATCTAAAGCACTTATAAGGGCAGAAAAATGTTAAAATATAGTAAAATTAACATATTAAACCAATAAACACTGATGTACTTACAGCACAAATAGGTCAAAAATAAATATGAGGGGACTTAAAAAAAGTTTGTAGAAAATAGAATTTAAAGATAATGGACTTATTCAAGAACTGTTCAAAGACTCCTCGTATACAATAATGAAATGACGATTTGGGGTGTTGAGTTGTAAACGCACCTGAATCCAGGAAAATCGAAGGTATGGATGACAGTGAGATTTTAGAAGCTATCAAACATACTTAACAGTTGGATACTGGATTCAGTTGATAATGAAGGGGGGTCTTAGATAATGTGACTGAAGTCTATATTGTGGCCCTCTCACAATGGCATATATCAGACTCTCCAACCTCCAGCTTCACTCTTTCACCACCATCACTCCCTCCCCTCCTGTCACGTCCCAGGTTCATGTTAATAATTGTTTTCTGCTATCATATGTGGCCAGCGCTTCAAATATATCTGAGAACGAGCTCATCTGCTCCCAAACTCAGTCAAATCTTCAAGTCTTCCTGCGCTCTCATGTCTTTCCTTCCACGTCCAATCATTCATGATGGCCCCTGCACACTGAGATTGGACCATTGTAACCTGATCCTTGAATCACCAGCCTTTTTCTCCTTATCATTAGTCTAGAAGCTCTGCTGAAATCTGTTTAGCTTCATAAAAACACACAGCCACCAATGAGTACATGGTGCAACTCCCTTATCTCAAAATCAAGCTAAATCCAATGCCTTTGAGTCCATTCCAATTCATATTAACCCTCCAGAGGGTTTCTGAGGCTAGATAGCCTCATCTTTCTCCTACAGAGTGGCTGGTAGGTTTGGAGCTAATGACTTTATGGTTTGCAGTAATTTACTGACATCCTTAGTTACTAGGTCCTATTTAAAGTCTTCTTTGACTAGTTCTCAAAACGTGGACCCCAGATCAATAGCATCAGCATCTCCTGAGAATCTGTTCGAAGTGCAAATACTCAGGCCCCAACTCTAGACTTACTGAATCAAAAATTGTGGAGGTAGTGCCGAGTAACTGTGTTTTCCCAATCCAGGTGGTTCTGATGCATGTGTAAGTTGGACAATCATTGTTGAAACCTTTATCAACTAAGCTTGGGCTATTATAATATCAAGATATCATATCTAGTCTTCCCTTATCTCCAACCCAACCCTTTTGGGGTGGAAAGTCTACAATCTCCCCTCCTGCCCCATTGCCTCTGCACCCACCCCCCTAAAAAACATGGCTCCCATCATTTCATTCTCCAGCTGAAAAAAATACCTTTGTTGTTTAAAAATAAATGTCCATCTCATGACATGGAGGGTTCTGGAAGTCATTATGCTGAGTGAAGTTAAGCAATCATAAAAGGACAAATATTCTATGCATCCAGCACTATAAGGATAAACACCAAGGTGAAGACAAATTCAGGCTTCTAGGTCATGTAATCCAATAACCCAGTCAGCCAAGCAACTCAGTATAAGGCCTGACTAGTGCCCACGAACCACACACCACCCTCTCTATATGTATATCTTAAAAATCAATTTTAGAAGAAGATGCCTCACTTCAATCCGGATCAGATTTTCAAGATTGGGGAAAAGAAAGATGACCATTTTGTTGCTGCCATACAAAAATGTGCTAAGGTCACCTCAAACCAACAGACATTCCTACCAGAGTTATAAGCAATACTGATGGGGAAATCAAGTCAAGAGGGGGGAAGAGGAGCCTACACATCTTGGAGAATACGAGAACACTTCTGTTGGTATTATTAGCAATACTTATATGAACCCCAAGGGGAGAATATGCCTGGTACTATGCTCCTAATAAGGCACATTAGAACACGTTTCTGAATACCCACTGGGGACCCAGGATATGCGGCATGGGACCCTGTGTTTTTGAGGCACAGAACACACCAGTACTCCAAAGGCCACACCAGAGGGACATCATGTGGCATCTCCACTAGGTGAACTGGATTCTACCTCAAATGCAACTGTAGCCTGAGGACTTAGGACCGAAACTACATGGTGTGTAAAGAAACAGAAGACAGCTATACCAAGAGTCCTGATCTGTTGTTGGTAGGCAGACTGCCACACACTTACTACTTTGATGCCTTACTTGCTTTATTAAGATATGTATTTATCTGGCAGACCTGGGTCTGCCACTGTTAGTAAGTATTATTTTAAGTTTTCCCTGACAACCAACTCCCATTGGTTGTGTAAATAGTGTCCAGCCGTGTGAGGATTTAATCTGTATAAGTCAATAATCCATGTATTACGATTTGTAGCCAGCTTACATTCGTTTCATCTCCTTTTCTCAATTGTGTTTTAAATATAGTACCAGGCCTAAATCAATAACACTATAAATGGAAGGAACTTATGCTCCAGGGAGATGATCGACAATGGTCTCTTACATAAAATAACCAAGATGTCTCTAAGGTGAACCAAAGGCAGATAGAAAACGTAGACATAAGAATGGATTTGGGGTTAGCACCCAATCCTAGCTCCAATCTAAGAACAATTACCATATACACTCAAGTATAAGCCGACCCGAATATCAGCCAAGGCACCTAATTTTACCACAAAAACTGCATAAAAAAGGTGCTGAAGGAGATGAGCCACTAAGGGTTCAAGGTAGCAACGATGAAACATAAAACTTTCCTCTACTTCTTAAATGCTCCCCCCCCCCACTATCATGATCCCAATTCTACCTTACAAATCTGGCTAGACCAGAGGATGTACACTGGTACAGACAGCAACGGGAAACACAGGGAATCCAGGACAGACGACTCCTTCAGGACCAGTGGTGAGAGTGGCAATGCCTGGAGGGTGGAGGGAAGGGGGAACCGATTACAAGAATCTATGTATAGCCTCCTCCCTGTGGGATGGACAGCAGAGAAGAGGGCAGGGGGAGACATCAGACAGTGTAACATATGACAAAGCAATAATGATTTATGAATTATGAAGAGTTCATGAGGGAGGGGGGAGTAGGGAGGGAGGGGGAAATGAGCAGCTGATATTAAGGGCTAACGTAGAAGGTAAATGTTTTGAGAATGATGAGGGCAACAAATGTACATATGTGCTTGACACAATGGCTGGATGGATGGATTGTGATAAGAATTGTACGAGCCCCCAATAAAATGACTTTTAAAAATGTGCTGAAAAACTCGGCTTATACACAAGTATATATGGTAGTTCTCAAGACATGGCCCTGCTCAATACTTGCCCCATGAAGGAGACATGGAAGATATGGTACTACAGCAAAAAGTGGTGAAGAAACGAATGGTGCCTGGCTATGGGAAAGAATAGTGTCTGGGGTCTGAAAGACTTGTTTACCAACAAGCAGCCAAGGGAGACGTCAACTAAGCCCATATGGAAGAAGCATACACGCCTGTGTGATCCAAGGATTATAAATAATATAATCCAAATCCGAAGGAGAGGGAACAGTTTGAAAGCTTAAATTGTAAAATTTTGCAGAAGGTCAAGGATGGCAGTGGAAGCCCAAAATACTTTGCATGATCAACTCATAGAATAAACCTCTGGTGACTTCCCTCTGACCATCATTGGGGGATGGGAATAGCCTTGTTATCAGACAGTATTATCTATACAATTATAGTAGATAAAAATGTAACATGTGATTTGAATGATTAAGTCCTTATCATTTGATCTCCTTTATGACACATTTAAGTTTGCTCTGTTAATAGTTTCTGTTTTCTTTCAAACTGAGGTTTATCTCTGTTGTATTTTGTTATAGGTGGTAGCCTTTTGACTCTGTTATGTACTTTTCGATGTTTTTTGGTGTATGAAACCCAGGATGGGTGAATCTACAGACAATAACTAGATTAACAGTTACTGAAGGGTATGGGAGGGGAAGTTGGGGGGTAATGGAGAGCTAATAAACAAGGCGTGCAAGAAAGAAGGTCTATAACTGATTGTGATAATGACTGTACAACACTTCTTGATATGACTAAACTATTGAATTGTATGATGGATTCTGTCCAAATAAATTGGTTTTAAAAAATAATCAATGTCCATTGTTTTATAAAATCTGACCTGAATCTAGTTCATGTCAATATGCACTTACTTCAAACCTCTCGTTTTAGAAGGACAATTGTGTATGCCCCTCTGGGCCAATCTACCTTGGAAGAAGTAAGGCCAGAGTGCTCCTTAGCGGTAAGGATGACAAGACTCCGTCATCCTTTGGATATGTTGTCAGGAGAGACAAGTCCCTAGAGAAGGACTTCATGTTTGGTAAGGCCGTCAACAAGATGGACGGACACAGTGGCTGTCACAATGGATTCAAAGAATGGATTCGTGAATATGGCAACGTGTCAGGCAAAGTTTGGTTCCGCTGTCCAAGTGTGCGGGGTTCGTACTGCTGTACATAGGCTCACTATGGGTCAGAATCAACTTGATGGCACCTGACAAGAACCACCACCATCACCTCTGTGCCTATTCTCCTGCCTATCTCCCACTAGAAATGCGTTCCTGCCTCTCCTAATCCAATCCATTTCTCTCTTAGGGGTCTGTAGAAGCACAGCCAAGCTGCTATTACTCAGTGCAGTGGCAAAGTGAGAGTTTTATCACTGAATTTGGATCTCACTCTTACTGCTATTATTATTATCAGTTGTCTTTAAAAAAACATCCTAAGCCCATCATAAGCTCTCTAACACTCAACTTCTGGATCTATGAATGGTACCTTCTAAGGTGGCTGTTTTTGATCCATGGGGTTTTTGAAGGGCCAGGCAAAAATACCTACAAAGGAAACTCAATGAGATGTATTGACACAAGAGACACACACAACAAGGGATTCAAAGATGCTGCCCATCGTGAATAGGGCACTGTGTCTGGCAAAGTTTGGTTCTGCTGTACATGAGGGAGATGACAGCTGGCAACAGCAGGGTTGTTACAAGGATGACATGACAAAGCACCTATAGTGTTTAGTATCAACGAGCCATGGTGGAATAGCAGGTTATGTGCTGGGCAGCTAACTACGAGGTTAACAGAAACCACTAGTCACAGCACAGGAGAAAGGCGAGGCTTTCTCCTCCTGTAAAGGGTCCCGGGAAACCCACAGGAGCAGTTCGACCCTGTTTATAGGGCTGCCAGGAGGTGCAGTCTACTAATGGCAGGGAATTTGGTTTTTTAAACAAATGATCATTCCTTTCCTTATTTCAGTCCTCCTTGGAATGTCTCTCGCCCTATACTCTCCACAGCAGCGGCCTTCTCATTTGAGTTCCATCAATCAATTCATCACTCTGAGGTGTTAGATTTCTAAGTGTCTAAGTATCAACTTCTGAGGTCAGTCTTTTCCTTGTCTCTCAAAGACGGACACTGAGCACGATGTCTTATACAAAGCATGCCTTCTAACCTTTGCTGCTAATAATGTTCTAGTTAAACCAACCTAATTATTTCCTAAACACAGTGTAAAACCATTAAATTGGAGTCATCACTAACCAATTTGGGAAAGTCCAATATATTACCATTTACTGACAGGCAAAGAGGAAGGCTCAGAGCTATGTCCAGATGAACAAGCTGAACTAAAGCTAGAGAAGCAAGCAGGACCTTCATTAATGAGCTTGCTCATTGTTCTTCCCACAGGCCAGCAGCACTTTAAACACACACACTTGAAATAGGCTTTTTTCCTTGAGACTGCCTGAAACACTAACTGCAGTCCCCTTCACCACAAGAGGTCAAAGTACTATTTTCTATCACTATACTTAGTAGCATGTGTGCATGCTTAGCTGATTGGCTTCTTTTGTGCTTCTGCTTAAAGTTAAAGCAGGCAACAGGAAATTGAGACCAGGAAGTCTAGAAACTTTCCCAGATCGAGTGGGTAGCAACGATGAGATGGAGGCTTGGGAATAAATTATGACCTTCTGGTTTCTATTGGCTCAGTTCTACACAAATTTCTAGGATTAATAACAACGTATACCCCACCTGATTATCTGTTGCCCATTCCTCCCTCAGCACCTACTGTGCTCTGTTACTTATACTATATAGTACTGCATCAAGCAGTTAAACTCCAGCTTAATATAACACACTGTAAAGTGATATGTCCCAAGGCTAATATTTTAATGGAAAGCAAAGACTGCAGAAAGCAGGATGAGAAGGCTAAAAAAGGTGCTAACAGAGCAACTAAAAAATGTATTTTCAAAGAAAATTCTGGATGCTTCTAGATGTCCTTGAAGTATTTCTTGCACTTGCCAAAAATTCACTTCTAGGATTGTGTGGCCAGGCAATCTTAAAACCTGTTAGAGGAATTCACTAGAATGCTTAAAAATTGTCTAACCCCATCTAGTGATGTATGAATTCAAAACCCAGGAAAACTTAGTAAGTTAATACTGGGAAACTGTTCCCATAATTCAAAGCTGTGATTCTTCAGCTAGATACCCGATTCTAACAACGGAAAACTCCAATGTCAGTTGGTTTGAATTCCACTTTCAGATCATTGCATCAGCTTTCTTCCCTCCACCTTTTTATGTTTTAAACAAGGGGATAGGGGACGAGGAAACAAAAATAACATTAAAACACATACTCTTTGTCACCAGGACCACGAAGAAAGGTTGAAGGTCTTTCTAGAAACAAGTCGTGAGAAGACAAAAGCACGATGCATTGTATTTCTTTAGCTGCACTCTTTTGAAGTTACTTGACCAAAAGGGAGGACCTAAACACACACACACACACACACACACACACACACACACACACACACGTTAAAATATTTTCAACCCTTTCAGCCAAGCTGCCTGCATTTTTCAACCTCTAGTCTTCCGGAGGTACAAATCGTACTTTTGTGGCTAATCTGATATTTTAAGCCATGAATCATTTGAATCCATGATCCTATAAGAAAGGGGGGAGAGTCCAGCTGGCTACCATCAAGGGGAATGCGGAAACAGATCCAGAAAAGGTTAATGGGGGTCCTGAGTGCCGGTAAGGCATAGGCTGGTGGGAGAAGGCAGAAAGAGAAGACAAGGATGTGACCTGCACTCCCCTTACATTCCCAGGAGTCTCTTAGGACGCACCTCAGCTGCTTCCATTGCCTCTTGTGGGTCTTTGGGGAGAGACAGCAAAGAGGATGATGTGTAGCATAGGTCAGCAATGTGCTGCCAGGTTAATTTAAATTCCAAATACTAAGACCACTTTCCTACAGAATCGTCCTTTTTATTTCATAGGATTGTCTACTTGAATTAGTTATTATCTTTAACAAACGTTTGATTTCTATATAAATATTCATTCAAACACGTGTTCTCTACCATCTAAAACCTTAGTTTGGAATGGCAAGTTGACCAAAAAATGAGAAATCTACATAGGCGGAGTCAAATTTCAGTTATGCAGATTGTAATGACTTTTCTTCTTTTTAAAATGAGTTACATTCCTCTCCAGAGACATTATTTTATATGTACCTGTGGAGGAAATTCTTTGGGTTGTCATCATAAGTGAAGAGATGTATTACATCACACCTAATAATTGTGTTAATTTTTGTCCTCCAAACTCTTTCCTGACAACAAATAAAACTAGTAAAATTATCACTCTTCCAAAAGAAAGGAGCTATTATAAAGATGTCTGAAATTCTAATATTAGGTTTCCATTGCTCTAAGGCATTACTCCCTGTACAATATCAAGATCTATTGGAGAGGTCACACACTAAACCATTAATCATTTTTTAAAAAGTAGATGAAAGGATTGAATTCTTTCTGAAATGACAGATGGGATGAGGAAGTAAGCAGTTTATTTCACTGTTTGGGAGGAGGTGGGCAAGCAGAGAATAGTGACATTAGAGAACCCTGGAGGATCATGAATAACTAGAATTAGGAGAGAGATTATTTCTGTCAAAGACACAAGCTTGCCTAAAATCAATAATGTTTACTATGAAATCAACGAGGCTCACTTTTCCTCTCAAAGGCCTTGCCACTACCGCTGCCACTGAGTTGATTCCAACGCACAGTGACCTTATAGAGGGTCTCTGAGGCTGTACATGCTTATGGGAGTAGATAGCCTCATTTTTCTCATGTGGTGCGGGCTGGTGGGTTTAAACCACCAATCTTGTGGTTTGCAGTCCAACTTTTAGCCAACATCAACATGAGAGTTTCTATGTAGGGACAACTGGTTAATTTTTAGTATAGTTTGCTAAACACATATAATACATTAAAATTACTTAAATTGATGCAGTCTACAGTGCATACACATAACTTAGCCATCAAGGTCTACAACAGTTCAAGTGTATACATTTTTTAAAAGGAAAAAAAAGGATAAAAATCTTTAAAAGTTAGTAAAATTCAACCTTTAGTGAACTCATTACCCACTATTTTTAATATGATTTATATCAAATGGTACAAAGAGGGAAAAAGTAAAAGACATTGCAGAGCAGCAGTTCACATGCTCCTGGAGTCAAAGGGGCTGGATGAGCCTCTGAACCGATCTCCCTGAGATAATCTGTCAAGCTTGAACCAAATATCTGTATGTATAAACCAAATATCTATATGTATAAACCAAATATATATTTATAAACCAAATATCGATATTTATAAACCATATGTGTGTGCATATATATATATATATATAGATATATAGATATAGATATATCTGAAAAACCAAACAACAGATTAGTTTAACTGGTTGAAAAATGTACACCTTAGGCATTATATACTTTCAAGATCTGTTTGGGGTCAAATTGACAACAGCAACTCTAAAGATTAGATAGAGATAGGAACCTTAAGGGAGTCAGTGAGTTTATGTTAATGGAAGAGGAACAATTCAGAAACGGAGGGTGAAAATGATTGTACAACTTGAGCAATGTGCTCAACGTTACTGAATTATATATGCAGAAAATACTGAATTGGTACATGTTTCACTGTGTAAATTCTCAACCAATTTTTAAAAAAAATTCAATGTACACACATACAAAGAAATTTATGACCTAGTTTAGGAGGTAAGAATAACATATGTAAGCAGAAAAAAAATCTCAGGCAGAATATAAATCAAGGATTGGACTGCCTGCTACCGACAAGAGATATGACAAGTGCTTGGAAAGGGGTGGTGGTGGAGAATCTCGTGATTGCTTGAAATATTTGGAGAAAGTTCATGGAGAAGGCAAGATGGAGACCTTGAAAGGCAAGGTAAGATTTGGCTGGTCAATCAATGATTGCTGGATTGTAACTGGCATGCATGAAGGGGAGGGTGTGTGGGGGTGGGGGTGGGGGTGGGGGTGTTGGTGTGTGTGTGTGTGTCTGTCTGTCTGTCTGTCTGTCTGTGGTGATTGAGTTTCAACAGAAAAATGTAGGTTACCAAGCAAGGGAAAGATGAACTAATGGTGGTGTTTCCATGTGATTAACCCTGCACTGTTTTGCAGGATGAACTGCCCATATATAACACCTTTAACAAAAGAACTCAAAATGTACTCCGCAGATGATATTTACCATATATACTTGAGTATAAGTCAACCCGACTATTAAAAATGTGCTGGAAAACTTGGCTTATACACGAGTATATATGGTAATTCATCCTGATAACATCTCATTGAGGCAAAGGGAATATTATTCCTCATTTTGCAGATGATTACTGGGTAAATGAAAGGTAGAATTTTAAAACCCCACTATATCATAATGTTCAATGACTTCTGAGTACCAGCTAAATTATGGTCTCTCATTGTCAATGACTCAAGAAAAGAGCAGTGCATGCTGCACATTCTACTCACGTGGCATTTCTAGACGCTCAGTACTTTTCAGAGCACATGTCCCACCATGCCCAATTCCTGTTTACTCTCCCTGTAGACCACCTCTAATCGCAAACCTTTCAACTACCTCCAACACTCACCTAACAGTTGGCTTTGATTATCTGGTTCCTGTCAGTCTTCTGCTATTCTAACTAGTAAATTCAACACCCCTGCATCAGCCACTCACCAACAAAAACAAAGCTTTGGGTTCATCAATGCAACATGTTCCACCTCATAGGTTGCAAATTTGATTAGTTTCCTTTTGAAGGTATAAGGGAGGTAAGTGGCTCATATTGGATTCTGATACCACCCCAATCTCTTTTCAATTCACATTTTACAGTGAGAGTTAAATAGTTAACCGTTTCTCCCTAGTTAACTACCTATCTGGCCAAATGTTCACCTCTTTTCATGCATCTTACAGCCATTCTGCCTTTTCTAAGATAATGGACCTACACTTTCTGTCCCATGAGGGCCCTCACTTCTAGTTTCTCATGCATTGTGAACCTCTCCCTCTGGGTGGTCCCTGGCCTTCATTTGCAGGTAAAGGAGGAGATGCTCTCTAAATGTCTGACAAGTGACTACCATTCCCTCTCTGCATCATCAAATACTTGGACTTTTCTACTTTGTCATCCCATCGTTGCCTCAAACTTCACAAATCTAAAAGGGACAGCATTTCCTTTCCACCGGATCTGCCTTTTCTCTCGGATTTTCCATTTTTAGATGGGCCCCAATTCTTCTAGTTCTCCATATCCAACGCCCACTAAGGCTTTGACTCTTTCTTGTGTAACTAGCTAATTGTTAAGCCTGGCAATTTCTTTTCTCTTCACAGTACTCTGCTTATCAGAGTACATATTTGAAGGCAGTGTCCATTATATCTGTGGAGTTATTATTCGCTGTCCCATTAAAACAACCTCTGAAGATTAAGCTGCCTTACTTTGCTCATTCCCTCAGTTCATTCATTCAAATCGTGAGATTTTGCTTACCATATGTAACCTTGTTCTGCTTCTCCATTGCTCAGAAAAATGTAATGTGTAGTCCAAAGGCAAAATTAAAAAAAAAACAAACCCACTTCTCTCAAGTCTATTCTGACTTCCAGTCATCCTACACTTACGGACTCACTGGGGAGTCGAGTCAGACTCCTACCGACCACATAGGACAGAGTAGAACCACTCCTGTGGATTGCTCAGACTGCAACTCCCTATGAGAGTCAAAAGCCTCATCTTTCTCCTACTGGCTGGTGGTTTCTAACTGCTGACCTTTGTGCTTGGTAGCTCAGTGCCGAACCACTGAATCAACAGGGCTCCTACTCTCAGCATCAAAGGACCACTACAATGGAAAACCAATCCAGTTTTCAGATTTCATCATCTTTTATTTCCCTAGAAAAATTCTCCAATAAAACCCAAGTGATCTCAGCCCCTTCTTCAAGTGTATGAGTGTCTATATGCGAACACCTACCCAGGTGTGCATTTCCTTGCCTTTATATTTTACACTTTAGTTCAGAGCAGTTCCCTATTTGGCAATGTAGTATACATCTCGGTCCTCCCCAGAATCTAATAAACTCGGGTCACCAATGCATGTGTTGGATAAAAGTCCTCAGTAAAACGTTGATTGCTCCTTAAACCTTCTACCAACTTCACATCTCAAAGAACCTCATTGTTTAAGTGCACCAGCTTGATCACAATTGAAGATACATGAAGGCTTATTTTTTAATTCTCTAACAGGGATTTTTGAAAGTTGTTAAACAATAGGCATAGGATAAAGCATAATCTAATAATCTACAATAACTTTTAGTGGTCAAAACAAACTCATTATGTAACTTCATTCTAGCATCTACACTTAATGAAATGTTGAAAAAACTATCTAGAATATCCTTACAAATATTAGTATAGAGTCTAAGGCAGCAGTTCTCAATCTGTGTATCTGGACTGCTTTGGGAGTCGAACGACCTTTTCGCAGGGGTCGCCCGCTTCATAACAGTAGCAAAATGACAGTGATGAAGTAGCAACGAAGATAATTTTATGGTTGGGGGTCACCACAACACGAGGAACTGTATTAAAGGGTCGGCATTAGGAAGGTTGAGAACCACTGCTCTAAGGGAATTTTTATGTATGGTTTATAACTTAAAACTTCAAAGGGGAAAAAAAGCCTGTTTTTTAAATCATTGAAGGGTGAGCATTTGAATGGAAAGAAACAAGTTTATAGGTTTATTATTATTATTTTAAAGTAGTGCTTTAAAATTTTTTCAAGAGTTCAGTTCCTGGCATGGAAAATTCCTTTAGTTACACACTAAAGAAGTAAACAAAAATTAAGAACAAAAAAATCATACCCTTAAAATTGAATGTAATATGGCAAATTAAAAATGTTAATTATCACAATATTAAGTAATATCAACAGGAGAGTTTGAATAACTAATTCATAAGGAAAAATTTGAACTGGACCAAATCCTGGTTTTCTTTCATCACTCCAAGTTTCCTTTCTATTTTAAAGCAGTGGCAACAGACATGTCTTTGTTTGAAAGTCAGGAATGCTGGAAGTCTTAAGTGATAGAACAGGTAGCTTGGTTCCTACTTCAGTCTCTCCAGAGGGAGAAAAACACTGGATAAAGTAATTTTGTTTTTATTTCTGGAAAAATCATTTTTTTCCACCGATATTCATAAAACTAAAAAAAAAACCCGCTAAAAGTTATGGGCAAGTCTACCACTTCAGCTTGATTTGTGGAAATACTATACATTATTTTCAAGACCACATGGCCAGCTCAAGTTTTCTTCTGACTCTACAGGTCCAAAAGTTGTTCCTAATGCTTTTCACAAAACTTTAAGAGGCGTTTATAAGCTCATGATATATTTCTGCATCTCATCCGCTGGGTATTTTGCACAAACAGTAATAATAATCTCAGCTCAAGAATTATATTGAATGTCATCTAATTTTGGGGGGGGATACAGTACAATTTTAACTATGAAAACTTTTTGTGTTCTACTTAGTGCTTAATGAATGTCTAGAAAGAACACGTAAATGGGAAGAATTTACCTTTTCATTACGACGGTAGTAAATAAATATTTCTTCCTTCTTGTCTCATAAGGAGATGATTGCCCTGTACACATGAGGCTGGACTAAGCAATCACAATTTTTAGTGGGCCCAAAGTGAAGGGCCGAATTTGTTATTTAACATATGTGATTCACATTCAAAGCTACTTTCATTAAGATTTAAGAATTCAAGAGAGAGGCACCACAGATAACTAAACAGAAAGCAAGAAGAAATACTGGACTATAATAAGCCATTCCTAAACCATAGAACTCAAATAAAGTGAAGACAAATAAAGACCAGAAAACATTTTCTTCTCGGCACATAGTTCCCCACACTCACAGGGGAGATGACTGACCAAGAGGTGAATGCTCCTTAGACTCAAATGGAGAAGCACAGAGCCCCTCAGAGATCCACTTGACCTTGGTAACTGTCTCTGCCTTCAGAGTGGAGAGGAGAGCACAGTGGGAAGATTCTTGCACTTTCTTCCAGATCAGAGGGAAACTGTAGTAAGCATCATTGCAAAGTAATGTTCTTAATACAATCAAAGGCAAAACTCAGTGAATGGGTTGTGAGGCAAAGTGAAGGGAGGGGGGAGGGCAGGGAAAAGTGGACAGAGGAGACAGTTTAAGGCATTTTGTCAAGTTTGAAAGGATCAACTTTTTCAATGCCTTAATAGTTCCCATTTCCGTTTCTTCTTTCTTTCATTTTTTATTAAATACACATCAACTTCCTGAGGCTCCACGCAAATTTGCCCTAAATAAGGCCAAAAGGCTTTGTGTACGGAGGCCTGGGTTCGATGGATGCCCAACACCAGTGACCCTTTCTTTGGAAGGGCTGTTCTTTAAAAATAATGGGTTTTTTTCTAGTGGCTGTGCATGAAACGAGACCAAGGACTAAAAAAAAAAAAAAAAAAAAAAGGACGAATTCCATGCATCATTAAGCAAATTGAGGCCCTGAATCCACAGTGCTTTGATTCCTATGAGAAACATACGAAGTCTATTCAGTAGTCAAAGATTTTTTTTCCTCCTGAACTTGAAAAGGAAGTTTGCTTTCACATGTTAGAAGATAATGACTGACTGAGTCCTTAATAGCTTCTGACCTATTTATAAATAGGCTGTTTAAGCTTTCTAGCAAAGGGGCGCAGGGGAGAAAAAATGTGAACGGCTTCAACATACAGAGTTGGACCAACAATCTGTAGGTAGCTCGGAAATGCACCGATGTAAAACTTTTAACAGCAAAAATAAAGTTTCTTGACCAAACTCCCCTGCTCGTTAATAAAATTAATATACAATTTCGAAGGGGCTTGGAAGATCTCAAGTAAGAAGCTGGGATCCACGCAGCCATCCTGCCCCCACCCCCCACCCCCCGGGCGCCCCATCAAGGGCAAGAAGCTTCCTTTAAGCAAATACAACTGGCTGGTGGAAAGGCCAGGCCGAGAGGTTGGGGAAGCCTTCACCTCAAGGACCCGAATAGGGCGGTCTCTCCGCGCACTCAGGAGCGGGGGCCAGGTGGGGCAGCCAAACGCAACTTCTCCCCGAAGAAGGGACCACGCCAAAAGGGGGAAAGAAGTCGGGCACCTCTCTCAATACACACAGGAAAAGCCAAATTCAATGTCGACGCCGCAGTCACCCCTGAGCACGCCCCGCCCCAACTCCGCCTAGGGTGAGACGCGCCTTTTACCCGACAAATTCTGAGGCGTCGCTCTCGCAGCTTTAGCCCCCACTCCCTAGTCCGTAACCGCAGGCGCAGGTGTCCCCCCAGTTTTGATGGCCGCCCCCCATCACCATCCGGTCGCGCGCCCCAGTCCCTGCACGCCTGCTGGGAGCACAGCACCACCTGGCCCGGACGCCAAGAAACACCTCGAGCGCTGCTCTCCCCTCACCTGGCCCCAGCGCCCGCCCGACCATCGGGGCGCCCCGGGCCGTCACGTGGGCGGCGGCGGCCGCCGGGGCGTCCTCACCTGCATCCCGGGCACTTGGACCGCCACCGGTGAGTGGGCCATGACGGCTCCGCCCGCTCCGCGCTGCTTCGGCCGCCGCGGCGCCTGGGGCTCCAGATGGCTCCTCCTCCAGGGGTAGTTGAGCGGCCCTCCTCCCAGGCTTTTCGACCGGGGCCTGGAAGGACACGCACAGT
>NW_022103917.1:13175895-13252121 GCF_000313985.2 Echinops telfairi
GCAGCCCGGGCGACGTCTGGAGTTACAATGTCTGGAGAGTGGGGGGAAATCTGCGCGCCTGGACCTGATCTAGGGCTGTGACCAGGAGCCACCTCAGAGCCCTGCTCCCTCCTGCCTTCGGCTTACTCTCCCCCCAGCCTGGGGCCGCACCCCTGGGCGGGTCTGTGACTACTCTTCAGCTGGCTGGAGGGACTTAAACCCCAGGCCACCCCTGGGACTGGGGCCAGGCTGGGTCTTCCCTTCACCACCAGTGCTGCACGTGTAAGCTAGAGGGAAAGGAGCCCAGATGGGGCATCTGCGGAGAAATGAATGAGGATATTAGAGGCCTGGGAAAGAAGGTGGGCTCGCTGGCAGGATGTGCTCTGGAAACCAGCAAGCACACCTTCTAGGTTTGGGTAACTACCCCCACCCCCACCCCCACTCCATTTTCGGGCCCACTCCAGGAGGGAGATAAGGCCCTTTGAGAGGTTCCTCACACCAAAACTACATATGTAGGATAATAATGATGTTAGGAACCTCACTGTGAAGGCACCTGTGGGAATGCAGGAGAGGTTAATTACTTGTCAAAAGAAGGAAAGAAATCTACAAAACTGAACACTGGAGAGCCAATTTGAAAGGAATAAAATTCCTTACCTTGCAGGTTATGGGACTGCACTCAAGACAGTGGGGGCTGGGGGGGAGAAGGGGGCTCCAGCAGACAATAAATATCCCCCTTGTTCTTTTCCTATTCTCAAAGAATAGCATATTATCACCCTCGTTCTTATTATTCATATCAACTGGATGCCACTTTCTATATGCCCAGGACTGCTAAGTGCTTTATGTGGTCCAGTGCACGGATGGGCCTGTGAGGTAGAGCCAATACCCACCCCCCACTGTCTCCATTGTGTAGGAACAGGAAAAGACTCCTTGTGATTAAATAATTTGCCCCCAATTGCACACAATTAAGAAGTAACAGAACTGAGAATTCACACCCGGATCCCTGTGACTGGTGATAAGCTTCGTAGTACTTTGATGGTTTCTGTCTATTTTTCTTGATGATAAATTGTAGAAATTTATAGAATTGCATTCTTAGTCCTTAGTTCTCCATGGTCAGACCCTCCCTACTAATCTGCTGGAGACTCCCCTCCTGTCTCCTTTCCCCTCCAGCCCAGCCCACAGGTAACAATGTCAGACTGGCCGGAAACTTGCAGGGCACTCCAACTTTCATGTGCACAGCACTCAATCATCAGGGGCTTTGGGCTTTTTAAATGTGGGTTTTGATTTAGGAAGTCTGGGGTGGGCCCAAGAGTTTGCTTGGCTACCATGCGCTCAAGGGGTGCCTGGACTGTTGGGCTTCAGAGCACACTTTTGAGTAGCAAAGAGCCAAGGGCCTGAAGCGCATCCCACCCCTAGCTCCACTTCCACCGAGCAGACCCAGCTATAAGCCCTCCTTCACACTACGTACTTTGATGGCATGTCCTTCGTTCAGTGCAAAGGTACCATGGGAGCACTGCTCAAATTGTAGTTCTTTCTTCTTATGGCATGTATTTCATTTGTCTGCCAAACAAGGTAGTTAAAGTCATTGAGGACAAAGATCCAGATTCTCTTAGGCTAAAATTATTCAGGTAGAATAAAATAATGATAAATTTGGGACCGGAGTTACAGATATTTCTTAAGAATCACTGCTTTTGAGATGTAAGTAAAAATGTCACCTTTTTAAAGACCTGCAGCTATTAAATAAACCCCTGTTGTTGTTGTTGTGGTTTGCACACGTTTTTGCTATATATGCATATATTCTCTTGGGAACAGATTCAACATTTCAAAACAATCTAGATTTTATGAGCCCCAGGAAGTTCCCCCGGCCTTTCAAGTGAATTACTTCTCAAAATCTTAATTTAAATACACGACAAGAAATTAAGATATGCGTTCATTACTTCTCACAAAAGACACTGGAATGTTTTCTTTTAAAATGCTGTTCCTGAGTCAAATAATATATTTAAATATATTCCGGCAGCTTGCTAGACAATGTCCTTTGAAGGAAGATTGCTCTTTGGTAGCCTATAGAGCTACCAGTGGTTCTCAAACTTCCTCACACCGTGATCCTTTAATGCAGTTCCTCATGTTGTGGTGACCCCCAAACAATAACATTTGTTTCGTTGCTACTTCATCACTGTCATTTTGCTACTGCTATGAATCAGGCAACCCCTGTGAAAGGGTCGTTTGACCCCCAAAGGGGTCGCGAACCACAGGTTGAGAACCGCTGCTCTAGCGAATAGCACAGTGCCCTAGACCTTATACTTCAATGAAACCTTGAATTCCAAGTTAGGTGAATGCCAAGTTAGTGTCCTTGAGTTCGACAAAATTCAATAATTTAAATTTAGCATTTGTGGTTTCAAATTCCAGACATTTGCCATATCCTCATTATTTAATATTTAACTTAGCCAATGTTTATAAATATTTACTGACTGGGCTGGTGCAGTGCTAAATTTTAGGTAGAAGGAAATGGTGAGACACACTTGAATGTGGGCAACAGTAAATAACTCATTTGAGCCAGGATTCTCAACCAGAGGCAATTGTACCCCCAGGGTGCATTTGTCAATGTCTAGAGACATTTTTAGTTGTCTTCCATGTGAAAGGGGCGAGGAAGGGCTACTAGCATCTAAATGGGCCGAGACCAAGGGTGCTGCAAAATATCGTATAATGCACAGGACACCCTTCCCTGCAACAAAAGATTCTCTGACCCCAAATGTCAATGGTGTTGAGTGTGAGAAACCTTGTTCTCTGTTTTATCCATGAGCGGTTGACACCCAAGAAACGGGGTTGTTCCCTGAGGATTTCAGTTCAATATAGTGGCTGGGTCAAAAATCAAAACCATACAACCCACAAGATCTTGGGCCTATTAATTTGGCACTGGAAACAAAGAAATGTCACTATCTATCATTGGACTAAACCATAGTTCACCAGTCCCCTCCAAAGTGAATACTACTTAGTGAAAAAATAATATTGGTTCTAAAATAATTTTAAGGGGGAAACTATTGATTTGATTTTTAAAAATATATCATCACTGCTGCATCATTGGACCAAATTTGACCTCTTAATCTATTTTACAAGAGTTTAAAATAAGGTTCCACCTTTTGGACTTTCACAATTTGAGCCTATGTTGAAACATATGAAGTATAATAATTAACCTAATTATCTTAATTTCTTCCACGTATCTGAATATCTGAAAGTAAAGAAGATCTGGATAATTCTAGGAGCTCACCATCCAGTCAGGCATTATTATTTTTTCAGACCACTAGGCTCTGTACTGATATAAAGATACAGATAATAGATAGATATATCTGAACCCTTTGCCAGTGAGTCACTTCTGACTCATAATGACGCTATAGGACAGAGTAAAACTGAGCTGTAGGATTTCCTAGGTTGTATTTTTCATAGGATTATGGAGTTCTGGCAGCACAGTTATTAAGCACTTGACTGTTAATGTAAAGATGCACAGTTCAAACCCACCAGCCACTTGGGAGAAAGACATGGCAGTCTGCTTCCATAAAGATTACAGCCTTGGAAATCCCAGTGGGTCACCGTGAGTCAGTGACTTGACTGTAATGAGTTTTGTTTAGGGTAATCTTTACAGGACTAGATTGCTAGATCTTTTCTCCTGGGTAGCAGCTGGGGGCTTTGAGCCCCTGACTTTTGAGTCAGCAGCAGAGCACTCAACCACCGCACCACCAAGATGCCCAATATATCTATATCCATATATAGTCCATTTTCTATCTATACTCACATGAGGGGGCTTCAAAATATTGGTGGAAATACTCATTATCCTTTCATTAAATTCTCCACCAAATATTTGAAGCCTCATGAGTATATATAAAAAATGAATATATACCGGCTAGACCAGAGCATGTACATGGGTACAGATAAGAGCTGGGGATCCAGGACAGATAACCCCCTCAGGACCAATAATGAGAGTAGCGATACCAGGAGGGGAAGGGGAAGGTGGGGGAAAAAAGGGGGAACTGATCACAATGATCTACCTATAACCCCCCTCCCAGGGGGATGGACAACAGAAAAGTGGGTGAAGGGAGACATCGGTCAGTGTAAGACATGGGAAAAACAATGACAAAAATGTTAATAATTTATAAATTATCAAGGGTTCATGAGGGAGGGAGGGGGGAAATGAGGAGCTGATGCCAAGGGCTCAAGTAGAAAGAAAAGGTTTTGAAAATGATGATGGCAACATATGTACAAATATGTTTGACACGATGGTTGGATGTATGGATTGTGATAAGAGCTGTGCAAGCCTCCAATAAGCTGATTTTTTGAAAAGAAAATATATGTACGTTTATATATATGGTGACACAGTGATTAAATATGTATGCATAGAAGTAGACATAGTATGTATGTATAAAATATGTGTATGTGTACATGTGATAGCTCGACTCACCATTTTACTCTCTGTGGCTATCAAATTGGAACCCACAACATAAGCGTTTTTGTAGATGTTGCATTCTCACTGTTCCAGCAGAATGAAAAGCTACTCTATCAATCTTTGATTCAGGAATATTGCTGAATTTTCGTGAATAACTCGAGAGTGAGTCTCGTGAGTCTACCATTTTGGACTGGCACAATAAACCACATTTTGTTTTTAGGTCCCATTGAATCAGTTCCCACTCAGTCACCTCATGTGCCATAAGACAGTCCTGTCCTGTGCCATCCTCACCGCTGTCCCTGTGCTTGAACCACTGTGCCAGTCCATCTCATTGAGGGCCTGCCTCCTTCTCCTAACCTGCTTCTTTACCAAGCATGATGTCCTGCTCCAGGGACTAAGCTCTCCTAACCACATGTCCTAAGTACATGAGATGAAGTGTCGGCATCCTTGCTTCTAAGGAGCCTTCTGAGTGTACTTCTTCCAAGACAGATGTGTTTGTTCTTCTGCCAGACTATGGAATTTAAATATTCATCTCCAACACCATGATTCAAATGCATCAATTCTTCTGTGGGATTAGGTTGTGTCCTCTCCAGAGTATCGTTTAAAGCAGTAACGTAGACTGTAAAAGGTAGGGCTGAAGTCGCTTGCCTGCTTCACTTCCTGATGCTACTGAGAGGAATAAAGCAACGGCAGAGGTGGGTGGAAGGAGATACCGCCTAAGCAGTTTCCTGTTTATATCTTTTTTTTTCATATATGCTTACCACTTCGAGATGTTTGCATTCAGTAGCAAAGCGGTCACGATCATACCTGGTTGCCTTCACTGAAGTGGTTGCAGAACTGAGAAGAGGAGATGTGGTCCTGCCAATTTCATTCACATGTAGAGGGAGCAGGCAAAAAGGTGGACTGTTCACTGAGTCCCCTTCCTGGTTCTACTTTTGCTGCTTGTCTAAACTCTCCCTGACAGAACCACCCTGTTGACCTGAGATGGCTGGACTCAAGGTGAAAACCCTCAGAAGCCTGCCACTGCTTCCTCTCTGCCCTCTCAGAGCTGGCTACACCAGCCATGCGAGAATGCCAATGTTGTGTTGCCATATGGGTGTGTGAAGAGAGGGGAGTTTCTGGAGAAGGCTTCTTTGGGAGACTGGGTTCTTTGTATTGAGATCAGGCAGCTTCTTTATGCTCTCCAGTGGGCATTTTGTACTTAGTGACTGGGGAATACTTCATGCGTTACCATGAAACGATGTTACACACCCAGTTTGGTTGCTTGATTTTCCCCCTTCTGAACTGACTTTTAAAAATGCATTCAATTGACCACTTGTTCTTGAATTTGTAGGCTTCTCAAGAACAGTTCTAGTCAAAGGTGGCAGTTAAAAACAGGAAAGCAACTGGCAGTTGAGAGCGAATAGGAAGTGACTATGCCATCAGCTTACTGTGAGGAAAAGGAAGTTGTTGCCAGGACTTCTAAGAAAGGCAGTTGTATAAAATTACCACCCTTCAACTTAATTCACGAAGGTTCTGTCACCCTGTGGTAAACGCTTTCCCTACCTTTCTTAGTGCGGTGCTCAAGAGAGCATGAGCAGGGCCAGGGAAGAGCAGGCACCCCTGGTAGCACTGTTATCAGGAACTACCAGAAGTTTCTGGGGCAGAAACTCAACATCGTAGATAAGTGAAACCTCCGTCGCACTCGTTTTTGTTTTTGTTTTTCTGTGCCAAATCGATATTTTAAGGTAAGTTTAAAAAAATTCAGTTCGGAGTCCCGGTGATGCCGTGGTTAAAGCACTTGGGTGTGAACCAACCGGTCAAAGGTTCAAACCCACCAGTCACTCTGCGGGAGAAAGATGTGGCCATCTGCTTCCGTTTGTCAAGAGGCCCCCACCAGGGTTCAACAGTAGAGTGTAAGAAGGACTTCTTGCTGAGAAATAGAAGGCAGAAGGGCTTATACTATCTATTTGGCCCTAGATCCAGCCAAGGCCCTACTCCCTGCCCTTTCCCCCCTTCTATTTCATCAGCATGTTGCCAGGTACTGTGCCAAGTGGAATACACGATATACTGGGAGTTTGTTTGCTTTCTCACCAGAGGACATCATAAACAATAAGGAGCACTTCAAAAAGGATCATGATTAGCGTAGCAGTATACAAACTGCCACAGCAACAGGGAAGAGCACATAATTTGTTCCATCAGGATCTTGGAAGGCTTCCCAGAAGACACCTGGTCTTTGAGGTGGGTCTTGAAGAATGAGTAGGAGTTAGCCAGGTGGCAAGTGAACCTGGACAGAAGAAACAGAGGGAACAAATGCCCCAAGCCAGCATCTTCACCCTTCAGCACCTGATGACATGATTAAAATCCAAATTATGGACTCACTCCAAGAAATTCTGGTTCCATAGATCTGATATGGAAAAAGTGCACTTTTGATTTTTAAAACATATTCCCCAGATCCCTGTAATGTAATGTGTGCCCTTGATTAAGAAGCACTAGGTTGGAGATGGCAGGTAATTTTTATTTGAATATTAGCTGTTCCTTTGGTTTAACAAGCAGAAACATAGATTAAGTGAATGAAGCGTCTTAGGAATGAGGCTGGAAGAGTGAGGGCCAGGTCTGCGGGCCTTAGATGCCAGGCTGAGGTTAAGCTCGATCCTATAGGCTCTGCAGAGCCCATGGGGAGGGGGCGTGGTTATGAGTAGAGGAAAGTGATCTGGCAGTATATTTCCAAAAGGAAACATGACTTCGTGCACAAAGGATCGATTGGCTATGGGAATGGATGGAAGCAGAGGGACTCACTCACTAGGGGAGGGCCATTAGGCACAGTGGTTAAAACACTCAGCTAACAGAAAGGTCAGCATTTGAATCCAGCACTCAGGGGAAGGAAGATGCGGCTGTCTGCTTTTGTAAAGTTCTACAGCTTTGTGGACTCTGGGAGGCAGTTCTATTCAGTCCAATCTGCTCGCAGTAAATGGGTTGTGCTTTAGGGGGCATTGAAAAAGTACAGGAGAGGGAATGAACTCAACTAATGACTGTGAGAATGAAAAGTCGGGACTAGATGCCAGAAACCATTTGAAGGACGAATCAACGGCATTCCCTTGATGGGCTGTCGAGTGGACTAGAGGAAGAGACATCCGCTAGGCTCCGGGAACTTGGTCAATGTTGACATCAGGAATGGAAACAGGAGGAGGATCAGGTCTATATTGTGGGCTAATCAAAATGCTACCTGTACCTATTGTTATCATATCTGCATGGAGACAGTTTACCATTTTTGTCAAAGAAATGACCACTTAGCCCGTGTCTATAAGATTGAATTACTGAGAATGTCTGCTGTGTGCCAGGATGCCACCCTTTGAAGGAGTGATAGTGGCAGTAAAGAAAGGACGAGATGAAGTGACAGGAGGGATGGGGAGAGGTCTGAATGCTATCTTGCCAGCGTTTCTAGGATGGTTTTCTTGCCTGCAACTGTAAAATAGATTATTTGGCGCCAGAACAGTTTGTATTATATTTCTCCTCCTACACGCACAGGAAAATGAGGTGGGAGATGACATGCATGCCTGGTTTCATGAAGCCAAGTTAGTGTCTTCTACAGTGGAAAGGGAAACAGGAACAATTTATTGCGATCTAAAGCACAGGTTACTGGCAAGACCATGATGTTTGCCTGCTGTGAAGTTCTGGTTCTCTCGTCCTGTGCTATTGACCTTACATGAAACTTCACACATCCTTGTAGTTCAGCGTATGTGAAGGCAATACTTCAAATGGCTAAATGCCAATGTGAAATTAACATAGATAAATCATGCTTTTCATATCCATTGTGAAAATAGCAAAAGACATTTGCAATCAGTGATCATGAAAGCAGATACAAATAGATTATATTGTAAATGTTTGGTCCGATGCACTTTATTTTGTGTGTGAGTTTTTCTCAGGTGTTACGAGAAACTAAAATAGTGCCAGCCCTTAAATTTTAGTGTTACTTTTGCATCTGACAACATAGAGATTTCTACTATGCAAATATAAAGCATGGGTGCTTATTATAGTGTGAAGGATGGGTTTAGTTCATGAAAGGTAAACTGAAAATAGGAAAAACCAGAATTCTTAAAAACTTTTTTCCAGACTCTTAAAAACATAAAACAGTTATTCCGGTGTGGAAATGTCATTTATATGAGCAACAGCACAAGAAATTGTATCTGGGTTATAAACTATTGGGTTATTGAATATGTGTCTAGGTAAAAAAAGGAAGCTGTTCTAAGTGAGTATCTGTAGCAATACACTCTGAGACTTCTTATCTGCCTTAGTTCTGCCCAGAGATAATGAGGTCCAAAGTAATTCTTCCTCTGTCCTTTCTAAAACAGACATCCAAGCCAAACTTATACCGATGTAAATGGAGGAATTAGTTTGTTATAGTATTTATATAATATTTACTCTGGTCAATTTATATATATGCCCATGAAATCTTCACCACAATTCCATGAGCTGGTTCCTGTTACTCTTGTACATCTCATGAAACCAAAGCCCAGGACAGGTAAGAACCTCATCCAAGGTTGCCAGGAAAAATACAGGACACCCAGGTAAATTCGAATTTCAGATAAATAAACAATCATTGAGTTCAATTACATTGTCTGACATTCAGATTTAACTGACTGCCTGGTGTCTTTATTTGCTAAGCATGTCAGCCTTTCAAGCCACAGTCCTTCAAGGGTGGCACCAGAATTCGAACTCAGGAAGTGAGTGTGGCATCAGAATAGCTGCTTTTAACGACACTGGCCTGAGTATAAGGAGTGTCTTTGATACTTTTATTCTACTTCTTGGTGCCAAGTAGACTTTATTAGCTATATGAACTTGACCTCTGAGCCTCATTTTCCTCATCTGCAAAATGAGGATTAAGACACAGAGCATTACCTGCACCCCGGAAGTCATCCTGATGCCTCATCCAGTCAGTATTTCCCTGAACCCAAAGGTATCCATGTCTTTGTCTTTACACTTTGTAGATACATAGTTAAAGAGTCCTGGTAGTACACTTGTTAAGCCCGTGGCTGCTAACCAAAAGGTCAGCAGTTCAAACCCCAGGGGCCCCATGAGAAAAAAACAAATGACTTGTCTCCCCAAACATTCCAGCTTAGGAAACCCTAAGAAGCAGTTCTACTCTGTCACATGGGGTCCCTAGGAGTTGAAATCTACCTCACAACACAATCAGAACAGATGAACAGATTCATATGATCTACCTTTGAACTTTAAAAGACACCAAACCAACCTCAATGCTGACTCATAGTGACCCCCTGTGCATTTCTGAGATGGTAACCGTTTACTGGAGTAGAAAGGCCAGTCTTTCTCCTGCTAAGCTGATGGTGGTTTTAAACTGCCAACCATGCAGATTACAGCCCAACGTGTAATCAGTACATCAGAAATGTAAGATATCTATAGATAGATATCTTAAGATCATGTCTGAACATAGAAAAAACTATATAATCTTGACAATATGATTTTAAAACAGAACATTCTATTTGAGATATCAGAGAAGACACATGCCCAAGGATTTCAATACAAACTACAATAAGGATTGTACTCTTAATTGTTAAAAGACTTCTACAGTGCCTTCAAGTTGTTTCACGTTCACGTTGACCTGTGCAACAGAAGGAAACATTGCCTGGTCCTACCATCGTCACGATCTTTTTTATATTTGAACTCATTGTTGCAGCCACTGTGTCGACCCATCTTGTTGAGAGCCTTCCTGTTTTTTTACCAGTTAAAAGGTTATTAAGATCAAACACAAGTATGACCAAAACCTCTCTAGGTCTCATTTACTTCTTTGTGCAGTGAAAAGAATTGAACCATCTCTAAGGTTTTTCCCAATCCCTGACATTTCATGATTCGATGCAAAAATTTCATCAGAAGTAAAATCTGGAAACTGTGAACCAGCGTTTTACAGCTAAATAGTGAATCCAGAGTCACAGTCAAACATGACCTTTCAAAGTGAAGGCAGCAGAGTTTCTGAGGTGGAAATCATGTCTGACTAATCTAGAGAGTAAATACCATATGGACAAAGAGGAATCAGGGAATAGAATTTACATAGAGATGTTAAAAAGCTTTTGACAAGCCTTAAAACTGTTGACTCCTTTTTGTTGTTAAATGACTCCCTAAAGGTTTGGGGAACTATTTTGTCTAGGAAAGAGGGCTAACTTACAGAATAAAATGGAGGATGGGCAAAAGTGGGTGCTTCTCTGGATGAAGTGTCAGCCTTAGGTTTCATACGGTCTTTGGCTTAGTTCTGTATTACGTGTGGTATAAAGCAGGTATACACAGTGGTAATTCTGTGTACATTGTAGCTGCTCCTAAGCAATTCTCAGTACTGAAACACCATCGGACATAAGGAAAAATAGTAGGAAACTTTTGCATAATTGGGGAGTGGGCAGAAAGGAAAAAGTAGATCATCCCAGTAAGGTAATGCATGTCCAGAAAAAATATGCAAACAAAGTAAATATGATAATAAGCTCTGTTGTTACTTCTCAGTCAAAAGGGATCAGGGGGCTGTTGATTATTGGGGGAACAACTTTAGATTACAGTGCCATTTTGACCAGAAAAGCTAACAAAATGGCGTGAATTAATAGAAAGCAGGACAAGAAACAGAATAACACAGTTATCTTATGTTAAAACCTAACTGGGTGCAGCAATATAGGGAATATATTACATTTGGGAGCTACAAATCAGGAAAGGTGAAATGGAGCTGAAGGTGGTGTGGAGAACGAAGAAATGAGCTATACTGAAGTAGACTAAAACATATGGGATTTTTTTAACCTTCAAAATGGTGATGCTAGAGCAGCAATGGCCACAGGTAATAATCATTAGCATGCATTCCGTGCTCGGCCTGCACAGGTTGAAGCAATTATCCTATCACCAGCGGTATGGGCAAAGTAAATAGTGATCAAAGTTCCTTGCTTGAACTCAGCACAGATCTTAAAACCCCAAAGTGTGAAATCCAAGATAAACACAAGGAAGTGAGGCTTTGCGCAGTGGGCAAAAAACCCTATAGAACTCCACTTCAAGTAGCAGCACAAGTTGAACTATGAAGAGATGCTAGAAAGATTTAGACTGCATTTGTAGCTGGTCAAATCAAGGTCACTTCCTAAGAGAAGAGTCAATGCAATTAAGCAGGGCACCTGCTTTACTCCAACTACCCACATATTTTTAGCACCCCCCCTAACCAATTCTGTGGTAGGTGGGCCAGAAATATGGTTCAGTGTGGGTTTTTTTTTTTAATTATGAAATACGGAGGAATATGGTCCATTAATCCCTTAGGAGCATTTCAAGATGATTGTAATTTATACTCTGCACACATTTCTTTGCACGTGTAGCCTAAATGACACAGAATCCTAATGAAAGCAAAACTTCATGCTCCTTAGAAGTGGAACCTTGACAAAGTGACTTTCTGAAGAAGGTGTTGCCATAAAGACAACCAGGAAAGGGTATTTCCCCTGGCAGCCATGGTTAGGTGAACATGCCTATGGGCTTGCTCCCTGTCCATATGTCTTTATCGAAGGACATTTCATAGCAGCTCCATTTTCTGCAAGATGCGGCAGGACATCAGCTGGAAAGAAGACCCTAGTGTGAAACCCTACACAGACTGCCCTCCCCACCGCCACCGCCACTTACATAGCACCTTCTCGGTCAGGCAAAAGCCGGAGCTGCTTGGAGCTTCTGCGGACTTGTGGACGTGCGGACCACTGCCGGTGTACAAAATGGGCCAGCACCTGCCCTTCGCGGGATGACCTCTGCCCTAATTGAAACATTGTATGTGCAAGCCCAGGACACACAATGAAAAAGAAACAACCAAGAGAAGGATGCCTGGGAATGAAATCTAGCTCACAGAAAACTAACTTTATCTCTGTGCAGGAAGTCCAAAAAGAAAAAATGTATAAAGAGGAAAAGCTGAGAGGTAGGAGAGGAGAAAAGGGGCAAGTGGAACAATCTGCTTGTTCTGGACATAAGTTAGACTTCAAATTAAAAGTGTTTTAAAAGAGAAGATAATATTTATAATACTCTATCAAGGGGCCATGGGTGGGGGGAAAGAGGAGCTGATACCAAGGGCTCAATAGAAAGTAACTGTTTCTAGAGAAGAATGATGGCAACATATGTACAAATGCGCCTGATGCAATCGATGTATGGATTGGAACAAGAGTTGTAAGAGCTCCCCCCAAAAAAATGCTCTTTTAATTAAAAAAATAGAAGTGAAACTGTGGTCTATAGGCAATCGTGTGGTGAGGCAGGCAATCCTTTGTCCTATGTGAGTCCCTGCTGCCCACTCACTGCCCTCGACCCTGTGCCCGGGACTGACCGAAGCCCATCTCCCCACCGGCATCTCCTCCGGTACTCCCCCAGGCAGTGTCCCCATTCTTAGCTCCCTCGATCAAAATGTATCCAGATTCTGCCTTTTGTGTTCCACTGGCCTGAGACCGTGTTCATCTTAATAGAGAGTGCATGAATACTTATTCAATCTGGCTCTCTGTGTCCCCTTGGAAATGGAGACATTTGGAGAGTGAACGCTTTCTCGCACCCATAGAGAACGTGCGGTAGAAAGGCAAGCAGTTTTTGTGCAAGTCAGGCAGCCATGCTGCGCTTAAGCTTCCTTGCCTGTAAAACAGAGGTACTAATGCCTTTCATTTTTATGACCGTTAGAGCACTGTCACATACAGCCTTCCGAGGTAAGTCTATTTTGTACTCTAGCGACTGAACCATTGCACCCCCTGCACTCCTCCACCAAAAGGCTCTTCAGGGAAACCCATGCCTTGGTGCCACAGAAGAAAGGCCTGGCATCTGGTTCTGTAAGATTACAGCGATTGGAAACCCTAGGGAGTACAGTTTGAATGTAATGTACATGGGTGGCCACCAGTCAAACTTGACACGATGGCCACTGTTTCGGTTTCTTGGTTTATGATAGGCCAGAACAAGGAGGCCTCTGGCCCCAAAGACGTGCCAGTTAGCCACTTGGCCACAGGCAAAGAGAAGCAAACACGGTTGATGTAAGGAAAAGTGGAGGGCGTGTGCTTTGCTGGCCGAATCCGTCAAGGTTTCCCAGAGCTGGGATGGAATCGCCTTCGGACAGTCGTTCTCACACTTCAGCGTACATTCAAATAGCCTGAAGAAGGGCTTGTTAAAAGACAGATGGCTGGACTCCTCTTCTAGAGTTGCTGAATCAGTAGGTCTGGGGTGAGGCATTGCTAACTAGTTCCCAGCTGCTGTGGCTGCTGCGGCTGTTCTAGGGACCTCACTTTGAGAAACAATGCATTAAGATGGTTTTTAAGAAAATTTTACATTTTGAGGCTACCCACAACAAAATATAGTCTCTCCATGTACAATTCAGTGACACTGATGGCATTCATTGAGTTGTGCAACTATCCTCGCCCTTTTCTGTGCTGTCCTCCCCTCTTAACATAAACTCACTGCCCCTCAGGGTTCTATCTAGCCTTGTGAATTGCTGTTGTCAATTTGATCTCATCTAGATAGTTCTGAAAAGAGCAGAATGCCCAAAGCAGACACCTTTTTAACTACTGAGCTACATACAACATCGCTCAGTTTTACGGAGAAAGCACTACGGTTAAAATTACAATCAAAGAAAAAAAAAAATTACAATCAAAGGACTCCCAGGACTGTCATCCTACCCTGTCCCAGGCATCTGGAGTGTGCTTTTGTTTTCTTTCATTGTCTTTCTTCTTTCTTTCCTTCCCTCTTTGTAAAGTTCGTGGAAAAGGCTGGCTGTGTTTTGAAAGAACAAAGGGAACTGTCCCTAACTGGGCCAGGAGAGAGGAGAGCGAGGGTAATCAGAGGGTGGCTAGAATCCCGGGAGAGCAATGGTGGTGGCGGCAGGGATGGCCCAGCGGAAGGATAGGAGTGGCCTGAGAGCAGAACAAAGGTCACAACTCACACCAGAAGGACAGCTGTGATTCCGGAGCTTTTCCCAGCTTGGATTTTCCCTTCTTGAATTCCTTATCCCTAGCTATTTAATGACTATATTTTTTTGGGGGGGGGACGGGGGCGGGTGTGTGTGTGTGGGGGGGGGTGTGTGTGTGGGGGGGGGGGTGGGTGTGTAAAGTCACTCTATTTTCTTCTCCCACTCTTCCTGCTCCCTTGTTTTACTTCTTGTGGGCCACAAAGCTTTTATGAACTCTTTGGAGAGCTGAGCGCAGCATGGCACAGCTCATGGCAGCTTTAGCAAAAAGGGTAACGAACTTAGACATCTCTCTTGATGCAAAATATGGGCTCCATGTGCTATATCATGTTTCAGCAAATTTACAAACCTAGGGTTATGTTCCAAGGAACTGCCTGGCAGTTGTCAATAACTAAGTCTCCACTGCCTTTTAAACACAGTTAATGTGCTTATAAATTAGGGGATTTATCTCTGAAAACAACTCAGTAGAATGAGAAAAGATAGGTAACCTTGAATTTCGATTTCTGAATTAAAAGTCATCTGTCCTGTGAATTTGAAATGGAACTTGTGGTCTTGCAAATGACAATATATATTTATACTATAAATCATAAGGATCTGACACAAAAATCTAAAAATCTGCTGTGGTCATAAAATATTCCATTTCTTAGGCTGTCAAGGCAGAGATACTTTTGCTTAGGGATTCCATTTAGAGTGTCTGGGCCTGTTCAGTGCCATTAAGCGATCAGGTTTTTGCCTGTACTAACCTGCCCACACTACATGAGAACAGGCCTCCCTCATTCTTTCAGAATTCACGGCTTCTATCCTGAACCATTCACCCCAGCTTATCTCTTACTCTCAATTCTTAGCTCGTCCCAAGTCTGTGCCAATTTCTGAGCTCATGACTCATTTTTCCTTTTACTGCCTTGCCCTAGGACCTGGCTGGCACTTGGTATTCTTTCTTCAACTTGAGCCCTTTGCAGTCCTCATTGACCAATAATCAAACTTCCCTCTTGGCTACCCTGCTGCTAGTATCCATGGCTGTGTGTCCTGCTGGGACCAATTTGTTGTCTGGGACCTAATAATTTCATGTAAGCCCATCTGGAAGAACTTCTGCCTGGTAAGACCAGTCTTGGGAGCAGAACTCAGACTCAGCTTGGTGGGTCCTTGACACCATGTTCAGCAGGAACAGAAAACAAAAAGAAAGAAAGAAATTGATGGCTTACTTATTTTTTAATCATTTTATTGGGGGCTTGTACAACTCTTATCGCAATCCATACATACATCCATTGTATGCCAAGCACATTTATACATTTGTTGCTGTCATCATTCTCAAAACATTTGCTTTCTAATTGAGCCCTTGGTATCAGCTCCTCATTTTCCCCCTCCCTCCTACTCCCCTCCTTCATGTACCATTGATAATTTATAAATTATTATTTTGTCATATTGAGATAGTTAAGGTTTATTTTGCCAACCTGGCTGATAAACACATGTGGGGTTAATTGAAGGGCAGAGAGATAAATGGCGCAGTGAGCCTCACCTTTCTAGTTCTCGGGTCTCTTGCTTTCTGATGGTTGGACCAGGGTGCAGCTGCCTTAGCCGGTTCCCTGCTTCAGCTGGCAAGGCTCACTTCCTGGGAGACATCCCTGAGGATGGACCTACCACATGGACCTACCACATGGACCTACCCCGATACAGCCCTGAGTGCTGGAGCAGCCGTGTGGAGACCCCTGCCCGCGCTGAGGTGCTTACACGCTGATTCAGCTTTCCTCCTGCAGTCGGCATCATTGCATGTGTTTTGTGAGATGGAGGAGTACTTTGTGGATTGGTGTTGGACATACGGGTTAATGTTGGACTTGTGGGCTTGGGCAGCACTGGGTTGGGATGTTTTCTTGATGTGCACTTACCCTTTATATAAAACTCTCATATACATATGAATTTCTGTGGATTTGTTTCTCTAATGTACCCAGACTAACATACCTATTTTACACTGTCCAATGTCTACCTTCACCCACGTTTCTGTTTCTCCTACCCCAGGGAGGAGGTTATATGTAGATCCTTATAATCAGCTCCCCCTTTCTACCCCACCTTCCCTCCACCCTCCTGGTATCGCCACTCTCAGCACTGGTCCTGAAGGGCTCATCTATCCTGGATTCTCTATGTTTCCAGTTGCTATCTGTACCAGTCTACATCCTCTGGTCTAGCCAGATTTGTAAGGTAGAATTAGGGTCATGATAGTGGAGGGAGGCGGGAAGCATTGAAGAACTAGAGGAAAGTTGTATATATCATCATTGCTATACTGCACCCCGACTGGCTTGTCTCTTCCTTGTGACCCTTCTGTAAGGGGATGTGCAATTTATCTACAGATGGGCTTTGGGTCTTCATTCTGTACTCCCCTTCATTCACAATAATATGATTTCTTGTTCTGGGTCTTTGAAGCCTGATACTTGATCCCATTGACACCTCATGATCATACAGGCTGGTGTACTTCTTCCACGTGGGCTTTGTTGCTTCTAAGCTAGATGGCCACTTGTTTACCTTCAAGCTTTTAAGATGGCTTAATTATTATATACAGAAGAGCCAATGGAATTTCTTTATTGTTTAAAGCATATGGAGAGGTAAAAGCAATTGTTTTATAGTACAAACTGTTAGTATCATAAGGAGCCCTGGTGGCATAGTGGGTTCAGAGTTGAGCTGTAATCCTCAAGGTGAACAGTTTGAATCCACCAGTTGCTTCACAGGAGAAAGCTGAGCCTTTCTACTCCTGTAAAGAGTGACAGTCTCAGAAACCCACAGGGGCAGTTCTACCCTGCCCTAGAGGGTTGCTAGGAGTTGCAATTGACTCAATGGCAGTGTGTATTTCTGAGTTTATTCGTACTTTCTGCATCTCAAGATTTGATGTCTTACTGTTTGTTTCTTCCTCTTCTCCCCACACCAGTCCATCCATCTGATTGATTACCAAGACTTACTGCTTCTACTCCCATGTTGATTGAATACATTCTCTCTTGTCTAATTACAATAGTATCCTAATAACTGGTCTTCCGGCCACCAGTATATTTTCTTCTCCCCATCCCACTCCTCCATGCCCCTATCGCCTACCAATCCATTCTCCACACTGCCATCAGAGTAATCTTTCTAAACCACAGAGTCACTGTTCGCCTCAACATTTTTAATTCCATGTAGGTGTCAGATTGTTATTTTATATATACTTATATGTATATTAAGGTTTGACATACTGATTGTGAATTCTATCAGTGTAGATCTGCCTCGTAGGATTTCCTAGATTGTAATCTTTACAGGAACAGATCACCAGGTCTTTCTTCTCTGGAGTCATTGGGGAGGTTCAATCACTAAACTTTCAGATAAGCAGCACAACACCTAATTGTTGTGTCACTGGGTTCTTCTAATTATGACCATTGTATTGATCCACTAGTCTATATTTTGCTTTACAATGTTTTGACAGTTCTACTTATTACATATATTTAATATCATTTTATTGGGGGCTCTTACAGCTCTTATAAAAAGCCATAAATCAATTGTATTAAGCATATTTGTTCATGTGTGGCCACCATCATTTTCTAAACATAGACTTTCCATTTGGCCATTGGAACACATATCTTAATACAGCAAGTAGGGCATTGAAGTAGTAAGTCAATGTTAGTCTGTCTTCCGGAAGTTCAGTACTCTTCATATAGCTGCCTTCTGATTCTTCACACACCGTGTAGTTTCAGTCTTTAGTCCTCAGGTTACAGGTGCGTTTGAAGTAGAGTCTAGTTCACTTAGTGGGGTTTCCACACCGCATCCCTCTGGTGTGGTCTGAGCCTGCTCCTCTCCTGGTGTTCACCCCTACAGCAGTGGACTCATACAGTATTGGCCCTTTTGTGATTGATTAACTTCACTTAGCATAATGGTTTCCAGCTCCCTGTATGTCATGGTTTGATCACTGTTTTTTAGGAATGCATAGTATCCCATTGTGTGTATAGGCCGAAGTTTTTAAATCCATGTTTCTACTTATGGGGATTTGAGTTGATTCCAAATGCTTACTATGGTGAACTGTGCTGTAGTGAACATGGGAGAGCATACGTCTGTTCATGATCTGTCTCTTATTTCTTTGAAGTATATGTCCAGCAATGGTATTGCTTTGTCTTACAGTATTTCTATTGCTAGCCGGTTTAGGAATTGCCACATCACTTTCTACAGTGGTTTTATGTCTTTACAAGCCCACCAGCAGTCTAGAAACAAAATATAAGGTTGCTTATTCTGCGTTTGTGGAGTCAGATTTATGTCACCTTAACAAATATCTTTGATGTTGGAAAGAAATAAAACGGACTAAAATTGCATAAAGAATCCCTGGTGGAACAATGGGTTCGCCGTTGTCCTGCTAACCCCACGGCTGGTGGCTTCCCACTAGGAGAAAACAAGGCAGTCGGCTTCTGTAAAGATTTACAGGCTTGGAAACCTTGTGAAGCAGTTCTACCCTGCCCAGGAGCCGGGGTTGACTTGGCAACAGCAGGGTGGGGAAATAACCTAGGAAAGAAAGATGCAAGAGGGTGGAAGGTTCCTTTTGTTCCTACAGAGACTTGAAAACCTTCCATCGGGAGGGTAACGTCTCATCAAATGTGTATAGTTAGCAGCTGAAACAGTCTCCTGGGAAGTCAGGGCCTTGGAGTTTGGCAGATGCAACAAAGCTAGAAGCAGAAGTCCCCTATTTCCCCAGGAACTACGATGTATAGTCAATAATAAACAAGATGTGGATTCCTTCACAAACACAATGCAGAGGAAGAGAATGAATGAGAGTGCACACTCCTTTTCAGGGCAGGAATTTGAGAGCAAAACATTACTGATGACCCATTCAAAGGTCATGTTTATTATTATGAATGTAGAATTCTAATTGACCGTTCAGAGAAAATGACATTTGTATTCTCTTTGGGCCCAAGGACATGTCTCTTGTTCAGAATGCACTACTTAGCCGGTATAAACAAATCCCAAATCGCCAAGTTACAACTGTTGCTTTTTAAGGACATAAGCAATGAGCCCTTACCTATGTGACTGAAAACAGGCCAAAGCATCAGGTTTGATGGAATGCTAAAAGTAAGGCTGGTAACTGTCACCTGCGCAATAACCCCTGACAGCCAGTTCCTGCTTGGCAGCTTAGAGGAGTGGGCTGCCGAGCGTGGGTGATCGACTTGTCATTTTGACTCGTCATCGTGACTTGAATAATCCCTTCTGCCTACCTGCACTGCACAAGCATCATTTTCTGTAATTCTGAGAGACATCGTGTCAGAAAATGATCAGACAAGGTCAGGATCTGACTCTTAGATTCAAGCAATGTGAGTTTCCAAGTTAGTAAGGATGAACGTGAGTTATATACAGAATAGGAGACGGGCTCCCAAAAATACATGGAAACATTTTACTCTCTTTTCATTCCATTTTTCCATGAACTTTTTGAAGCACCTGCATATACCTCCAAGCACGTAAATCAGGGCCTGCAAGCATGAGCTCACTGAATTCCTACAACAGAGCTGTAAGGTAAATCTTAGAGACCAGTGCATCTACTATGAGGGAACACATTCCAGGGGTGAGAAAGCTTGCCCAAGCCTCCCTGATAAATTATGAGCATTCCAGTCCTCACTCCCAATTCTAAGCTCCTGCCGTCCCACCTGTTCTCCTGGTAGCACACTATTTTATTGTGTCTGTGAGGCGGGTGCATCTATCAGTTTAGGTGCCTCCTTAACAATTTCTATACAAGTTGTTCAGCGACATTAATGCTATTCTTCCCAATATGTTCTGGTTGTCCCATTTCCATTGATTTCGCTTTCCCTCGCCCTTACATTCTTATCTTTGATAATCCGGTCTCATATAGATGCTTTTTGTTTATTTATTATTATTATTTTTGTCAATGTTTTATTTAGTTAGAAGATGACCTCAGGGGCTGGTTCAAGATTTGAAGAGTGTCTCGGGTAGTAGTCTCAGGATGTCCTCCAGAGTCAACGCCTCTCTCACTGCCATGGAGGCCACGCTGACTCCTAGTGACCCCCTGCGGGTTTCTGACACCGGAACTGTCCCTGGGAGTAGAAAGCCCAGTCTCTCTTCCTCAGAGCTGCTGGTTAAAATAGACCGCAAAGGAGTTGTGCAATTATCACAGCAATCAACTTTAGAACATTTTCTTTATTCTACCTCTTATTATTAGCTGCCCATTACCCAACCTCCCCTGTCATAGCCCTAAGGAACTGTTACAATCTAGTTACTGTCTCTATAGAATTACCTCTCCTGGGTTTCAGATAAAGAAAATCATACAAAGAACTATGAAGCATCATGACATGGATGGGCCTGGAGAACTTTATTCTGCACAAAGTTCATCAATCACAAAAGGGCAAATATTGTATGAGACCATTACCAAGACACAGACCGGCATCTGTTCTCAGGTTCTCTGGTCATGTAAGCATTTAATATGATCTCCCCAAAATGTTGTGGTATGTCTGCCTAGTACTTATGATCCGTTTACCACTGGTTTATTTACATATATTAAAAAAACACTTCTCCATATGAGAATGGATTTTGAGCTCACACTCAACTGTAAGCCCTAACCTAAGAACAATCAGTTCTTATGCTGTGGCCTGTCTCGATGCTTACCATCCTGAAGGGCTCTCTGAAGATAAGGGTTCTATGAAGAAGTGTGGTAAAGAAATCACACGGTGCCCAGCTATCAAAAGAATAGCGTCTGCGATCTTAAACTCTTGTCTTAAAACCAACAGCCATCAAAATGAGGTGACAACTAAGCCCACAGAGAAGCACCACACCAGCCTTTGTGATCTAAGGATTGTAAAAAACAAAATGAAAGATCAGAAGATAAAAAATCATTAGAGCTTAAATTCTGAGCACCCAGCTTTCAGAAGGCTATGGATGACAGTGAAAGCCCAAATCCACTTTTAGAGACCCCAAAGAAGACTAACTCTCCACTGAATACCCTCGGACCATTGACTAGGGATGGGAAACGCCCTACCCAGAGACAAAATGCCAGAGAAAGTGAATTATTGCAGATATAGTTAGGCAAAATTTTAACATATTATTGTTTCCCCTTTTGGCCCATTCATTTTTAAAAATCATTTTATTGGGGGCTCGTACAACTCTTATCACAATCCATCCATCCATCCATCCATTGTGTCAAGCACATTTGTACATTTGTTTCCCTCATCATTCGCAAAACTTTTGCTCTCCACTTAAGCCTTTGCCATTAGCTCCTCATTTTTCCCCTCCCTCCCCGCTCCCCTTCCTTCATGAACCCTTGATAATTTATAAATTATTATTATTTTGTCATATCATACACTGTCCGACATCTCCCTTCACCCACTTTCCTGTTTTCCATCCCCCAGGGAGGAGGTTAAATGTAGATCTTTATAATTGGCCCCCCCTTTCCACCCCACCTTCCCTCCACCCTCCTGGTATTGCCATTCTCAACACTGGTCCTGAAGGGATCATCTGCCCCGGATTCCCTGTGTTTCCAGTTCCTCTCTGTACCAGTGTACATCCTCTGGTCCAGCCAGATTTGTAAGGTAGAATTGGGATCATGATAGTGGGGGAGGGCGGAGGAGGCATTTAGGAACTAGAGGAAAGTTGTATGCTTCATCATTGCTACACTGCACCCTGACTGGCTCGTCTCCTCCCTGCGACATTTCTGTAAGGGGATGTCCAGTGGCCTACAAATGGGTCTTGGGTTCCCAATCTGCACTCCCCCTCATTCACAATGATTTGGATTTTTGATCGTTGATGTTTTTGGCCCATTCTTAGTTTGTTCTATTTGTTATTATTTTCTGCTTTCCTTTGGAATGAAAAACAAAACCAAGCAAACCAAAGAACCCTAACCAACATCACTGAACAAGTTATATAGAAATTGTTAAATGAAAACTTAATCAGCTGTGCAAACTTTCGAAAACACAATAAAATTTAATTTTAAAATTATGTGGTTTGGAAACCCCACTGAGGGAACCAGACCTTACCTTAAACACACCTGTTGCAGATTAAAGAAACTGAACTACTCATTTGGACTTAAAGCTGAAATAGTGTAGTGTGCAAAGAAGCAGAAGCCTGTTATCCCAAGGTCATGGATATGGAAGTGGACTTTGGCTGTGTTGCCCAATAATTGGCAACTTAAGACTACCATGTCACTATGAGGTCTGCCCTAAACACTCATGTTTTCAATCACCTCATATGCATGTAAAGTTGGACAATGAACATAGGAAGATGAGAAAGTGGATGCACTTGAATTATGCCAGCGGAGAAGCCTATCAAATGTAACTTGGGCTGCCGGAAGAAAAAACACATCTCTTGGAGGAAGTACAGCCAGAATGTTCCTTAGAAGCAAGGATGGTGAGACTGCATCTCACCTGTTTTGAACTTGTTATCAGGAGAGACCAGTTCCTGGCAAAGGACCTCGTGCTTAATAAAGCATGGTCAGTGCGGAAAAAGGAAGCCCCTCAACACAATATCTGGACGCGTTGGCTGCACAATGGGCGCAAGCGCATCGATTGTGAGGAGGGTACAAGACTGAGCAGCGCTGCCTTCTGCCGCATGGGGTCTCTGTGATTTGGAGCTGACTTGATGGCATGGAACAGGATCTCTCTCCTGAGCACCCTATGGCCTTTCTAGTTTCTGTGAGTTTCATTCATATTTTTTGTTTGTCCTACTGGAAAATTTTCTTCCTCCTGGTGTCTACTTAATTATGTAGTAATAGCCTGTAACAAATGCCTTCAGGGACATTTTTCTTACGCTTATATAATGCTCCCACTAGTCTCCATATAAAGTCCTGTTATGGCAGGTTTCATTTTAATTATTGCCTGACCTGTTTGACCCACCAGGCTCTAAGCTAAGGGCCCAAGATGTTTCTTAGGCAACATTACACTCAGCCTTTTTGCCTAGCATGGTGTTTGGAACATGGTTTTGTGTGCCGTTGATTTGAGTCTGACTCAGAAGGACCCTGTAAGGTAGAGGGACACTGCCTGACGGTTTCCGAGGCTGCAGTCGTCACTGGAGTGAGTTCATTCTCCCTCAGAGCGACTGCTGGGTGGAAACCACTGGTCTCCAGGTTAGCAGCTGAGTGTTCAATCATTGCACCACCAGGGCTCTGTGTTTGGAACAGAGTAGGAAATAAAAACTGCACATGACGATCACAGTTATAAAAGCCTTGATTGAACCGTTTCTATGCCCAGCTGTATGACAGGGAGTGAGGTACCAGGTCCAAGCCTTCCTGAAAAGAGGAGAATTGCACAATTCATATTGCTTAAGAACACATGAGACATGTTGTAATTGAGAGATTGTGTGCCACTGACTGAACGTCTGTAGCAGTTCAGAAGAAGACTTGAAGCTGGGCAGGGAGTGCTCTCCTTGAGCAACCGTGATTACTTAAGATGGCCCAACAGCGATTGAATATTTGCCATCTGGCAACTGTCACAGTACTCGTTGTAAATCAGATTTAATAAACGCACGTCCTTTTAAAGGTGAAGGTGTTTTGTGTTATGTAGGGAGAAATACCATCCCCCAGGAGACAACTCAAGGAAAGTACTTAAAAACTGAAACGAAATGCCTCCTAGTGTTGGATTACAGAATTTGCCCTAGCTGGGAATGAGATGTTGGAATAACTTCATGAGAGACTCAAGTTCATTGTTTACTTTGAGAAGAAGAAAGAACACGTATTTTCTATTGAACCAGAGAACGTATGCTTATCAGGGGAGACATTTGCTGCTAGCCATTGGGTGGCCTTTCCCAGGTCAGCACTGCCAAATCTCTACTTACACTCCAACAGAATGTGACACCAGTGGCTTGCTTGCTTCTGGCATGCACCCTCTCTAAGAATACAGTACACAACCTGGAGAACTGTTCCCATCCACTAGCGGTTCACTAACTGCAGAGTTCTTGTGCACCCCTCCCCCAACTACCCCAACAGAGTGGAAAGTCGTTGTTATAAAATACGAATGTAGCATTTCCCCCGTAAATGTATAGTAAATCACAACTGTCTTTAAAATAGAGATGTGCCTTGTCAAGTTCTACACAGGGGCCATTTATTCATGACAAACCAAATCAATAAATCTTCTTTGAATACTGGCAATATGTAAAGAACTGTGCTTCCTGATGTATGGGATACATACATCATAATCCATAGTCCTGGCTCTTAAATTGTTTATTTAGGTAGAAGAGGGATCTCTTGACTCTCTCAGAGTTGGGGGAAAGAGGTACAAGGTGAATCCTCATTGGTACATTATGAAGAAGCAATAGAGACATTCTAAGGAAATTGATCGAGCAGACAAGCTATGATAGGAACATGTAGGCTGGAGGACAGAGGTCAGCTGAAGACTTAAGAAAAGACAGTCCAGTCCAAGATGGAGGGTCCATGATGCCTGGCAATGGGTAACACTGAGCAAAACTGTCTAGGGGAGACAAGTACCAGAAATAGAGGAAATGCCCTATAGAGACAAGGCCTATGTAATCGACTGGGCTAAGAAGGTTTAAAGAAAGAAAGAAAAAAAAACATGGAGCGGGTTATTCAAGATATGATGTTGCTACAGGTGATGAAGCTTTAGACTGCGTAGTCAGAAATGGATTCCACAAGGTTTCTTGTGGAGTTCAAACGAAAGATAAGCAGACTCTTCTAGAAGAATAAAACCCATAGATAATAACTCCATTACAAACTACAGAACAGAAATAAAGTGAACCAACCAGAAGCACCGTGACTCTACAGAAAAGTCGGTGGATTAAAAAGGAATGCTGGCAGACGGGGTAGTACTGCCCCTTTGGTTTCCCAAGGTTTCACATCTTTACAGGAGAAACAGAAAGCCTCATCTTTCTCCCACAATACACTTTAAGGAGCTTTATTTATAAATCTAAATGTCCTGTTATACTGATACCAAGTAGATATGGTGAATGGAGAAATATGCTAGGGATCCTTCTATCTGATGTAAATGGGGAAACCAGGACTGTGAATAAAGAAATCTCCAACCCCATCACACAGAGCTTCTTAGGAACTTGAGCCATTTCAACTTGGTTTGGAAACCATACCTTAGAGCCTGAAATTCCCACCATTAGATTCTATCTCTCATACCCTTGTAGAAACAGGCATTTTCATTGAACTAAGATATTGATACCTGGACGGGCTAACATTTTATCTGATAAATTAGCTTGGTCTCTATTCATTCAACATACACCTGAGGGCCTGGCACGGGGCTAGGCGATACCAAACCCAATGAAGCATTACACCTGCCCTCAAGAGGCTCGCGTTTTAGCTGAGCCCTGGGCTTTAAGGGAGGACGAGTATAGGAACATTTATTTTATGAGGAGGTGCAGTTGAGATAGGGAAAGGTGGTAGAGAAGGTTAGGATGTGCTAGTGGCAGAGAAAAGTTTAGATTTTCCTGCTCTGTGGGAAGGGGTGACAATTGAAGGAAGTGACCACCTGGAGAGACGTTGAGACGTGGACAAGAAAAAGGCTAGAATGTGAGGACGACAAACTCCATGGATCCAAAGACAGACAAATATATATAAGGAAGAGAGAAGGAGAAATCCAAATGGGCGGAAGCGAAGTTTTCTGAGTCTGTACACGGTTTCAATACAATGTCTCTGGTGTGTGCATGTGTGTGAGGAAGAGGTGGAGGAGGAGGGGAAGGAAGGAAGGAAGGAAGAGAGGAAGGAAGGAAGGAAGAAAGGAGAGATAGTGTGCATGAGAGCAAGCACTTGAGATGCTGTCAACCCTTTTAGCCAGGGGCAACAGGGTGGAGTCTTTAACCACTAAAGCAAAAGCAGCCACATGAGTAGACCAAATTGAACTGTGAAAAAGAGGAAGTGAGGAAAGTTTGTTTGTGAGCTCTGGTGGCAGGAAATCCGGTGACTAACCTTATTTCACACATCTCAGATTATTCAAAGGGAGCTAAACTTTCATAAGAACAGTTACTTCAAATGGAAGGAGTTGTCTCATAGGTACTGATATCTGGGAAGAGCTGACACCCTTGCTAAAGCAGCCAATTCAATTGGAACTTTCCTTTACTGTGTGAGGATGGCTAAAGAACATGGCCGTCCTTGTATTCCCAGGCCTTAGAGCACTGCAGTCTGAGCAAATAGGATTTGACTCTATGGAATAAAAAATGCCAACCTATTGGAAACGAATCAAACCAACAATTGATTTCCCTTTTACTCGATGAAACATTTTTTTTGGATCCCAAAGCAACCATAATATGAGGGGGTACCTCCCAAGACCTGGATGTGATGTGAGGGGATAGTGCAGTTGGAGTTCATTCAAGCAGGTCAGACTGTTAATCCAGCTTTCTATTGAGAGGTTCTGAAAAGAGTGCATAACAGTGTGTGACAAAAAAGGCCTGGTTTGTGCCACCACGACAATGCACCTGCTCATACAGCCAATTTTTGGCAAGAAAAAAGCATGCCTCTCTTGCCCCAGGCACCTGACTCACCTGACCTCGCTCTGTGTGACTTCTTTTTGTTTCCACAAATGCCAATGGACATGAAAGGACGGCCATTTGACGATGTAGAAGAGATGAAGGAGATGGGGGAGGGGGGGCAATGAGGGAGGTGCTGTCAGCCATCCAGATGAGTTTGAAAAATGTTTCCAAGAATGGAATCACAGATTTGACCAATGTATTAAGTGCAATGGAGAGTGCTTTGAAGGTGATAAGGTTGTTTTCTTTTAAAAAATGTAAACACATAGCTTTGAAACAAAATCTGAGTCTTTTGGGTACCCCCTCATATACAAGCTAAAAAGTAAAGCGAGGCTTGCTGCTGTTGAATCTTGGGATTCCAATGATTGTGATTCTGTTGTGTGGAGTAGAACTGTTTCTTTGGGTTTCTGAGGCTGCAAATCTTTACCGGAGCAGAAAGCCTCGTCTTTCTCCTGCAGAGCCTTTAGTGGGTTCCAACTGCTGATCTGAAGGTTAACTGCTCCCAGAGCTCCTTATACTGGCTCTCGTCATTTTCAATAGCATCAGTGGAAGGATGGACCATGAGGAGGAAGGCAGGAGGCTGGAAAATTTGATAAGAAGGAAGGAGAAGGATGGTCAGGGTCAGACAATTACAAAAAACAAAACAAAACCCCAAGCATTGAGGCAAGTGCTGACGTGTGTTCGTATAGAGGCACAATAAGAAGAAGCCCCTATGCCGGGCTAGGCTGGCGTGTTTGCAGGGAGACCAGGATTTCAACCACCTGGCACACTCATTTCCCGCTTTCAGGCTTTTCTTTTACCAACCGCCGGTGAAAATGGACCTCGGGCAAACGTGGAAGCATGTGGCTCTTCATATGCTAGAAACTCATGGAACACAAGCCTCGGTCTCTGAAGACAATAAAGGAAGGAAGTGAAAGTGATGGAAGTCATTTGCCGTGTAGGCCAAGGGCTGGCACAATTCGGGTCCATTGACGACTTTCTAAACAGACACAGATGTCGTGGGGCACTCGGTTCTATCACATCACTGGTCTCCTTAATGGAATGGAGGCAGCAGGACCCACATGGACAGTTTAGTCTCCCTTTCGAAGGGAATCGCTTATCTAAAAATGCAAAAATCCTGTCCTCATCTTGCCCCTCCTTTCCCAGGCTCGGTGTCTCTGTGGGGCTGTGCTGTAGGCACATGTCTCTCCAGGCCCCAGAGTCACAGAGAAAGCTGGCGTATTACTTCCAGGCCTGACCAGCCATTTAACACAGGTACTGGTGTGGGCATAGTTCCTTCGACGCTCTCTGAAGCCTTTTTAGGAAAACCTACCCTGTTCAAGAATTTTTTAAAAAAGGCAGGAGGAACATTTAGATATTTGCAAGCCAATGTGAGGAATGAGTCCTTGAGCTGTCGCAGACAAAACCTTGCAAGGCTCCTCTGCCTTCTTATCAGGCGCCCACTGGCCAGCCTCCAGATCTGAGGGCCCAGGTCAAGGCTGGAGACCCCGCTGGGCTGCAATAAGTAATCCCAGCTGGTCTGGAGATCAGGGACTGGAGACTGGGGCTGGAATTACATCTGCACCTGGTTCAGGCAAGGTTCAGGAATCTGAGACAAGAGCCAGGCAGAAGCCAAGACATGGGGGAGGGGGAGCATCCCAGACCAAAGGAAGACTGTGAACAAAGGCTAAGAGGCAGGAAGGCATAGAACACTTCCATGGACCGAGGATCTGCTATCTCCAGGAGCATAAGAGGAGAAGCCTGGGGACCTAAAAATTGAGCTTTGAGACCCAGGGAAAAAATACCTTGACAACTTGCCAGGATTAGGGAGAGGGGGGGGTCAAGGAAAGAGATTCTCCTCAATGGCTTAAGAAGAGAAGTAATTACTTTAAATCCTGGTGATTGAGTTGATTCCAGTGTCAGATCTCAGAGAGGAACTTGGGCCTGGAAACCACTCAGAAGAAAACTTGGGACTCACTTCAATGCAACAATCATGGCTTGTGGGTCGACAACGTGCAAGGCTCACTGCTAGGATCCCAAATAGGAATGCAGCAACTTGAAATTTAAAAGCTGTGTCTCCCGTGTAAACCATGCCAGATTTGATTCTGTCAAAGAGCCACGTGTGTGGAATCTACAGCCTTGATTAGACCTATGATGTACTGTCAACCCATTATGGGTGTAACAACTGTATTTTATGCATATGAGATCAGGCACAGAACTTTTTCCTCCTAGCTGACTTTGTTTACGTACACGTATTCCAAATGATTTTAAGGTTTGCACCTTAAGTTGCATTTAGTTGTGCATGTAGCAAAAGCTCTTTACCAAAAGTAGTAGTAGGCCACACACCGAGAAAAAATAAAACGGGAATAAAAAATAAGTGCTAAAAAAAAATACAAGTGAGCAGCCAAGCGGTAAAGTAGAAAGAACATAAGCTTCCCTTACAATTTATGAGCTGTGCGACCCTACGGGATCCTTTCTATGCAGCTCCTCAGGTGTTAAATGGGGATAAAATAGTACCTTTTAAGAGTTATTATGAGTATTAAATAAATTAATATGCATAAACATATGGCATACTCTATATACGTAAATAAGTGTTCGATAAATGGCAAGTTTTATTCTTCGGATTGTGTATTTTGACACTCACCTATCATTGAAGCTGATAGAATATTATTGTTCCATTAATACTTTCTTTTCCATGTGTTCGGCTTGTTTCAGAAATCTTTACCCTTAATTTTTTTCAAACAAAATTTCCAATAACTCTCGGCAAACATTTGAGTATTCATTTGGGTTATCTAGAGAAAGTTTATATTTTCACTGACCAGGAATAGCTTTTCCAAATCCTCTTAATTCATCAATTTGGGAGAATCCCCCTCGATCCCAACATTCCTATACCATAGTTAAAAGATGATGTCCCACATCTCTTATATTTAAAAGATTGAAATCCTCAAGAGAAAAATATCCAGGAATTGCTGGGGCAGTGAATTGTATAATGTGGCTCTTTTAGATGAAGTTTCTAACTCCCTCCAAATGACCTTTCCCTGCATGGGTCTGGTGAGACAGAAAGGAAAGATACTATAGGATTCGCCTGTGAGCACATGGGACTAGGGTCCCCTGGAGTGCCATCCTGCTGCAGGTGAAATGGGCCATCTGAGAAGCAAGAGGAAGGAGCTCATTAGCAGCAAGAGCCAGGAGTGGAGCATGCCCTCTAGACAGGAGATCCCTGCACAGTGAACCTCCTGGATCCAGATGCTATCACCAGAAGAGCAGCAGCAGAACCAGGAGCCAGAGCATGCAACAGAATCGTGGACTTCCCAACCCACTGAGCAAGTTAATCGGAGTGCTTTTGTGCAGGAGGGTGGCCTGGATTTGCTCACCCATGGAGCTTAAGTGGGTGAGGCATATAGCCAAGTGGTATGCCCCATGGGCATTTATTAGCTGACTTGACAGAACTTTGTAATATGTCCTGATACTCAGCCCTGAATATTTCTCACTGGCACGGCAACTTATTAAGTGCTCCAATAAACCCTTTAAGCATGCATTTTGTCTGTAGGTTCTGTGTTGCCTTGCAGTGGATATTAGGAAATATAATTTAAGACAGTACAGGTATATTCCACTATTTCTATCCTATGATAATTCTCATATTCCAGTTGGATAGTAAATCCTCATTAGGTTATGACTCTTGTAAAACAAGATGGCAAACACACTTCGGAAAAGATTCCATCTCACCTAAAGCTCTTTATCACCGGATTTCAGGATAAGAAGGAAACTGAGCTTGCATTCCCCAGAAAGCAGACCCCAAGCCCAGTCTACTGAAAGTGTAAGGGACACCTGTGAGGAAGTGGGAAGCTATAAAGGAAACAACGGCAGTCAATAAAGAGTGACATTAAGCCAGCTGTTATATTGGAAGACTGACATTCTGGAAAATTGTGCCAACAACGCTTCAGGATTATCCCACCCAAGGGGCTAGGAACCGGGTTATTTCTCCACCGACACATGAGCCACATCCTGCTGCTCCAGGGGAAGTCTCTTACCTTGCCGAACCCGAGGCCAGTTCTGTGAAGGGAGTCCGTGAGCAGTCATGCAGGCACTGGAAGTTGGAAGTCAGCCTGCACATGTGGACAGGTTCAACGATATGGGAGGAGCTCCCATAATACACCTCATAGCAAGTGTTCTACAGGATGCAGTCTGGTGGGAGCAGCGTCGGGCCCAACGCTGTGACTCTAGTTCTGTTATATTGTTGCCTTAATCTTCTTCCTATTTTTTGTCACGTCTTTTCTTGCTACCAGTGTAGCAACAGCTAACATTTGAAGATTATTTTATGGGCAAGAAAAAAACCAAAAAGGTCTCAGAGAAACAGAGCAAGGGCATTTCCCCCAGTTCCCAGAGCTAACCACTAGCCCCGGTCTTTCTGTCGATCCTGCCCTCATCTGGCCTGCTCACCTCATGGAAAGAATCAAGTCTCAAAAGAAAGAAATAAGAGACAAAGAGAAACATGGTCACCCACACAGGAAATCACAATGAAGAGGCAGACTCTTTAGTCCTCGAACTATGGATCTAGTGTCCTGGAGCAGCCCAACTCCATCTTAGGCTCCTCTTCTTCAAGATGGAGGGGCTATCGGCAGGGCAAAATTGGCCAACGTTTATGAGAGATTGGCTGCCTGAAGGTGTACATGAGTAGTTTGTGCATTGTCTCTATCCCCAGGCGGAGTAGACATTTGCCATGGTTTCGGCTATCCTGCATTGGGTTCCTCCCTCCTAAGACTACCCAAGCTTCCATGGCGTGTGGTCTTCGTAGGAAGCAGTGCCTACTGTTCATGATGTTTACTACCAAAGGTCAAGAGCTGGCTCTCCACAACTCTGTGCATCATAACCGCCAGAAAATTGGGGAATTGATTTACACAACTTTAGAAGATTTAGGGCACATAATAGAAGCTGAAATGAGGGCACATAAAAAAATGACCCTCCAAAAAACCAAATTCACTGCCATGGAGTCGAGGCCGACTTTATAGCGACCCCCTGTGGGTTTCTGAGACTGTAGCTGTCTTTCTCCCTCGGAGCTGCTGGTAATTTCAAACTACTGACCACAGTCTAACAAGTACCCACTTTACCCCAGGCCTCCTATTCCCACACTAGTGCAATTGATTTTGAATGTACAGCAACCCTGTGAGGTAAGTACCATTATTATCTCATTTTTTTCAGAAAAACAAAACTAAGACCAGTAGAAAATATTACTTGCCAAATGTTGGCTGGCTAACAAGTAGGCTTCAAATCCACTTTTGTCTGAGCCTTTTCCCATTATGCTGGGCTGCTGCTTCCAATAGCCAGAGTATTGTGCATGATTGGAATGAGCGGAACTGAAATTCAGGAACAAAACGGAGTCCAACGTTGTGAGCAGGGCACCATTATGTTAGATGACCAAAGAGAGTGAGACCTGGAACGGAGGTAACTGTGGCCACATCATGTGGTTCTGACTCAAATGTTTGGGAGGCATTGAGTGATTAGATGTGGTAGGGAGGATGAAGAACTGGTTTGGTAGCTATGAGTAGTGGTGGAAGCAGCATAGAAAAATATGATTCAGGAAAGGAAGGCTGAGTCCAAAGTGGCCCAGTGCCTTTTGCTGATGATGTCCAGGGTGCGCATGTGCTGTCCTGTGGCTTATGTGGACTAAAGGAAGCCAGCGCCCCCACCTCCTGCCAGTATGTTTTCCAAGATTCCTGTTGACTTCCTGATTTTACGAGGCCCTGGAGTCAACTTCACAGTTGTTTTCTCCTCCTGGTCACTGAAGCAGAATACACAATAGGTTTTCTTTCTTTCTTTTTTTTTTTTCACAATAGGTTTTCTTCTCCAATTTTACACATTCTCCCATTCGTGCCTGAGTTCCCTTGGAACAAACACTCATGATTTGGGGGGGGGCGTGGGTGTACACATGCATCCCCAAATGGTTTCATATATCTTGATTGCTAGGTAAATTATAGTCTAGAGTGTTCAGATTAAATATGTGTGATATTGCGATTAAAAATGTGTGGTATTGCATGCTTGAGGAGTCTTAATAATGGTGATTTACATACCTCAAACATATAAAGGGGGCTTCTGAAGTTCCCTTTTCTTTTGTCTGAAAAATGCTAAGGTTATTCAAAAGCTTCTTTTAGATGTGAGCCTGAAACATTTGGCCTTACGTTGAGTTGTGTGTGTGTGTGTGTGTGTGTGTGCATGCTCCCCCATGTGTTGTCATGATTGAAACATCATAGAATAGCCCCAGCAGGAAGCTGGAAGATACCCTGAAGGCTACTAGTAGTGTGATATTCTTAGAGTTATGAAAAAAAAGAAACTTGAGAAATAATGCTGTTAAAAAAAAGGTTTTTTAATCTACTTGAGCCTTAGGGGGTATAATAATACTGACAGGTAGAAAATGCACTCGGGGTTTTAGGTTCGGCATAAAAGGAAAAGGATGAGTCAGAGTGCCCTCCCCTCACCCCACCTTCTTGCAACACTCCTCAGGACACCTCGCTTATATGAATTGTTGAGGGAAATGTGCTTTCTTGTGAGAGGCAGAAGGGGTTGAAGAAAAATGAGTGTATGTTCTGGTGTCTCAATATCTATGTGAGAGTAGTACTTGCTTATGGGAATCATTCATTTGCCAAGGGCCAAGACCCCTACATATATCCAACTGTACCTTCTTCCTGATTTTCACTCTCCCACCTTGCCCTTCACTCCCACTGAGTTAAGACTCCAACCTAGTGAGAATGAACCTGACAGGCTTGCAGGCTGGTTAAACCCTAAATCGCGGGTTCATTATTGTTGAAATGCACCCAGAGAACTAGTGTATCTGTATTATTGAGACAAGGGTCATCATGGGGGTCAACGTCCCATTTTCTCCTTTGAGAATTTTGCCACAAGGATAGTAGGCCACCAAGAATCATATTTGTGTATAGTCACATAGGCCTCCTGGGACCACTAGTGAAGGTTCCCAGTACAGCCGGAGTACTGTGACCAGAGAAGGGGAGACAGGTATTCCAACATCAACAGCTACCTGACACTCATTTGAAAGTTGAAGAGACTTGAGGTTCGCGGGCTTCTTCCTGTCTCACTAGTTCAGCGGCATTGACAATACACTTGACAGGACATTGGGTGGCCACTATCATGGAGTGTTCTCAGCCTGATCTCTAGGACCAAAAAGAACAACAAAATCAAGATAGCTAGAGTGCATTTCCTAGTAAATGATAGTAATGCATATGACCAGGGGCCACATATGGCCAAAAGATTAACACTCATTGACGAGAAGAAATGCTGCTAATTGGCAAATACTGTCGCGGTTATGGTGGTAGCAAACGCAGCAATTGAGTAGTGAAAGAAACGCTTAAGGAAGCTACCAGTGTGCCAGAAATAGTAATAGTAATAACTGGCACTTCCCAAGGCTTAATCTGTGGGGCGATTAATATTATGTGCTGACTTGACTAGGTTATGACGCTCAAATATTATGCCAAACGCTAGTTTAGATGTTGCTTTCCCGGAATGTGGTTGATGTGATCAGTATTTGTCATCAGTTTATTCTAAATAAAGGAGATATCCTTAGTAAAGTGCGTGGACCTCATCCCATGCATTGAAGACCTAAAGAGCAAAACAAATGTGAGGTCTCCCAGAAAGAAGGGATTCTGTTATTCTGTTGAAAGCCTACAACACAAATTCCTCCCAGAGTTTCCGTCCTGCCACCTGGCCTGCCCAGTCTGTACTTGGCTCCCCTTCACCACAATCAATTACGATAAGCCAATTGAGTCTCTCTCTCTCTCTCTTTCTCTCTCTCCATAGCTCCATAGCCCACAACAGTTTTAGCCTGACTGGGGCTTTAAAAGAAAAGGCGGAGAGACTACTAAATTAGTAGGAAGCAGTAGGCTGGTAGCAGGGATGGGAGGCATGCAAATATGTGAGCAGAACCAAAGAGCCCCCTAGCCATGGCCTCTGATTTAACTTGAAGGAAGTCAGCAGACATAATCCGGAATGTCCTCTCGACTCATAATACAGATAGACCCTAGTACTGAAGAGGAAAAAAGAAAGAAAAGCTACCTGGCCTCTTGTAGAAAAACTCCTGCAACCGTAAATGGTGGTGTGTGAACTAGCTGTGGTCAGTCCCAGAAATGCTGAGTCTGGGGCAGGCTTACGTTGTCAGTTCATCTCAATTCTGCTGATACTGGGCATTGTTTTACTGGCCCGGCGGTGATTTGGAACCATAAACTATTAAAACTAGCAGGGTCCTATAAAAGATCTGAACCGCGTTTCTCACGCGAATACCTCTTTTGAATTTTTAAAAAGTAAGCCTCCCATTCTCCTGAAATAAACATCAGAGGTGGTTCAACCTACTCACACATACATATTACATAATATACAACTCTATTTGTATATATATACAAGAGCTTGGGCACAGCTACACGAGAAGACTAATAAGCCCTCAAAAACGTCCAAAACCACTTCAAGGGTTTCTCACTACTGTTGTTGAGAATCAGTGCTCTGGACTGATCTTTGTTCACAAACCGGCTAACTGGATCCCTGAGAGTAGACAGATCAACTCTTGCTACCATATATCGTGCAGTGATTGGAAACAGTTGAAAGGTTTTAATTTGGGTGTGCCACACAGCAGTTGTGTGAGCCAGATACTTACCTCTGACACTTAATTCTCTGTTTGCTCATATGCAAGCAGATAACACCTACTCTATGGCTGTTGTTAGGTGCCTTCAGGTTGGTTCCAACTCACAGCAACCGTATGTACAACAGAGTGAAGCACTTGTGTTTGAGCCCATTGCTCTAGCCACTATGTGCACCCATCTTACTGAAGGATTTCCTCTGTTTCGCTGCCCCGTTACTTGACCAAGCATGATGTCCTGCTCCAGGGACTGGCCTCTCCTGACAACACGTCCAAAGTGTGTGAGATGAAGTCTCGCCATTCCTGCCTCTAAGGAGTATTCTAGCTACACTTCTTCTAAGACAGATTGGTTTCTTTTCTTTCTGGAAGTCCATGGTGTTTTCAATATTCTTTGCCCGCATCATAGTTCAAATACATTGGTTCTTCTTTAGCCTTCCTCATTCAGTGTCCAACTTTTCATATGCATATGAGGTGAACAAAACTATCATGGCTTGGGTCAGGCACACCTCACTCCTCAAAGTCACTGCCTCATTTTTCCACACTTCCAAGAGGTCTTGTGCAGAAGATGTGCCTATGCAAAGTGTCATTTGCTCGCTTGAGTGCTGCTTCCATGAGCATTGATGGTGGAGCCAAGGAAGATAAAATCCTTGACAATGTCAGTCTTTTCCCCTCCCGATCTCTCGGTTGGGTTACAATACTTTTTTAAAAGATTATAAGAATATTTTGAAAGGCTTATATATCATGTATTATCCAGGGTTCTTTGGAGACATAGAACCAACACTATACTGTTGTTTTTCGTTGGCACCCAGTTGCTCCCAACTCGTGTTGACCCCATGTGTGTACAGGAGAACTGCTCCATTGGAGTTTCGGGGAGTGGATTGCCAGGCTTATTTTTCAAGGTACATTGAGTGTTTCTGAACTACTAACCTATCAACTAGTAGACAAGTGCTTCAACACTAGTGTTACCCAATCACTTTGATTTAGTGAACTCTCCATCATTTCTTCTCAGGCCTCAGCGCTGCCCCCTGAGTTTCAGGTAAGATGATTGATTAGGCATGAAGTCAAATTCAACTCGGTGGCGATAGTCTTACAAGGCTTTGGCTGACCCCTTTTAACAAGTCTCTCTCTCCTTAGGGCCTTCCTCTTAGCTGGCTAGAGTTGACTCCAGCAACTAATTCCACTCCTAAGTTTTTCTGAACTGGTTTCTAGCTCACTGCTTCCCTCAGCCATCGCAGTGTGAGTCAAGCAATTCCACGAGGTTAGGAACACATCTATGGTATTCACTGCCCTATAACCTGAACCTATAAGTCCAGATCCTGGTACCAAGTGGGCAATCAGTAAATGATTTTTAGAATCACTGATGACTGATTCTCTCTCTCTCTCTCTGAAACCCATCTTTCCACTTACTTTTAACTGCAATGGGGAAGATGGTATCTTCTTGGTCCCCGAATAGATATTGAATCTTAGGATTCCCTAGGAGGATCCATAGATATTTATCAAAACTGATATGAGGAACTGACCTGGTTTCGAGGGCTTAAAAATCTCTTGGCCTAGATTCCTCAAATCTATGCCCTTGATCCATTTCTTGAGAGTCTAACTAGTCCTAAGGAACATTCCAGCAAGGTCTATGCCAAACATTAGAAACAGGTTGACTTGAAATGAGGTGAGAGAAGAAAAGAGGCCCTTCTTCCATTTTCAACCTAGCCTTTCCAAGGCTGGGCACACAGGCCAGCTTAGACCATGCCCTGATGTTTCAAGGATGCCTACAGATTAGAAATCAATTTAAATAGGACTGTCTTGTTAACATTTGATTAAGCTATAGAGGTTTTTTTTTTTCTTTTCATAAAATGGGAAAATAATACCAGCCTGTGAGTCATATGTGGAAAGTGTTCATCGTACGGCTAAGGAAAACCATTTCCACTGGCGGTCCAGATAATGCTATTCTTTCCAGTCTTCCCCAGTGGCCTGTAAGGGAGATGTGCGCCCTCTAATGGAGACAGTACAATTTCTTACCACTTAGGCAAGCCACCAGCAGATTCAGAGGAGCAAGATGAGGTTGTTTGCTTTCAGAAACATTAACAGTGTTAGAAACCTTAGCAGTTCTACGTCATTGTCTAGGGTTGTGAGCTTGGATTTTGGTAGGGCCATGCATGGGTTGGCTGTGTCCTCACTCTGCTTCCTAGCATATAGCCACAGGGAAGTCATCCAAACTTGTGACCACGGTCAAAGTGATTCGATCTCTGGGCCTCAGCATCCTCATTTTTAAAAGAAGAATGTTAGATCCACAAAGGTTTCCGGCCCCTGCAAAGAGACACTATGGAGAACGTGCAAGCATTGAAACAGATTCACATCTCTGTTCCTTGGGAGCTGTGTGACCCTGATCAAAACAATTTCCCAGTCTCAGTTTCTTGACCTGGATATGATACAAGAATTGGTTAAAAAGTATTGCTACAAAAATTTTAGAACGCATGATTACACATGTACATAAGGATGTGAAGCTATTATTTCGCGAGCTGTCCTCCATCTAAGTCTCTTCTGCAGGTGGTATTTCCATCTTTCACCCCTTCCGCTGCAGTGTTTTGTGCTCCTCCATTTACCTCATAGCAAAAAGGAAGTTTGGCATTCTTTAGGGACTGAAATCAGGTTCCTTTTAAGTATTCTTTGACTTTAGGAAACAAAAGTAAGTGTGCAAGGGCGAGGTCAGGACGACAGGGTAGACGGGGTAATTCTGAGGATAGCCCGCCCTGGCTGTGCTTTCGGAATGAGAAGCTGCACTGGTGTGATGAAAAGAACTCCTTGGCTCCATTTTCCTGACATTTTTCTCACTAGTGTTTTCAATTTTCTTAAAACTTCTTCCTAATAAGCCCCTGTGATTGTCCTCTGGCCTGTGAGAAAATCTTACCAAGTTTCCCCCCTTGGGATCCCAAAAGAGAATTCCCATAGTCTTCTGCATTGAGCTGAGCTGAGGATTCTGAATTTAACTGACCAGCAGATCCCCTCACAGTCCATTGTTCTCTCTTTTTTTAATCCAGACCCATTTATTAAGTCTGAAACAGAACAAAGACAAATCATCAAGAGGAGATAGACCATCAGAATGAGGTTATACATGGCCCTCCTCAATGCCCTCATGAAGAGATCTCTGAAGAGCTGGGTGCTATAGCCAAGTGTGGTGAAGAAACCAGATGGTGCCTGCCTATCAGAAAAGATAGTGTCTAGGCCCTTAAAGCAAGCAGCCATCTAAGCGAGGGAGCAGCTAAGTTCACACGGTAAAAGCACACCAGTCTGTGTGATCCAAGAATTGTAAATAATAAAATCCAAGCCCAGAGGGAAGAATGGTATGAAAGAATAAATTCTGAGTACCTGGTTTCCAGAAGGCTATGGATGACACTGTTAGGCCAGAATCCACTTGCAGGGTCCCCACATGAAATAAACCTCTGGAAACCCCCCTCTGACCATTGACCAAGGATATGAGTGCATTGGAAAGTGGACGACTGTAGATGGAATGCAGTTAAAATCTAACGCTTTATCATTTGTTCTCCCTTTTTACCCATTTTAAGTTTGTTCTAGGCTTTATTATTTTCTGTTTTTCTTTTCTATTTAGATTTTTCTGTTTTGTTGATCTGTTTTGGTTCTGCATGTTTTTCTCTATATGAAATCCAGGATAGCTAACTCTATAGAGACAGTAACTGGATTAGTAGCTTCTTAAGGTTATGATAAGGGAGATTGGGGGAAATGGGGAGGTAATAATATGAGGAAAAGAAAGAAAAAAATGTTCTACAACTGATTGTGGTGATGATTACACGCTCTTTAAAATGTGTTTAAACTATTGAGGTGTATGGTATGTGAACTATAGGTCTATAAAACTTTTAATTTTTAAAAACTGAAACTAAAATTTTAAAACTAAAACACCATTATGAGATCATAATGGTGTCCCGGAATCCATTCAATTGATTAGAATTTTTTTGAAAGCACCGTAATGATACTAAGACAAGTATATTACTGAGATAAGTTGTCCAGCCACCTGGCTGGTCAGAGAGACATGTTAAAGTACATTTTGTTTGGAATAAACTTCCAGTGCAACGAGTGATTTAATCTAGCTCAAACTGACCTGTGTTTTCTGGATAGATCTGGGTAAGAACTTAAGGAAAGATATGAATTAGATGATCTGATTTAGCTCTGTGTGATTAATTGGAATTGGTATAATATGAGCCATCTCGGTCGCAGAAAGAACTGAGGTCACCACCAATGAGAGAGAAGAACCAGGAGAGGAGCACATATCCCAGCGCATAGAACCTTCTTGATCCAGACGATAGCTGTGACACCAGAGGAGTGGCAGAAGCACAGCAGCATCGGAATTATGAACCAGAGGATGACACAGAGCAGTGGATTTTGCAACCCACAGAACAATTAAAACTGAAAGCTTTGGGGTCAGGAAGCTGACTTATGGTGTGGGGTGCCTCTGGGCACTTTATTGGGGGAAGTGGATTTGCTGACCCATGAAACTGGAGCTAAGTGTTCCCAGGCTGAGGCTTATACCTGAGTGGCATGTCCTTTGGGAATTTATTGGCATCCCTAAAAGATCTTTGTAACACTGCCCAATTAGGCAGAGTCCAAGGCAAGGGACTGGGAGGCAGAGAGGCCTGTCTGGGTGTAAAGAAGGAACTGTTCTGACTGAAAAACTGTATCCTGAGCTTTTAAAACCTAAAATGTAACCTGATAACTTTGATAGTAAACCCTAGAATGAGAAGCGTTGCCTGAGTTCTGTGTGGCCCTTGCAATGAATTATGGAATCCAGCAGAAAAGTAGAGTTCTGGGAAAGTAGAGTGGTGGAAGCCAAGGTTGGTGTTAAACAGGGTTAAGAAGGATGGATAGCAGTGGAGGCATGTCTGAGGCCTGCCTTGTGGCAACAAGCCTTGGGAGGTGGAGGAGAGCAGACTACCATCCCACCACACACACACACACACACACACACACACACACACACCATTTTCACAAAAACCTTTGAATGTGTGAACTCAAACCCTAGTAGCAATTATTGTGGGCTTACACCATAATATATTTTACTAAACAAGTGAGCATAAAGAATATACCTAGCTACCAGGCATCTAAGACCCAGAACAAAATCATACCCAAGATGAATGGGGAGGGCATGGAGTGGAGACCCAATGCCCATCTTTAGACAATTGGGTGCCCCCTACAGAGGGGTCCCAGGGAAGAAATGAGCCAGTCGGGGTGCAGTATAGCACTGATGAAACACACAACTTTCCTGTAGCTCTTTGGTACTTCCTTTCCCCCACTATCATGAGCTCAAGTCTACCTTACATGTCAGATTAGACCAGAGCATGTACACTGTTACAGGTAAGAGCCCACAACTCAGGGAACCCAGGATAGATAAACCTCTCAGGGCCAACAATGAGAGTAGAGATACCAGGAGAACTAGGGGAGGGTTGGGGGAGAGAGGGGGAATTGATCACAAGGATCAACCTAGAACCCCCTCTCAGGGGGACAAACAATGGAAAAGTGAGTGAGGGGTGACGGAGGACGATGTAAGATATGAAAATAATAATCTATAACTTATCAAGGGTTCGTGAGGTTGGGCAGGCAGGGGAGAGAGGGGAAAGAAATGGGGAGCTGATATCAGGGGCTCAAATGGGAAGAAAATGCTTTGAAAATGATGATGGCAGCATTTGTGCAAATGTGCTTGACACACTGGATGATTATATGGGTTGTGATAAGAGATGTAAGAGCCCCCAATACAAGTATTAAAAAATGTATATATAACTAGCACAGTGTTGCTGTATTGTTCATACTCTAGTCAGCTCTGACTCAGAATGAAATGTTGCCAAGTCCTGCACCATCTTCATGCTTCTTGATATGCATTGTGATAGTGCCAACATTTCTCTCTTAGGAACATGTGGGTGGAGTTTACCCTGTCAATCAGGTCACAGCTTGATTGGAGGGAAACCTCATTGCTCTCTGGAGACCGGCCTCCGTGTCTCTCTCTGCTTCCCTTTCCTGCTGGTGAGATACTTGAGGAGCTGCAGGAGCCACGTGGAGAACTGTGCCAGTGCTGAGATGCTTCCACCACCATTGGATCCACAAGACTTTTCACCCATCAGCCTGTGATTCTCCTACATTTTGCATTATTGTATGTAACTGTGAAAAGGGATTTATGGACTAATATTGGACTTATGGAGTAGTATAGGACTTATGGACTTGATCTAGACTGGGCTTGGATGTTTTCTCAATATACAGTTGGTCTTTGATATAAGCTCTCTCTTATGCATACACAAGTATCACTGAATTTGCTTCTCTAGTCTATCCAGCCTAGCTCATGTATCTTAGGCTGAATTCTCTAGACACGTAAAACCAGTAAGCATAGAGCATTCAAGAATTATGCATCTATAAATTGGTGAAAATTTGGGAATGGAGAAGATGAATGTATATTCTGGTGATTCAAATTAGTCCATCATTCACTTGACCTAGAATTCAGCTGCTGGTACTGGTCAAGTAAGTAGGACGTTTCCCATCAACTTTACTCCCAGGGCACCATACGTAAGTAGCCAAATACCATTAGTTCATGTACATCAGATTATTCTGATTACTATTTGACTCTTCTGTCCATTTTGGAAACCAGGCCCACCTTGTTTTTGTTAAGTGCTACCACTTGACCCCTACCACTATGAAACCTATTTAAACCAGTGGTTCTCAGCCTTCCTAATGCTGCGACCCTTTCATACAGTTCCTCATGTGGCGGTGACCCCCCCAACCATACAATTATTTTCATTGCCACTTCATAACTATAATTTTGCTACTGTTATTAATCAGGCAATCCTTGTGAAAGGCTTGTTCGACCCCCAAAGGGGTTGCGACCCACAGATTGAGAACCGCTGACTTAAACCCATTGCAGTTAGGTGTCTTAATTCAATAAAGGTCTTACCTGATAACAAATCTGAGTTACATAAAGCAATAATCACAGCAGTCTTTAAGGATGCTGGGGGTCCCTTCACAAATTTTGTTCCTCAAAGCTGAGACACCAGATATGTCCCCTGGGCACTCCGTGGGTATGTCTTTCGGTCCAACCTTATAAATATGTTCTCACAGGCCAATGTCCACAAGTCCTTGGATCTTCTTCTTTGGCATCCAAAGACAGGTCTGCTATTTCATCTTGATGCTTTTCATAGACCACCGCACAATCCATGTGGCTGTGAACCAAATAACCTATGAAATCCTTTCCTACGCTTTCACGTTGAAACATTGAATGGACAATGTTTGCTTAGTGAGCCCATATTAATCAAACCAGCCTGATTCATCTTTATGTTCTTTGCACCATTATCCCATATGCTTAATAGCCACCCACACAGTTGTTTCTGATGAGGTTATCTGTTCCCATAAAGACTGAGCCTCAGAAACCCTAAGTGACTTTGTGACAGATGGGCTTTTTTTTTTTTTGCCAGCACTCTGTTACAGAGATCATCACTTCCCAGGTAACGGATTTCAGCCGTTGGTCAAAGGTCCGTTCTCTCTGTTGTTGTTAAGTGCCATCACATCTACCGGACTCAGAGCAATCCCATGTACAACAGAACAAGAGCACGCCCCGTCCTGCTCCCTCCTCACAATTGTTACTCCATTTGAGCCTATTGTTGCAGCGACTGTATCAATCCATTTTGTCTGGGGTCTCTTTTTTGCCAAACATGTTCTTTTCCAGGGACTGGTTTCTCCTGCTAACATATTCAAAGCACATGAGGCAAAGTCTTGCCATCCTTGCCTCTACGGAACATTTTGGGTGTTCTTCCTGCACAGATTTGTTTGTTCCTTTGGCAGTTCGTGATACTTTCAATATTCTTTGCCAACACCATAATTTACATGCATTCAATGTGTCCCTAGGTGGATTCTTTACTTCTAGATTCTCAATTCTATCCCAATGCTATGTTTCTATTGTGCTACCAGTATCAGGCTGTTTTGACTACTGTGGCTTTGTAGTACTTTTTGAGGTCATGAAGTGAGAGGCCTCCTACGTTGTTCTTTAGCAGTGCTTTGCTTCTCTGTTATCTCTTTCCATATCCTATAAATTTTATAATTAGTTTTTCCACCTCTTTAAAGAATATTGCTGGAATCTGGATTGGGGTTGCATTATATGTATAGATTGTTTTGTTAGCATAGACATTTCCAGAATGTTAATTCTTCCTATAAATGGATATGGTATATTCTTCCATTTATGTAGACCTCTTTCAATTTCTTGTAGTGGTAGATCATCATTTTTGTTTATAGGTCTTTTGTTTCTCTGGTTAGATTTTATTCATAAATATTTTATCTCTTGGGTGGCTATTGAAAATGATATGGTTTTCCTGAATTCCTTATCAGCATTCTCTGTTATTACAAAATAATCTGATTGCTCTTTTTAGACAGTTCTATCGGCACTTCATCCACATATCATACAATTTAATAGTGCAATCATATCAAGAAGAGTTGTACAATCATTACCACAATCAATTTTAGAATATCTATTTCTTCTACTAATTGTTGTAGGTGTAATTATTTTTTTTAATTGCGGCAAAAACAGTGTCAACAAACCCAGGGCAAGGGAACAACAAGTGATTTAAAATCGATGGCAAGGAGGGCGTAGGCTGGCTGGTGGGGCTTGATCAAGGGCAATGTAGCTGAGAGCACTTACTGAAACCGAATGAAGGCCCAACATGATAGTGGGAAAAAGGAAAGTAAAAGGAAATAGAGGAAAGAATTAGGATGCAAAGGATATTTGTAGAGGTATAAACAGTGCATGTACATATGTAAATATATCTGTATATAATGATAGAGAAATAGATCTATGTACATAGATTAAATATTAAGGTGGCAGATGGACATTGGGGCTCTACTCAAGAACACTTTGTTCTAATAACCTGGTGTTCTGTGATTCAAGAACACTTTGTTCTATAACCCGGTATTCTGTGTTGCTCACCTTTCTGACACAGTCACTGAAGACAAAATGAGTGCATAAGCAAATGTGGTGAAGAAAGCTGATGGTGCCCAGCTATCAAAAGATATAATGTTTGAGGTCTCAGAGGCTTGAAGATAAACAAGTGGTCATCTAGCTGAGAAGCAACAAAGCCCACATGGAAGAAGCACAACAGCCTGCGTGATCAAGAGGTGTTGATGGGATCAGGTATCAGGCATCAAAGTCCAGGAGCAAAAAAACATATCAATGTGAATGACGGGGAGTGTGATTGGAGACCCAAAGCCCATCTGTAGACAATTGGACATGCCCTTACAGAAGGGTCGCAAGGAAGAGACAAACCAGTTAGGTTGCAGTATAACACCGATGAAACATATAACTTTCCTCTAGTTCTCTAATGCTTCCCCCCTGCCCCACTGTCCTGACCCCAGTTCTACCTTACAAATCCGGCTAGATTTGTACAGGTAGATAAGTACAGATAAGAGATCCAACCACAGGGAATCCAGAACAAATAACCCTCAGGACCAATAATGAGAGTAGGGATAACAGGAGGGGAAGGGGAAGGTAGAGGGAGAAAGGGAGAACCAATCACAATGATCTATAGATAACCCCCTCCCAGGGGGACAGACAACAGAAAAGTAGGTGAAGGGAAACATCAGTCAGTGTAAGACATGAAAAAATATATAATTTATAAATTATCAAGGGTTCATGAGGGAGGGAGGGTGGGGAAGGGGGAATGAGTTGATACCAAGGGCTCAAGTAGAAAGAAAATGTTTTGAAAATGATGATAGCAACATATGTACAAATGTGCTTGACACAATGGATGTATGTTTGGGCCCTCAATAAAATGATTTACATTTTTTAAAAAAAGAAAAAAATTGTGGCAAAAAATACACAACAAAACATTCTCCAATTCAACAAATTCTACATGTTTAATGCAGTGGCATTGATTAAACTCTTCGGGCTTTACAACCATTATTGATAACCTGTTCTAAATTATCCCACCACCATTAATGTAAACTCAACATCCTCTAAGCGAAAACTCTTCCTCCTTCACTCATGGTTTGACTGCTGCTGCTGTTCCTTCTTCTTCTTAATTGTTTTCCTGATGTGATATTCACATATCATACACTTCTGTAGTTAAGTCGCATGTTTAAAGAGTTGTATGTACATCATCACAATTAGTTCTAATGTTACCGCTTCACTTCCAAATGCATTCTTTGCTCTCCCAATTCCCTTCACCTTCTCCACGTTACACTCCATTCTAGATAAACCATTGAACCTTGTATTGTCTCTATGCATCCACTCCTTCTGTGCTTCATAAACTGGGAAGCCTAATAGACATAACAAAAAACAAAATTACCTGAACCCATTGACACCAACGGTCATGATCACACAGGCTAGTGTGCTTCCTCCATGTGGGCTTTGTTGCTTCTCAGATAAATGGCTGCTTATTTATCTTCAAGCCTTTAGTGCCTAGATGCTATCTCATTTGATAGCCAGGCATCATCAGCTTTCTTCATCACATTGCTTATGCACCCATTTTGTCTTCATTGATCGTGTCAGGAGAGCATCACAGAGTGCCGTGTCAGTAGAACAAAGTGTTCTTGCGATGAGGGAGTACTTTAGTGTAGGCTCACTGTCCATCTGCTACTGTAATACTTTATAAATAAATATGGACGTATGGCCCCCCCTACGAGGGGGACAGACAGCAGGAAAGTGGGTGAAACGAGACAGCGGTTGGTGGAAGACATGAAAGAAAAAAAAAGAATAATCTATAAATTATCCAGGGGACATGGGGGAGGGAGGGTGGAGGAAAAATGAGGAGCTGATGTCAGGGTCTCAAGTAGAAAGAAAATGTCTTGCAAGAGATGATGACAACGTATGTACAGATGTGTTTGACACAATGGATATATGTATGGACTGTGATAAGAAGCTGTAAGAGCCCCCGATTTAAAAAATAAGTAAATGAAATGAAAGAAATAGAAGATAATAATAATGTAAACATAAAAATAGAAATAAAGAAAGAGTAAGAAAGAAAATACCACCAACAATATTTTAAAAGCCAGAGAAGAAATTTCTGTTGTGGAACAAGTAAGAAATATTTGAGTTTAGAGCAAATTCAGGTTTGTTTAAGAGAGAGGTCAACTGAATAAATGTCATATTATACCATGTTTCAATCCACCATAATCAAGTATATAATAATCTCTGTTTGTAAAGCTATTAAATTTTCTCACCTGTGGCTAGGGGCTTCTTCCAGAGGCTTAATCTGACTAGGTATTCTCCAGATGGATTTTGGCCTCCTACTGTCCTCTATAGCCTTCTACAAATTGGTTGTTCACAATTTAAGTTCTGACATTTTTTTCTTTCATCAAATTTGGATTTTGGTATAGTCATCTTTGGATGTACTACTTTCATGTGCACTTAGTTGACGCCTCACTTAGATGGCTGCTTGCTTGAATACAAGCCTTTAAGACCCCAACACTATTCCAGTTGATAGCCAGGCACCATCTGCTTTGTTCACCACACGTGGCTATCGGACCCTTATCTTCAGTAATCTCTTCATGAAGGTGAGTATCATGTAGGCCCATGTTATAAGAACTAATTGGATTGGGGCTAAAATTAAGTGGGTGCCCAAAATCCATCTGCTTGTCCATGGATTATGAACAACTCTGGTTGACTTTGGTGGTCATATTATGACCAAAACCATTAAGAACAACAACAACAAAAACAAACAAAACCCCTCACAAAGAGGGACGATTATCTTGCCCTCGGTACTGAGGGTTGATCTTGATTATTAAATTCATCAAGGTAATTTCAATCTCCTTGCCATCTATTTTTTCAGAAACAAAAGTTACACTAATAAAGACTTGACATGTGCCTAGGAACTGTTATTGTTACAGAAATAGGTATGTGACTTAGATACAATTAGACTAGAAACAGGGCTTTTTAATTCTATGATTGGTAAAAAGAGTTTTCTCGCTCTGCCACTGACCAGGAATAAAGGAGTGTATTTCCCCAGTGACTTTAGGCAGTCATCTTGCAGCCATGAGGGAAGCCAGCCCGAGACCAAAGTAGAGTAGGGCTGAGCAGAGAGAACCAGACAGAAACGGAACAGGGACCTCAATTGTACCCTGCCCAGAGCCCATCCTGTCTTTGGACTTCCATTCACCTGAGATAAAAATTGTGCTTATTATTTAAGTTATTTGTAGTCTGAGGCATATTAATAAAATAATCTACTCCTTTAGGATGTGGTGAGGTGTCTCCTATATGAGTCCAGATTTTCCTTGAACCTTTTGACCCTGATGTAGAACTGCAGGGTTCATTCAACTGAGTTGGCACAAATGAGCTAGAAACTGAGGTTCTCCCCTACCTAACAGACACACACAAACACAAAAGCCACCTCCAGCAAGTCAATTCTAACTCATTGTGGCCATATAATGCAGAGTAAAACTGCCCCGATTTGAGTTTTTGAGACTTGAAATCCTACAAGAGTAGAAAGCCTCATCTTTCTCCTGTAGAATGACTAGTATATTCAAACCACTGACCTTGGGATTATCAGCTTAATGTGAAACCCACTATGCCACCAGAGCTCCTTAGAAACTGAGGTATTTGGACACAATTACAAATATTGACTTTGAGTGTGACCTCAGATAGCTTTCTGTGACCAAATACGAAGGCAGGAATCTAGCATTTTTTTCTGGAATGCCTGTGAAAATGTTGTCACTAGTCGAGTGGCATGAATCCGTTGACACTGTTAGAGGAATTACACCACAATAACTGTCTACATAGAATTTTTGTGCAGTGTTTCAGCAGAAATTTATTACCTCTTGTAATAATATCCCTATAACAATGAAAAATCTTTTGTAAGCCCAGCTTACATGTATCAATATGCTCACAAGGCCAAAACTCTATGCTATTTCACTTTTAAAAAATTAATCATTTTATTGGGGGCTCTTACAGCTCTTATAACAATCCAAACATCAATTGTATCAAACACATTTGTACATATGTTCCATCATCATTTTCAAAACATTTTCTTTCTGCTTGAGCCCTTGGTATTAGCTCTTCTTTTTTCTCCTCCCTCCCCCACCCTCACACCCTCATGGACCCCTGATAAATGATAAACTATTACTATTTTCACATCTTATACTGTCCACTGTCTCCTTTCACCCACGTTTCTGTGCTAATTTACTTTTTGAACATTCTAGTACACTCAGAGCTGTGATTATTACCCAATTATGATGACACTTGAGATCACTCGGTTTCATCTGCAAATGTTACAAATCCTCGCTGCGGTTCTTATTGCTGCCGATGCTTGTATCGTTGCTGATTTTGTCAAATGTTCTGGTGTATTAGCTACAACACTGTTTTACTTAACTGTTCGTGAGCCTATTTCAACAACTGTTTTGAGAATGAAGTAGTAATTAAAGGAAAAGGAGAAAAAATTTTAAATTGCTCCTTTCCCTCTTTTTTTACTAATGATGTTACTAGTAATGTTACAATTCAATGAAGAATGGTTTCATTTAACAATTTTGCTGTTAGTGTTCTTATAATCTAAGAAATATTACATTTAAGCTATTTACAACCATATCACATATTATTTTATGGTTGAAATGGCTAATAAACAGGCTAAGAATTCTGTGTGACCTGGCATGGCGAGAGTGACGCCAGGAGTCCCAACAATGTGGTCCTGGTTTCATAGAATCTCTGCTAGGGAGGCTAGATGAAGAGAGCATCGAGGCCCGTCGTGGCTATATGTTCTAGTCTAGGCTTTTTCTCTATCTTGAATCTTTGACTTTGCCATCAGAATTCTTTTCATAACAAATGCATATGATTTAAACATTTTTTAAAAAGCTGTATGTATGGATTGTGATAAGAGCTGTACGTGTCCCCAATAAAATGATTTTTTTAAAAGAAAAGACAAAAGCACTCCAAAACCCAGATTCCTTGTCATCAAGTCGATGCTAACTTTATCAACCCCACAGGACAGATCAGAACTGCTTCCGTGGGTTTCTGAATCTGCATCTCTTTGCAGAAGTACAAAGCTCCTTCTCTTCCCCTGGGTGCAGCTGGTGGGTTCAAACTGCTGACCTTCCATTCGGCAGCTCAACGTGTTACCACTACCCCACACATAAAAGGCAGAACTAAATATTTTATGTGAGTGAAAGTCCAGGGTAAACAATGGCTTCGGTTGTAGCTTGCTACAGAGGCTCAGATGCGAACACTAGGCTCAATATCTCTGAATATTCAGGCTCTGCTGGTTTCTTTTTCAGGCACACTTTTTTCCTTACGGAAGGTGATTGAAGCAGACCCGCATTCTCATACTACCAGTCAGTGGGAAAGAATGTGCTTCTACCTCCCAGAAACCTCAGCAGATGTCTCATGGCTTCTCATGGGTTCAGCGTAGATCACTTATCAATCCAATCACTCTGGCCAGGAAGATGCTGATTTGCTTGAACAAAACAAGTTGTATTCCCCTAGCTGACAGTGAAAGTCAAGTCCAAGCAAATTACATATTTTAGAGTAAAATTCACCATTGAGCAATAGATAAGATGCTATTACTGGAAAACTGGTCAATGAATACTGGAAAACTGGTAAATGAATATAAGTATTCACTATACGTCCCTCTTACTCATGACCTGTGCTTTCTCTTGAGTTAAGCTATCATTTGCAGATCTGGTTACGGTAAATATTTCAATCCATGACCTCATTGTTTCTTAAATAGGGAGAGCCTAAGATTGACTTAAGCTTTCTTCCAGAAGGATTACCTATGGGCTATGCAGCCAGCATGTCCTTCCCAGGGCTCAAATAGCAAGCAAGGAGGAGGAGAATACCTGGAAGAACTTTGCTGTTACCTTAGATTCAACTGGGATCTCAAGGGCCCCTTAGCATGGCCTCTGCTGAATCCCTCTGGCAGTAGACCAGGGACGAGGATGTCCTTGTTATCAGACAGAATGCATTGTAGGGTGGTTCACTGCAGACGTCCTTAGGTGAAAATGTACCAACTTCTCATTTGCTCTCCCTTTTGATCCATGCCTGCTAGACGAATAGCTCATCAAAAAACAAAGAGAGCATGATAATAGTAAATATCTGGTAGTCTTTGGCTACCATACATTGAGCCCCTCCAAAGGAAGAGATCCGAACCCAAATTCAATGACCACCAATTCCTTACCCTTGGGGTAGTGGTCATCTGCTGCTTCTCACACTAGGGTGTTTCAGCCTTAAGTCCGACAGATTCCTTAAATCTGCTACCCGTGAGTTCAAAGTAAAGTCCAGTTTACTTAGTGGGGCTTCGAAATCAGATCTTCCTGCTGTGCCTGTGAAAGGTGTTGGGCAACTCAAAGGGGCAGAGACTAAAGTCCCAGTTGTCTATAGGATGCAGCCTGGATAGAAAGGAGGTCAGAGGTATCCTATTAGGAACATAGTATCAGATGGATTCTTCCCTTGGGGGGTCCATACAAGTAATGTTGAGCACTCTCCCCAATGGCAGGTTAAAACACCAAGACAAAGGCAGGCCTCTCTTCTTAGGTCATGTAATCTTTTAATCTGTTTTTCCCCAGCAATGATGTAGTAAGCCTACCTCGCATATGAGCCATATACCATCCCCCATTTTTGGTAGATCTTAAAAGTCACTTTGAGAGTGGGACCCTCACCTCAGCTGTGGTCAGTTTCTCAGCTTGGAGAGAGTGGGAGAAGACCAGTCAGTTCCTGCCATATAACATTGTTACCCCAAATCAACAACAGACAGCCCTGCAAGATTGATGAGTGAACCTCACTGGAAATTCAAGTCAAGAGGTGGGGGTGGAGGGGGAGGAGGGGAGCATATTTCTCTTAGAGAAATTTGATTTAAAAGATGTGGTTTCTTCTCTTAATTCCCCCCAGCTGGTCTCTGCCAAAACCAGGTGGTTCATGGCTGATGACAGTGGATTGCTATAAACTTAACCAAATGAAAGTCTTGATTGCAGTTGCTGTAGTGGGTGTAATATTTTTATGTAAGAAGATCACCTTAGGCTCTGGAACGTAATGCACCGCTACCGATTCAGGAGAATACATTCATCTTGATGCACACCAGCAGGAAGATGAACAACAATTTACATGATGAAGACAGCAGCGTATACACACTTTCTTGCCTCCATGCGATGTTAACACATGCTCAACTTCCAACTCTGAGGATGTCATTCTGGTTCTCATTATATTAACTGGATTTACTGAGCTGGAACTAGTAAGGACCCTAGATTCTTGAGTTAGTGTCGTGGGTTTGACAACGTTCGAGGCTGATCAAGAAGAAAATACATAGGTCATCACTAAATAGCATTGTACCACAAACTATTTATTGAGGCAAACACATTGACAGCCATATGCAGGGGGCAGCCCCACAACAGGGGATCTTCCCGAGGCAAGTGGTACAGCAAACTACCAGAAGGGAGGAGGACAAGAAAGACCCTGGGGAAGAGGACAAAGGAGAGGCAGCTTATGTACATCTGGCCAAGGTCTTCTTGCAGCGATGGGGAGTCTCAGGGTCAGATAGCTTTGAAGACAGCTGCATGCACCGGTCTTTATGAATTTCAGAGTTTGATCATACTCAGGGATAGCAGATGTTGAGTGTATTTCACTGAGTATGTAAAGCAAGCAGCCTCTAAGTGGCTAATTTTTTGCTTATTTAGGCTATTTTTGAACAACCATTTTATATGTGCACATTTGATATTGGTACTGATGGGCTTTGGGAAGGGGGATTGCTAACTAACCTCAGCTTGCTATGAAGTAAATGACTTGCAAAAATATTATGCAAAGGCCATTTTTACTCATTTATAGACCTGTAGGACATTTGATGAAAGACAGTGGGCTATAAGCCCCACAAATAGTTATTGGGCTTGCTATATGGGGGAAGTTATAGGGTATCTGGAACCTGCTGGAGCATTTTCCCAAGTACAGAACAAATGGTTGGTCTTTTACTACCAAGAGAATAGGACAGCACTTAATTTGGCCCCAATAAAACCAAAAGCCAAACTCACTGCCTTCAAGTTGATTCCAACTTATAACAACCCTCGAAGACAGAGTAGAATTGCCCCTGTGGGTTTCCAACACTGAACGTCTTTCTCCCGTGGAGCAGCAGGGTTATCAGCCCACACGTGACCACTATGCCACAGACCTCTAGGACTATGGAGCGAGCCCATCCCAGCCAGGGCACGGAAAGACTCTCTGCAGAATGGTAGTCAGTATTCAAGGTGTAGAAAAGTTACATCCACTGAAGTTGAGCAGAAGTCAGGAGGAGTGATAACTAATTAGATATTCCTGGGCAGACTGAGCATTTTGAAAATGTCAATATTACCAAATAATACTTTAAAAATTGAACGCAATTCTGATCCAAATTCCCCCAGCATTCTTCAAAGAAATGGAAATACTAATCACCAACTTTACCTGGAATGGAAAGAAGGCCAGGATAAATAAGCACTATTAAAAGAATAGAAACAAAGCTGGAGGTGTTTTCCCTAAAGACTTTATAACCTATTATAAAGCCAGTTCAACCGTTCAGTTGGCAGCTGAGTGTGTAAACACTGAGCCACAGGCTCCTAGCACATAGCTCTCGAAAAGGGCCATTTCTAGGACTTGGATTCTTCTTCCTCATTGGCCTCCTCTGTCTCGTTTTCCCGAAAAGAACCCTAGTAGGATCTCTGGGATCATTAACATTCTGGTACCTGAGTTAGAAAATCATGGATTAATGCAAATGCATGAGGCCATGTACTTACTTTAATGCTTTATTTTGTTTTATGCCTTCAGAGTTGCAATAATGCTCTATTTCACCACCATCCTCAAGAGCATGCATAAGCTCATGTTTAATGCATTCATGCTGACCGCTTGCCTCACCAACTGTTAGTCTGGGTTGATTAGAGAAACAAATTCATAGATACTCGTGTATAAGAAAGGGCTTTATATCAAAGATATGTATATATATATAATTAAATACTTTTACTGGGGACTCTTATATCTCTTATCACAATCCACACATTCATCCAGTGTGTCAAGCATATTTGCACATATGCCGCCATCATCATTTTCAAAGCAATCTCTTCCTACTTGAGTCCCTGATATCAGCTCCCCATTTCTTACCCTTTCCTTTCCCGCCCTCCCTCCCTCACGAACCCTTGATAGATTATTATTTTCATATCTTACATCATCCTCCATCACCCCTCACCCACTTTTCCATTGTTTGTCCCCCTGGGAGGGGATTATAGGTTGATCTTTGTGATCAATTCCCCCTTTATCCCCCCACCCTCCCCTAATCCTCCTGGTATCTATACTCTCAATGATGGCCCTGGGAGGTTTATCTATCCTGGATTCCCTGTATTGTGGGCTCTTGTCTGTAGCAGTGTGCATGCTCTGGTCTGATTTGAAAGGTAGAATTGGGGTCATGATAGTGGGGGGGAAGGAAGCACCAAGAACTAGGGGAAAGTTGTGTGTTTCATTGGAGCTATACTGAACTTTGACTGGTTCATCTCTTCCATGTGACCCCTCTGTGAGGGGATGTCCAGTTGTCTACTAATGGGCATTGGGTCTCCACTCCATGCCCCCATTGGATATGATTTTGTTCTTTGTCTCAGATGCCTGATACCTGATCCCATCGACACCTCATGATCACACAGGCTGGTGTGCTTCTTCCATGTGGGCTTGGTTGCTTCTCTGCTAGATGGCTGCTTGTTTATCTTCAAGCCTTTAAGGCCCCAGATGTATATCTTTTGATTAAAGGGGACCATCAGCTTCCTTTACCACATTTGCTTATGCACCCGGTTGGTCTTCAGCGATTGTGTTAGGAAGGTGAGCATCACAGAATGCCGGATTATTCGAACAAAGTGTTCTTGTGTTAAGGGAGTACTTGAGTCGAGGCTCAATGTCCATCTGCAACCTTAATTCTTAACATATAAATATGAGTACATAATTCTATTCCCCTCTCCGTATATGTAAATATATTTACATATGTACATGCCTGTATTTAGGCCTCTATAAATGTCCTTTGCCTCCTGGTTCTCTCCTCTATTTCCTTTTACTTTCCTCTTGTCCCACCATCATGTTCGGCCTTCATTCGGGTTTAGTAATTCCTCACTGCTACATTGCCCTTGATTAAGCCCCACTAGCTATCCTACAACCTTCCTTCCATTGATTTTAGTGCACTTGTTGTTCCTTGTCCCTGGGTTGGTTCCCCACCACCCTTTCTCCCACATCCCCTTCTCCCGTTCCACACCCCCCCCCAACCATTAGTCCCTTTCTTTTCATCTCAGGATTGTTTATCCTGCCTATATCTTATCTAGATAGACATGCAGAGACATTAATAAGCACAAAAACTAGGCAAAGCCAAACAAAACAACAATGGAAGTCAAGACCAACAAAACAACAACAAAAAGAAAGTCACTGCCAAAAATGGAAAAGCCTATAAATAGTTCAAGGTCTGTTTGTTGGCCTTTAGAGTGTTTTCCAGGCGAGTCTGATGGGGTGCCACACTCTGTCTCCAAAGTCTATTTTTGGTATTCCTCAGGAATTTCCTCACTTTGCTCCCCTTGCTGCTCTGTTGCATGCTCTTAGTGTTTCACCCCAGCGTGATGGGGTCAGATTGTGCACAATTCTCCAGTGTTGTCCCCCGCAGCGCTATGGTTTAGTGAGGGACAGGGACGTCGTGTCTCTCTGTGCGTTGTCTGGTCTGAGCAGGAACATCATCCTCGGGGCTTGGTGGGCCAGGATGTCCTCTCCTTCCTCTCCATCCCTTTTCGTTTCTCCCATGTGCTCTAATGAGACGTGCCCCTCTCCCCAAGCTGTAGCCCCAGTGCTGTCCTCTGAGGTGCATCTTCTGGGGTGTGGGTGTGGGTGTGTGATGGGTGGATATCCAAATAGTTGGAATTGGGGCCAGCCCTGCAGACCTCTCTATTGGTTTCCTGGTACATGCCAGTATGCTGTATTCACGTCTTGGTGAATTGGGTTAAAGACTGGTCTCTCTCTCCCTCTCCTGTGGAGATATAAACAATACCCTCCCCTGGAGTGGGTTTAGTGCCCTGCTCCCAATCTGCCCATGTCTTTTTTTTTCTCTTTTCTTTTTCCCTTCTATTTAGTTGGCTGCCACATGTATCCCTGGATTGGGTTTGGCCCCTGCCATAGATGCTGGACCTCACCCCAGGAATGTAGGTATATAGTTGCTTTTCCCCCATGCCCCATTTTTTAAAGCTTATCTCGGTGGACTCATGTTGTACTTGTCCTTTTGTGCTTGGCTTACTTCACTTAGCACGATTTCCTCCCGTTCTTCCCATGCGGCAAAGTATTTCATGCTTTTATTGCTGTTTTTTAGGGATGCATAGTACTCCATTGTATGTATGTACCACGGTTTTTTGATTCATTCATCTGTTGATGGAAATTTGGGTTATTTACAACTCCTGAGTAATTGTATTTTGAGAAAACATCCCAACCCAGTCCAGATCCAGTCTATACGTCTGATATTAGTCCATATGTCTGATACCAATCGATAAATTCCTCTTCAGACTCACACAACACATGAAATGACCCTGAATGCAGGAAGATTACTGGCCACTTGGTGGAAAGTCTTGTGGATTCAGTTAGTGGAAGCATTTCGGTGCTGGCATGGGTCTCCATGTGGCTCCTCCAGCTCCAGGACTCTGGATCCATCAGCGTAGCTCCACGTGGCTTGTCAACCAAGCTTAGAGGGAGAGCGTGTATCTGGCCTCCAGGGAGGAAGACTGCAGTTCTCAGTATCCTCAGGAGAAGGCCATGCGCACACAGGGGCCTCATTGGCTTTTACCTGATTGACCGGCTAGACCCCACCCCTTCACCAGTTGACAGATTATGTAACTGCCACAGACCACTCCTTGTCAACTTGACACTCTTACACAACTCTTTAGCCGAACATATTTTTTACCAAAACAGTAATAAAATTGTATCTGTACCTAACAGGATAAAACAAAAAAGCATGCAATTCAATATGTGCCAAAGCCTCATTTGAACATAATATTCTATAAGTGAACAACACAACAATATCCTATGCCTAACAATTGCAGTTAAGTAACACCTACACCTTAATCCTATGACTATATTCCCCCACCTATGAAAGCTTGTAAGCCAGCCACTTCATGCCTTTACCTGTCCAATTTTGGGTATCCAATTTCTACACTGCCCATTAACATCAACCCAGTGCTCTGAGGAGACAATCATAGTCTTTGATGTGAAGAATCTTCATTCCAGTTGGAACCTTGTGAGTCTGCATCCCTAAGCAAAGTCGAATCAGGACAGGCCATCCATAAAGTCAGCAGCAATATGCACCAATTCAAAGACTCAAATATCTTCATCTGGTTAGGTTCTCGTCAATTCAATGTGGGCTGCCTCACTTAGCCTCACCAGGGTGGCCATCGGTTGCCTCACCTTTAATGAGTTCATCTGGGTTGACTAGAGAAACAAATCATAAAGATGGAGAGTAGATGTTTGCAGGATCTCTGCATCATGGGAGTTCTTCTTTGGCTAGCCAGAGGTCAGATATGGCCTTTATTCAAGTGTTTTCTGGAAAGAATATGGGAAGCTAAAGTTTTGATTCCTAGAAATTGTCTTTGGTCAATCCTGTCTGAAATGGTGAAAATGATTGTGATAAAGGTGAATCTTGAGCTCGGGTGGCAAAATTGCCTCTTGAACTTCTCTGAGACCATGCTGCTCAGTGAAAATGGCTGACTGAGGTCAAAATAGCTGACAGAAGGCCCCGCCCTGGCTTGAGACAATGCAACCAGAGGCCTAAGGCCATATGGGTATAAGTTTAGATAAGGATAGAATTTGATTATTTTAAGATCGAATTCAGTATATGGCTCTACTAGGTTTCTTCTGTCTATTTTTATAGACATAATGATTGATAAAAATGATTATTGGGAAGTAAAAATAGTTTGTTTTCTCAATATACAATTACTCTTTGATATAAAACTCTTTCTTATACACGTGAGTTTCTATGAATTTGTTTCTCTAGTCCACCCAGACTAACACAGCAACCTTCCAAAGAAAGACAAAACTTTTGTCATGGTCAAGGCATTTCAGCAGCTATCGAGTCTCATTACGGCACCTTCTCCAAATGTGTTCACCACACCTGCCTTATCTATGAAGGCGAGACGGATGCCTCCATCAGGGAAGTGTTAGCAATCTTTTTGCAAGAGGATCTCTACAGACATATGTTCATATCTTGAAGAAACTTGAAATCATTATCGTGAAGAAATTAACTTGAAGAAATTATCAGCAGTAAGCGACTACCCTGCATATGAATAAGAATGTTTTGGTCCCAAAGATTGGAGGAACCATTTCTAAGAAGCTCAGCACTAGTGACTATGAAATCAAAAGACAGCAGCCTGGAAAATGTGCAGACAATGTGAAGTCTAGCCAGTGGCAGATGTGTGAAACCCATGTTTGGGAACCCCACAGCTGTTTTTGTTCTGTTCAGCATGCTTTCCCCTCCTTTGGTAGACTAGCAGTTTTCTTATGCACCCCAAGTTAAGTTAAAAAAACAAAATGCATTTGAGCTCCAGGAAACTGATCCCCCTTAGCAACTCCATAGCAAATTCCGGAGGAGATCACGTCAATTACAGACTCTCTCCGCCAAAACAGCCATATTGGTTAGGCCTACTTCGAACAAAACTGTAAACAGCTTCCACTGCATCTGTAATTTGAGGAGTGGATTTTCACAGTGTGATTTCTGGGACTCTGGTTCACATGGTATATATAATTAAAAGCACAGCCACCTTCCCCAACTTTTGTGGACTGCAGGCAGCTAAGCAGCAGGTGTGAGATCAGTAACAGCTGCCCCTAAAATATACAGGGGCCACAAAATCTATGTGCATGCTATTTAGCAAATAACCAAATACTGCTCCATGTTTCCACAAAACTCTTACATTGTGCTCCAAGTTAATAGTTGGAAATCACGTGAGAAGCCCCCAAAGATGCTCTTCTTCTTCAGTTATTGTTAACACAGTCGTACAGAGAGGCATCGTAGCCACGCTATACATAGTTTAACTTGAGAGACCTAGACTGCTGAGACTGTATTCTGAGGAGTTACTTGCCTGGTGGAATTTGATGGACTTTGGCCCGTTGAGTCTCTAGGAAATAACCAGCCCCTATGCATGAAATGTGGTTTGGGCTCAGCCAAGTACCATCAATGCTAAAATTGGAATGCTACAGAAAATATTAGCATTTCCCTGAATGGACGGTGAAATGTGATTTGTGAAACGGGTGCTGCCACTGTCTGGGTTCAGCAAAACTCATAGAAAATGAATAACTAGAACAGAATGAGAGCGAATGTTGGGATACCGTCCTCTCTCCGAGCCATACCAGGCTACCTGCAGCTGATGAGCCCTCGCTCTGCCTTCAGCGAAAGTATGAGCGGCTCGGCAGCTTTCTCCCTTTGTCTTTTTTTTCCTTAATAAACCATTTTACTGCGGGCTCTCACAGCTCTTATAACAATCTATACATCCATTGTATCAAGCACCTTTGTACATATGTATGTTGCCATCATCATTTTCAAAACATTTGCTTCCTATTGGAGCTCTTGGTATCAGCTCCTCCTCCCCCCCTCATGACCCCTTGATAAATTATAAATAATTGTTATTTTCATATCTTACATCATCCGGTGTCTCCTTTCGCTCGTGTTTCTGTTATTCATCCTCCGGGTTGGGGGTGGGGGGGGTTATACGTCCATCATTATAGCTGGTTCCCCGTTTCTCCCCCATCTTCCCCCACCTTTTCCCTCCCTTCATAGTGCCACTACTCGCATTACTGTTCCTGGGGAGTTAACGTGCTCTTCATCTGTACCAGTGTACATGCTCTGGTCCAGACGAGTTTGTAAGGTAGAAACCATGTCCACCAATGACCCCGCTGCCCGGCTTCACAGATTCAAGAACAAGGGAAAGACAGCACGAAACGAGGCGGCGGCGCATAGAGGTGAATGTGCCTCAGAGCAAAGCTAAGCAGGGGGAGCAGCTGCTGAAAAGGCCAGCTCCGTCCCTGATGGTGCTGCCTCTCCCCTGCAGGAAAACCCAAAGAGCCAGGGCTCTGTACCCCTGGACTGTGGATGACATTGTCAGAGGCATACATGGCAGCCATTTGGAAAGTCAGCTCCAGGCTGCACAGCTGCCAGCAGACTGCTCTCTGGAGAAAGACAGCCCCCTCCCCTCCCCCACCATAGACTACATAGTCAGGTGGGCTTGACTCCAGAGTTTGTGTTCTTCTTTGGCAGAACTGATTGTGGCCCCGTTCAGTTCAGTTCGAGTCTGCCTGAGCGCTCACTAACTTTGCTTCTGGGACATCAGAACAGACTCAGGCTGTGGTCAAGGGAGGTGCAATCCCAGCATTCTTTCCTCGATTGCCATCGCCGCATGCTCACATCCGTGAACAAGGTGTCTGGGCTCTGGGCACCACTGCTGGTGATGGCTCCCCTTCCCAAGACTTGGTCATCAGGAATGGTGCAGTTGGCCCTCTGTTGGCCCTCTTGGGAGTTCCGATATGTCTTCTTTACCACGTGGTTGCTTGCAGAATCTTACCTGGACACTTTCACACCTCTGTTGAAACAAGACTCCCATGGCCCCGTTAGATGCTGTTGAGCAAATTCTCCCTACTTCAGTTCTTCCCAGAAGTATTGGCCGAGACCTGCTTGGCCTTTTTCTCTCTTATGGATGGTCCAAGTGAACAGATTGAAATGGTGGTGAAAATGGAGGTTGTGTCACAACTGGGGAAACTTCTTGAAGCGACTGAATTGCCCATGGTGACTCCTGAACTAGGAGCCTTGGGGAATATTGTCACATGGGTGGATGGACAGACTCAGGTTTTAGTAGACACAGGAGCACTTGCTGTGTTTCCCAGCCTGCTAACAAGGAACCCCAAAATGAACATTCAGAAGGCAACTACCTGGACGATGTCAAATGTCACAGCAGGCCATCAGGACCAGATACAGCAATCCAGGAATCTTGACTCATCGACATTCCCATTAACTCAGACTTTAAGACTCAAAAAGAAGCTGTCTGGGCTGTGACCAACTGTCCAAGCAGCGGAACTGTGTAGCGGATAATCGACCTCATCGACTGCGATATAATAGAACCATGGACGAGCCTTTTAATTACGAAGGACATCAAGATTGCTTTGGTGTTTCTGGGGGCCATTTCAAATATCTTTGAAGCTACTGAGAAAATGCGTGAAACTGTGACACTTAGTATAATGATTGGAAAATGTAGAGGCTTGGATAAGATTGAAGTTCTGCAAAACCATAAAAATGAGTCTGTGTACAAGGCTTTCTTGAACTTGACTGAGAAAACTTTCTCCATAGAGGAGGAAAAAGATCGGAATGTTGCACCAAAAAACCACCTCAGGAGGACGTGCACCGGAATCTTTTAGGACCGTACAGCTGAGTCCTAAAGTTGATTGTTGTGTTCTTTGCTTGGTATAAGTTTGTCTTAACTTTGTGGACAGAGGACAAATCATGTCCACATGAGAACCACAAACAACCAGCTCTGGTTGGTTAGACACCTATAAAAAGGGCTGGGAGCACTGAGAAGGCAAGAATTGCCCCCTCAGCTTAATGTGGAAGCTTTTATTCACAATGGGTAAATGAAAACACCATGACTTAGATGGCAATATTTGAATATTCATTTGTCTGCAATGACCCTTCAGGGTCATTGCGGAGCACTGGGGGAACAGTGGCATGGCTCACTAGAAGGTTGTCAGTTCAAGCCCTACTGGCTGCTCCACAGAAGAAAGATGAGGTTCTATGCTCTCCTGGCAACCCAGCACCCTTCCAGCAAACCAACAAGCTGTCTTCTCTGATTCTTTACAGCTGCGCTCCTGAACGCTACTTGAGAAAACAATTTAAAAACCTGTGGTTTGGTATTCAATCCCAGCCTGGCCCTCTGGACTTCCTGACACGTGTTGTTTCTATCTCCAAGACAACAACACTTATCATGTGGTCCCCAGATGATCAGAATCATGTCTCTTGGGTACTTGACTAAAATGTGCAATTGGAGATCATCAGCCATAGCTGCCGAGTCCGAAACTCCAGGGCTGAGTCTGTATTTTACTAAGCCCTCTCCCCTTGTCCTTCGCCCTCCCTTCCCCTTCCCCTCTCCCCTCCACCCTTCTCCTCTTTCTCTCCTTTTTTCTTCTTCTTTGAACTGGCAAATACATCAGTAACAACTGTACTCCTTCAAAAGGTTTCGTTTGGTGCATGCTGGGCCATATAGGTATATGTCAAAGAGCAAATGGTGAGTCTGCTTAATTACCACCAAACACATGATGGCATTTGTTTTCGGGTTTGGAGATTTAGGTTATGGTCTTCCGACACATCCCAGTCCACTGGCTCAATAATGTGTTGAGTGATGCTCTTCTACCTTCTAGTCATGCCTGGTTTCTGAAAAGCTTACAAGCAGGCCTCCAAGGCACAATTGGTTTGCCTGGGACAGCAGAGGAGGAAGGCGATCCAGGAGGCGGGGAAGGATATGCGATGTGTGACTAATTGTCTCTGAACAACTGTCTCCTTTGCCGGGAGACCAGGAAAACTAGGAGGAGGCTTCGAAATGTGTGGCTAGCTGCCTCTGTGAACAACCACCTCCATAAGACCAAGAGAACTGGATGGTGCCAGGCGACTGTGAAGGGACATTTTGATCAAAGAAGCTATAGAATAATCCTGATCAAAAAGGGGAAAGTTGTGGAAGACCATTTCAAATTCTCATGAAATCCAGCTTTATAGAGCAGCGGTTCTCAACCTGTGGGTCATGACCCCTTTGGGGGTTGAATGACCCTTTCATAGGGGTTGCCTGTTTCATCACAGTAGCAAAATGACAGTGATGAAGTAGCAACGGAAATCATGTTATGGTTGGGGGTCACCACCTCATGAAGAACTGGATTCAAGGGTTGCAGCGTGAGGAAGTTTGAGAACCACTGCTCTAGAGCCATTGAGGCTGGGTGACCACCTGCCCTATCAAAAACGATTTCCCGGAGAGAATCGTTAAGCTGCAAGCCTTCAACCAAACTATTCCCTGAAGTCATCTCTACAGCAAGCAATAAAAACAACAGAAACTCGAAAGGTTAAGGGAGACGCTTAGGAGCCAGTGTGCTTATCTGAATGAGTATAGTTGCACAACTTGAAGAAGAAACAATGGCAATGAATTGTACATGTAGAATTCCTGAATTGGTATATGTTATGCTTTTTATATTTTCACCCCAAAGTGTTATTTAGAAATGTTTAAAATGTATTCAGTACTTTTACTGGGGGCTCTTACATCTCTTATCACAATCCATACATACATCCAGGGTGTTAAGTGCATTTGCACATATGCCGCCATCATCATTTTCAAAGCACTCTCTTCCTACTTGAGCCCCTGATATCTGCTCCCCATTTTTTCACATTGGACAATTTGCTACACACGTTAAAACCTAAACAAGCATGCTAACAGATCTTCCTAAGTAATGTTAGCTAATATGTATTGATATTGGTATACAGGATGTATCTGGAATTGAACCGTGTACTTTACATCAATCACCTCATAACACAAACCTGAGACAGTTACAGTTATTATTCTCCCCTTAACATACTCACTCGGATATGCATGCATACATACATGAGGAGGCGTCAAAAGCTTATGAAAAATAGACTTTAAAGCGGTGGTCCTCAACCTTTGGGTTGCGACGCCTTTGGGGGTCAAACGACCCTTTCACAGGGGTCGCCCGATTCATAACAGTAGCAAAATGACAGTTATGAAGTAGAAACGAAAATACTTTTATGGTTGGGGGGTCACCACAACATGGGGAACTATATTAAAGGGTCACGGCATTAGGAAGGTTGAGAACCACTGCTTTAAAGATTCTAGAATATTTTCATGAACCTGTTGAAGCTCCTTTGAGTATATACACATATATAGGTAACAAGAATTTGTCATTTGAATAATCTTAATATGTATAGTTCAATGACATTAAAGATGTTCATCATTTTGTTCAACTATCACTATTAACCATTCATGACTTTTTCCATCACCCTAAACATTTGTGTTTTACTTACATCCTCTCTTCTACCTGCCTCTGGTAATCACTAATCAATTTTGATCACTATGCACTTGTCGACTCTATATATTTCAAATAAGTAGGCCGTATGACATTTATCCTTTTGTGACTGACTTACATCACCAACATAATGTTTTCAAGGTGCATCTATATTGTAGCATGTAGGACTTTGTTTCTCATGTTGCTTGAGTGATATTTCACTGTTTGTATAGTATTGTGTCTATCCATTCACCTGTAGATAGATGCTCTTTCCACCTGTTGGACACTATGAATACAACAAACACCTGGATGCTATGACTAATCAACATCGGGTACCGATTTCTGTTTGCATAACGACTTCTAATTCTTTTGGGTCCTCCAGGTGATTCTGATACACAGTCAAATTTGAGAACCATCGTGTGCCTAATAAACGCCTTTTTTCCAATTGCAGACAGTTCCCATTTACCAAGTTACAAAGGAGCTGTGTCCCTAAGTGGAATTTGTGGGTAAGTCAGGGCAGGTGCCTCCATGGCCTTAATTGAGTGGAAATAAAGTCTGGAACTCTTTTCAATTATCTGCCAGCTGTACATGCAGGAATTGAAGGTGATTGTGATGAATAATTTGTTGACAGTAGGAGTTGATTCCGTTGTTTCGAAATAAGGGCAAATGTATATAAGATTAAAGAGCAAGCAGGCCTTGTCAGTTACTCAGATATCCATAGCCCATAGACTTACTATATTGAAAATTTCCATCAGTCTCCTCAAAACTCCAACCCCTCAAACTTCTCCTTTATTTTCATCTGAAAAACAACCACACAGAGACCTTCGAGTTAACAGTACTGTAGATGTGCTCCGTTTGTCGATAGCCCATAACCAGGATGCCTGTTTCAGGATATAACCTTTCCCCCATCCCACTTTTCTCAGTAGAATAGGGTGCGTTACAACCAGCCAAGTAAAACCTGTATAACTAGACATCTCTTTAGATAGCTATCACCCTCATCTATGCTGAAGACTGTCTTCTTTTGTCTCTTCCTTCCATTAATTAGCCATCTTCTGATCTGTTTTGAATACATCTATAGACCTTGGTTCACCTGCCCATGTTCTCCCAGCCTCCCAGTCTATTTTCTGAATTACTGTTTCTCTACCCACCCCTTAACTATAGATGTTTGCCAAGACTCTGTTTCCATCCTCCTGTCTTCTCATTTTACTAACTCTAAAGTATTTTGTACACTGATGACTTCCAAATTTGTATCACCAGGCTAGGCTTGTTTACAGAGCCCCAGGGAAATGTGCTGACTGACTAAAAATAAAATCGAGTATCTCTGCTTTAATATGGCTTCACCCTCCTTTGCTCGAACACCTGGGATTCATTCATAACCCGTTCTTCCCACTATACAGGAGATTTTGCACAATTGAGTTAGGAAAAAACCCATGAAAATTCACAAGAGGGAATCAAGATAAGCATCAAAGAGATTGGCGCAAAAGAGGCACTCAAGAAAAGATAGGGCCGAATGAGGATGGGCCAGGGCAGGAAGAAAAGGACCCATATGAATGGGTCAGGTCAGAAATCTGGGAGCTACTTGACCAAACACAATGAAACCGATTATGCCTGTGACAGCAGGGGATCTGATGGAGGTAAAGAAGGAAAAGAAAGGCAACCTTCAGGAACAGGAGAAAGGCACAGCTCTGGAATTTGTGTGACAATTGGGAGCAAAAGTGGACAGAAAAGTGCACTCTGGTGCATTGGATCCTGACTCACAGTGCCCCTCTAGATTCTCTAGTAGAGAATGAAGTCGAACTACCCCATAGGGTTTCCTAGTCTCTACGTCATTAGGAAAGTGGATAGCCTTCTCTTTTGCTCATGGTGCAGCTGGTGAGTTCAAAGGGCCAACCTGGAAGTTAGCTACCCAATTGCTTAATCCACCAACTAAAGCACATCATGGAAAAGAAGACAGAGAAACAGGAGAAGGGAAAGGCAAGAACAACAATTCCTGTTTATCCTTTTTTGAGACATGGATATGATTGAAAATGAGTGTTTTTATAGATAGTTCAGGAAACATTTACTCATATGCATGATAGGTACAATACTTTAAAATAAGAAATTGTAAGTATAACAAGAATAATTTATGCAATTAACCCATTGTCACTAAATCAGAACCAGCTGATGAGTCTGAACCACCGACCTCTCGGTGAGTGGCTGCGTGTTTTAGCACTGCACGACCAGGTCTCCTAAGTTATGCAGTAGTACTTCTAAAATGATAGTGTTTGACATACAGAAGAAGGTTCTTATCAAGAGACAAAAACAGGATAGTTGATAACCTGAAGGAGAACCCCCACTTACAAGCTGCCATAGTTGTTCCACTCAGGATTACTGCGCTCCCTGTGCCCTTATTTGGGCACACTGTACCTTTTGGACTTAATGTGGATTCCCAAGTGCCTTTATTCTGGGATTAATCAAGATCAATGCCGAAGAGGTCTTTGTTTCATACTGGTCATGTCTTTGTGGTCGAGTGGGCTGTTAACCCATTGAGCTGTTAACCTCAAGGTCAGCTGTTCAAACACACCCGTCACTTGCAAGAAAAAGATAAGGCTGTCTGTCACTGTAGAGCTTTTAAAAGTCTCAGGGACCCTCTATTCTGTCCTACACGGTCTCTGTAAGCTGGAATTGACTCAATGGCCGTGAGTTTCAGTTTTTGTGTTTGAGTACACATGAACAATTATTGGAGTGCAAGCTCGCTTTCTTTTTCTTTTGTTCTATCATCTTAGAACTTAAAGAAGGCAAAGGGAGGTGGATAAAACTGTTTAGGCTATTTAAACCTAAAGAAAGATACTTAGCCTGGGCTACATTACACCCAGATCTCTAGTCAATTTTTTTAAAGAATCATCTTCTTTAATAATCCTATTACTGTCATAAAGTGAGCACAGCTGGGTGATTAGCTAAGACTTTTCATGGTTGTTTTATCTTTGCATATATGCTGCATCCTCCACAAAATAATTTTCATCATCAGTTTTTTAAAAAATTGTCTGGCCAACCCATGCTTACAACAATAAACTCAAACAAACAATGATGATGCCAAGTGAATGGCTCGAATGATCCTTTAACCAGTTTTTCCAGCTGTCATTTTAGACACAACCTTCCATGTTAAACTAAACTGTTGATAGGTTGCAAAAAGAGCCAGTCAATTAAATGAAAAACAAACTACTAAAGTAGCATGAAATAAACCAAGCATCTGGTGGATTTACTGGAAATCTCATTCTCTGCTCAATTGTTCTGTCATCTGTTTTCAATTGACAGAGAGTTAATATGTGTAGATCCTTCATCTCCATGTCAGGCACCCTTTTCCTAAAGCCCGTGGGATCCAGAAATGGGGAGCTGGGACTTGTCAGCTTTGGTGAAGCATGTTCCCAGAATCCTTTAGAGAAAAGTGGTAGAACCCTCATCCGTATTGCATAACTCAGGTAGATGGTAAAACAGATGAACGACTGGAGGTTTTTCCAGTTTGTTGATTTTCAAAATTTAGGCATAGCATCAAATTCCTCTACATTATGGATAAATATAGCATAGCATATCTCTATACAATATCACATTTTCCAACAATAATAATAAGGAACAAAGTACTAATACATACTGCAACATGGATAAGCCTAGCATAGATTGCATAGTTTAATTAAAAGACCATCTTGTTGGGGGCTCTTGCAACTCATAACAATCCATACAATTGTATCAAGCATATTTGTACATATGTTGCCATCATTGTTTTCTAGGCATTTACTTTCTTTTGAGCTCTTGGTATCAGCTCCTCTTTTTACCCTCCCTCCCCACCCTACTCTCATAATCCCTTGATAAATTATAAATTATTATTATTTTCAAGTAGATTGTATTGATTGAAAGATTTCGATCCTCGTGGAGAGCAAATGTTTTGAGAATGATGAGGGCAATGAATGTACAAATGTGCTTTACACAATTGATGTGTGTATGGATTGTGATAAGAGTTGTACGAGCCCCTAATAAAACGATTAAAAACAAACAAACAAAAAACAAAAGCTTTGGGGACACAGCAAAAGTAGTGGCCAAAGGGGAAGTCACAGGAATAAAGGTACACATCAAAAGGGAGAAAGAACTAAAACCACCCCTGCAGCCAACATCTCCAGCAATGAGAAAAAGAACAATAAAATAAGCTTACCAAAGAAAAGAAACAATAAATATTGACTCAAAAAAAAAGAAAGAAAGAATTCGATCCTCAAAGGCCACATGTAATATGACCCCATTGACATGAATATCCCAAATAAACAAATGTATACAGAGCCAAAGTAGAGTGCTGATGAGGGTATTGGGAAGTGATGGCTGAGGGACAGCGTGATCTTTGTGCTGCATCGAAAGCTCTCTAAAACCCATAGCAATGGTTGTACAACTCTAAAAAGATACTAGAAGCCATTGAATTTTGTAACTGAAAGGATTAATTATATATAGTATGTGACCACCTCAATAAACGTATTGCTTTTAAAAAACCTTAAAAATTTTACATTTGTAACAATGAGTGGCAATGTGCAGCTGAGTATTCTCCCAGGCTTCGAACGGCTCTGTGTTCAAATGGAGAAGACTAGAGCATAGTAATTTTGGCGTCATTTGTGTTGGATCCTTACTCCTATGCAGTCACTAATAAGCTGCACACTCTTGGGAAAAATGATTTCCCCATATGTACGATGGAAATCCCACCTAACCGCTTGCAGGGTGGCCCCAAGAATGAGATGAAATCATTTTTATAAAGAACCAGGCACAGTTGCAGGCACATCTGTAGCTACCAAGAAATGTTAGCTCCCTTCGTACCTTTACACTCCATGTAAAATTTCTCTTCTGCTGAGGTTACACACTTGTGAACATTTGGCAAAATACCATTTGATCCCATCCCTCCTTGTGATGTTACTTACATTAAGGAAAAAGGCTGGCTGATGTTTTAGGTTTGAATAATAACTAAAGAAAATGTGACTATGTAAGTCATTTCAAATTTGTGTGTAATTTGAAAGACACAAAAAGATGCAAATTAAGACTAGAAGACAGCACGAGAGAAGTCCACCTCATTCATAACAGAAATATTTTGCAGTTGGCAACACCCCCACAATGATTAATCTCCAAGAAGAAATTTGATTCCTTCAACTGCAAGGCAAAGAAGTTTAGCGGCAGCAGCTGTGGAGATCAATCTTCCTATCGGTTGTGGTTACATGGTTGGAAAATCTTGAGTTAACTCACTGTGCTAGTGAATCATGCGCATTTATTTCTACTTGTTGAAAAATGTTTTTCTTTTATTTATACAGAGATGGCTTGTAATAAAGCTACCGTTAAACACAAGTCATAAAGCTACAAACTATAATTCATTTTCCAGCATGGGTGATAATAATATAGATGCCTGGTTCATGACATACAATTTTCCTTCCTATGTGCTAATATTAGAATATTTCTGCACGCACTGCTCAAGAAATTGTGGCCTTGATCCCAGCCACAGAAAAACAAATTAGAGACAAGTTAGTATTATTATTATTTACGGAAATTTAGAAAATATGACTATTAACCAGAAATATATATTCTGCCTTTCTCACTCACTGCCGTGGAGTCAATGCCATTTCTCAGCGACCCTACAGGACAGAGAACTGCCCCTGTGAGTTTCTGTGAACTGTTAACAGACGTAGAAAGCCCATCTTTCTTCCATGGAATGGCTGGTGGTTTTGAACTGCTGACCTTTCACATGGCAGCCAACGCGTACCCACTAGGCCACCAAATCTACTGACAGACCCGAAATGGTTTTTAGTTTAAAATAATCCATAGTTTAAATGCAATTTGGGGAAATCCTGTGGTGGCTTAAAACTCTGGAACGTAAGGGAACATGTCCCTACCTGCTTTGCTAATACAAAGGAGTGGGAAGGTGAGAAGACAAAAGTAGAGAAGCAGACATTTGCTATATTTACTTCATCAAAAGTAGGTTCCAAAGTTGTTTAATAAGAATTTCCAAAAATTGTTATTCTGGCAATGATTCTGGGTAAACCACATCTAATCTTCCAAAAGAAATTTTTTCGACCCAGGCAGATTTTCAAGGCGCCATTGAGCTGCGAAATGTCTGTGCCACGGCAGAAACATGACATTTTCTGCGTCTCAAGACTTTACAGCCTCAGAAACCCCAAGGGACAATTCCACTCTGTCCTATAGAATTGACTCAACAGCAGCGACGACAGATTTTCATTCTTAAGTTTGTAAATCGTGATTTGGGGCATTTAGACTTAGATGAGCTTTGTAATATGCATACCTAACCTAGCAAACCTGTTAGATCCTTACGAGGGCTGTGCTATGTTTTATCCAAAGTATTGTCACAATTCAAAAGAGTCCAAATTATTATCGCTTTTTGTTATTGTGAACATATGAATTCCTCAATATAAAAAAACCCACATATACAATTCAACTAAAATCTTTATCCTTTTTTTTAAAAACAGGAGAGAGTTTAGGTACTCTACAATGAAATGTAGGGTGATAGAGTGTTTTAAGCATTAGGCTGCTAACCAAAGGATTGGCCAGATAAGCCTACCCGCCACTCAAAGGAAAGATGAGGGGCAAGCTGCTTCTGTAAAGATTTACAGCCATGGACACCCTATAGGGCAGCTTGACGCTTATATTGTTGTGACACAAAACAATTCCTGGGGGAGCATTTCCTGGCCCATTTCTTACCAAGGCAGTTTTAAATTTTCTTAAAACTGTTTCCTAATAAGTCCCATCATCATCTTGTGTCTTTAAAAAAGATCTATCAAGATCACCTCTTTGGAACCCCACAAAAGCAGTCAGTGCAGTCTCCTGAATTGAGTTCTCTACCTTGCTCATTTTCTAGGTGTTTTCAACTTTTATTAAAACGCTTGATCCATTCAAAAGTTGTGTGTACGGCAGCATTGCCATAAACTTTTTGCAATGCTGCAGTACATTTAGGAAGATTTCCAATGGACTTTTATTAGAAATATGGCTTGAAAATAATTTTATGGCACAATGACTGTTTTCAAAGGCACTCTGACAAGACGTAAGACAGGTGTGTTGCTGTTAGAGAATGTCTACAGTCATCCACTGACCACAGAGACAAGTTTAAACACATTGTATTTGGAATAAACCTATGCAAATATGAACTGGAATACTAGTAGCAATACTTTTTAACTCATATTCATAAATTTGCAGATGATATTTCCACATATATAGTTGGATGAACTATAAATCCATTCATGCATTTAATAGATCACATGGGGGAAATAAGTATTAACTTTCTTAGACATATTCAAACTTCTTGGGAGAATGGGTCATTGAGCCTGAAGGCTTAGGACCATAGTCCTGAGAGGCATCAAGATCACATGACATAGCATAGTCCTCCAAGATTACACACTTTACTTTGGTGATTAGCACAGGAGGTCTTAAAAGCTGTGAGTAGCCATCTAAGGTGTAATTACTGGTCTCTCCCATCTAGTTTTTCTGGTCTCAGGGTCCTGCAGGATTGAGTGACTGATTAGTTCTTTGGACTAATTGCTTCCATCATTTAAAAAAAATTCTCCACTTTTCTTTGCAATGCAGGAATATCACAGGGCAGTGGGTGGAAAGTCTATGGATCCAGTGGCAGTGGAAGCATCTCAGAGCTGGCGTGGGTCTCCATGTGACTCCTCCAGCTCCAGTGTGTCTCCATTTGGCTTGTCAAAAGGAATGTGAAGCAGAGAGTGTGTCCTGCCTCCAGGGAGGAAGACAGGAATTCCCAGAATCTTCAGGGGAAGGCCATGCCCATACAGAGGCATCATTGACTATGGCCAGATTGACAGGCTAGACTCCACCCATTTGCTGAAGTTGACAAAAGATTATGTAAATTCCACAAGGCCTATAAAGTAAACAATCATACCACAGAGGTAGGGACACATTAGGAAAAATACTATAGGAGCTGAAACGGTCAACGTATCCCAAGGACAAACCTCAGAAGGTGGCCAAACATACTGTATAGACCCTCTGGAACAAAATCATGAAAAATCAGATATGGAAGAAACAGCTGGAACACCAAATTCCTGGAAAAAGATAAGTGAGCCACCTACCAGCAGAAAAAATTAATGGGTGGAGACCACATAAAGAGAATAAGGGGAATAGAAAATTCTCTGCCGGAACAGAGAACCACAGCCAAATAGCTCCTCCAACAGTGCAGAGCAATCTCCACTGCCTAGTAATAAAAGCAATGGACGCCCCTTGGCACCTGCAACCACCAGGTGTATGGAGGAGTGACTGAGCCTGAACTCAATGCACTCAGTGGGCAGTTGCAGCCTTCCTTCCACACCCCCAGGGCTACGAGGGCAATCACAAGCATCCAAATAGGTTAAAAACTAAAACTCACTCTTTGCAGAGGATATGATTATATACATAGAATGCCCCAAAGACTCAACAAGAAAACTGTGGGAATTAATTGAAATATTTGGCAGCATAGCAAGGCACAAGAAATCAGCATAGCAAAATCTATTGGATTCCTGTATATTAATGAAGAGCGTTCCGTACCCATCTATATGCTGACTACAAGAGACACACCTTAAACTCAAAGACAAAAATAGATTAAAAGTCAAAGGATGTTGAAAACTCTACCAAACCAGTGGGAACCATAAAAGGTAGAAATATCAATATTAATCTCTGATAAAATACATTTCAAGGTAAAAACATAAAAAGAGACAAGAATGGACACTACATAATGACTATAGGAATAATACACCGAGAACATATACTATTATAATAAACGTATATGCACCCAATGAGAGACTCTCAGAATACATCAATCAAATACACACAGAGTTGAAAATGGCAATAAACAGATCAACAGAAATCGTAGGAGACTTCAACATAGCACTCTCAAGGAAAGGCAGATCATCAGGCAACTCAATGAAGAAACACAAGAGGTAAATGACACAATCAAACAGCTTGACCTCCTAGTCACATACAGAGCACTCCACCCAACAAGAACACAATACACATTCTTCTCCAGTATACGTGGTATATATTCTAGAATAGATCATATGATAGGCCACAAGGTAAGCCTCAACAAATGCAAAAGTACTGAAATCCTACAATCCATCTTCTCAGATCACAATGCTACAAAACTGGAACTGAACACCAGAAAGAACAGGAACATAAAAACAAACACGTGGAGACTGAACAACATGCTGCTTAAAAATTATTGGCTCAGCTAAAGGAAACCAGAGTCGTTCATGACCTGTGGACAAGGAGATGGATTCTGGGCTCCCACTTAATTCTAGCCTCAATCCAAGAAGAGTTAGTTCTTAGAACATGCCCCTGCTCGGTGTTCACCGTCATGAAGAGATCACTGAAGATAAGGGTGCTACAGCAAAGTGTGGTGAAGAAAGCAGATGGAATAGTGTTGGGGTCTTCAAGGCTTGTATTCAAACAAGCAGCTATTTAAGTGAGGTGTCAACCGGCTCCACATGGAAGAAGCATACAACACCAGCCTGTGTGATCCAAAAATGATGACAACAATTTCCAATTACAATGAATGGAAAATGATCAGAGCTTAAATTGTGAACACCCAATTTATAGAATGCTGTGAAGGAAAATGGGAACTCAAAATCCCTCTGCAGAATATCTAGTCAGATGAAGCCTCTGGCAGATCCCCGTGTTCACAGCGGAGGGAATAAAAAAGCTTTACCCTAAGAAAGCGACTGTTGTAGACTTGATTATAGTGGATCAAAAATGGTATAATACCGGTATGATACTTGGTCAGTTGACCTCCTTCTTGACCCAGCCTGAATTTACTCTAGAATCAAGTATCTCTGGCTTGTTCTACAACAGAAATTTCTTTTCTGGCTTTTAAAATATTGTTGGTGTGTTTCTATTTCTTAATCTTTTAATTTTTTATGTTACTATTACTATTTTCTGTTTCATTTTGTTTATGTTTTTATCATTTCTGTTAAGTTTCCCAGTTTATGAAGCACAGAAGAAGTAGACAATAACTGATACAATAACTGGTTTACTGGGGATGAAGAGGATGAGGAGGGTGAGGAAAATTGGGGCGCAAAGGATGAATGTGAGAGGGGGAGGGAGCATTAGAACTGATTGTGATAATGTATATACACCTGTTTTAAGATGTATTTTAACGATGGAAGTGAATGGTATGTGAATCTTATATCAAGAAAACAGGGGGGAAAAGAAAGAAAGAAACTACACTTGACTCGCGGTTACCAAAATGAAGGCGGACGAGCATTTACTTAGGGGGAATTGAGTTGATGTTCATGGTGGTGCAATAATGTGGACAAGGAGATCAATGATGGTGCTACAACAGAACAGTATAATCAATGGCACTGGATTATTCATGTAGAAGTTGAATGGGAGAAAAGTTTGTTGTGTATATTTTGTCACAATTTAAAAAAATTAATTATTCCAGTATCAATGAATACAAGGAAGAAGAAAATGTTCTAAAATTGATGATTGTACAACTCTTCTTGGTATGGTGGACCTATTGAATTTTATGATATGTGGATGAAGTACCAATAAAATAGTTAAAAATACAATGACTCAGTCATAGACCAAATAAGGGAGGAAATTAATAAGTTTCTGAAAACAAACAATACCAATAACACATCATACCAGAACCTTTTAAATACAGCAAAAGCAGTTATCAGAGGGAAATTTATAGCAATCAACACACACATGAAAAAAAGGAGAGATTCAAAATCAACACCTTAACACAACACCTCCAACAACTAGAACAAAGGTAACAACATATCCACTCCAACCCACAGAAGAAATCATAAAGATCATAACAGAAATAAAGGAATTGAAAAACAGAAAAACAATGGAAATAAGCAACAAGACAAGAACAAAATCGACAAACTGAGGGCAAACAACAAATGAAAAGAAAGAGAAGATACAAATATATAGAATTAGAGATGAAAAGGGTGATGTCACAACAGATACAAATGAAATTAAAAGAATAATAACACAATACTACCAAAGACTATACTCCCACAAGTTTGATAATGTAGAAGAAATGGACAAACACATAGAAATACATCATCTACCCAAACTAACTCAGACAGTTGAAGAAAACTTGAACAGATCCATAACAAAAGAAGATATAGAGAAAGCCATTAAGAAACTTCCAGCCAAGAAAAGCTCAGGACCAGACGGCTTCACAGGGGAATTCTACCAAGTACTCAGGGAAGAGCTGTCACCAATTCTACACAAACTATTCCAGAATATAGCACAGGACAGAAAACTCCAAAGCTGATTCTATGAAGCCAGCATGCCCCAGATGCCAAAGTCAGGGAGAGACCCTACAAAGACGAAAAACTACAGACCAACATCTCTTATGAACATAGATGCAAAAATTCTCAACAAAATTCTAGCCAAAAGAATCAACAACATTATATTTTTTTAAATCATCTTGACTAAGTGGGATTCATACCAGGGATGCAAGAATGATTCAATATTTGAAAATAATCAATGTAATCCACCAAATATACAGGACCAATAATAACCACATGATCATATCAATATGCAGAAATAACATTTGACAATATCCAGCACCCATTGCTAACAAAAACACTCAGTGAGATAGGACTCAAGGGGTATCTCCACAACATAATAAAGCCCAGATGCTAAAAAACAGAGGCCAATATCATACAAAATAGAGAAAAACTGAAAATATTTTCCCTGAAAACAGGAAGTAGGCAAGGATGCTTCTTATCAACACCCTTATGTGTGCTGGAAGTCCTAGCCATAAACATTAGAAAACAAAAGAAATAAAGGAAATGCACTTGGGCAAAGAAGTGAAGCTCTTGCTATTTACCAGCTATGAACTGCAAAACATGAATTGTTGACTTGCAGAGATTAAACTTTTAAGTGATTGGACACCATTTGCACAAACTACCAGGGTTGGTGATAGGGCAAATCTTCCAGTAATATTCATTACCAGCAGCAGAGCCACGCCTACCAGATTAATACATGCCATAATGAAGCAAGGACGACATTACAATAGTAAGGATGTGGTAGTTCCAGGCTACCATTCATTGGGCACCTTCAGGCAAGAAACTTGAATATCTCCCAGTTCTATGCCCTTGGGCTCGGAGCCCTCCTTGATTCATTTATGTTTTGCAGTTCATAGCTGGTCTATACTCGTCTAATTTCCATTTTCTAGTGTTTTAAAGTCAATACCATTTGCTAAACTTAAGTCCCCACCAATTCATAGTGGTTATATATATGGGCTGCTAACCACAAAGACAACAATTCAAAACCAACAGCCAGGAGAAGGGTAAGGCATTGCACTACTGTGAAGATTTGTAGGCTCAGAGACTCGCTGAGGTATTTCTATCACACCCTACAGGGTGGCTATGATTCAGCACTAACTTGATGGCAGTGGAAGAGATGCCCCAAGGGGATGATTAATAATATTCTGTAGTATAAAATGACAATGTTGTCTCTAAAGTGAACCAGAGACATATGTAAACCATGGATGCATGAATGAATTTTGGGCTTGCACTTAATTCTATCCCCAATCTAAGAAAAATTATGCCCTGCCCTGCCTGATGCTAGACGTCATGAATATATGGGTGCTATAGCAAAGTGTGGTGAAGAAACTAATGAATTACGTCTGGGATCTTAAAGGCTTGTTTACAAACAAGCATGAACGAAGCACACCAGCCTGTGTGGTCCAAGGATCATAAATAATATACTCAAAATGTAAAGGAGGGAATGGCATCAGAACTTAAAATATGAACAGCTGGTTTTCAGAAGGTGTGTTAGACAGGGTTCTCTAGAGAGATAAAACCAAATTCTTGATAATATAATATATTTATGTATAAAGGTAATTAATATATAACAA